>NC_031769.1:72386363-72500304 GCF_001522545.3 Parus major | reverse complement strand
TAAAGACTGATGAAAAGACTCTAACAAAAATTAAGACTGTTTTTTTAGCCACCAGAGTTCTAAAGTTATTTGTCTCTATGTTATCATGTCATGTGTACAAAGAAATGGTCAAAAATGTAAAAGAAGGGGTTTTCTGGAAATTTGCTCTAGTGTTCTTATTCTTGTAGTTTGTTAATAAACTGTCTTTATTCCTTTTAAGTTTTAAGCCTGTTTTGCTCTTGTTTTAATCCATATCTCACAACAAGAAATAAGTAATTTCTTTAGTTACTGGTTTAAAACCACGACAAAGATTGAATCCCATTTATGAATTAATATTCAAGTCAATATTACATGTAAGAAAGTTTTTAAAAAGCACATGATGTATGCACACGTGTGTGCATGCATGTAGTTGAATACATATAAATATTTATTACATATTAATTTGATTTCTCAAGAACAACACCTATAGAAATACATATTTTATGTGATTCAGATAAGATTAAGGGTTAGAGAGGTTATTTCAAAAAGTTTATGTAAGTATAAATATGTACTGCAGAAACAAGTAAGTTCTTTGCTTTCCTGGCACTTGCAGATATATTGCATCAATGCAAGATATTTTCTGGCCCTGTTTTCAATTTCCTGTCCCACTCTGGAAAACAGTAGAAACTGAGTATACACTAGGCTGTAAATGGCAGTAAGTAGGGTTTCCTGACACTTTTCCTTAAAAATATAATGCTCAAACAGAATATAGCATAGTCTGGAATGAAACTATTATTAGATTCTCTGATTTGCCTGATGTGAAGGACCATTCAAGAGTAAATAAATCCATCCCAGTCTCTGCCAGTACATGAGAACACTTCTACCGCCTCTGAGTCTTTATGTCTGCACTTATTGACTGCCTTCTTTAACTGCTAAATGTTTTGAACAGTTAAGAGGAAGCAAGCAAGGCAGACAAGAAGCAGGCATAAAGAGGGCTTTATAAGCTATTTTTGAGACCTTCAATTCAGCTGCTGCACTGTGCCCCAAATCTTGCAGCTAAAAGCTATTTCCATTTTCTGCAGACAGCCCTAAGAGACCATCAAAGGCAAAGAGTTGTTTGGCAACTTCTTCCTTCTGAAGGTTCTAATTATACAGACCTTTGCGTTACCAGGCTGCAGCAAGACTATCCCTTGATCTCTCCCTATTAAAAAAAAAAAAAATACACACTGCAAGAGAGTAGATATATGTGATGAAGTAATAGACAGTATTCTAACTGGCTTTTAGAGAGTAAGAGTGAGCATATTCCCAAACTTTTTTCATGTTTTTTTTTTTCACTGAGTGCACAAATTGCACTGATTTGGGCAGTGGGTTTTGTCTCAAGCTACAAAATTTAGATTACCTTATAGCATGGGACTTTAAAAATGCTAAATAGGGAGATTAGCCAGTCTAGTAAAACAAAACCTGCACAAATCATAGCCAGTATTTCCTACCTGATTCAGTCTTTTGAATCAAAGCAGGTGTTAAGAAATAGTGATAGACATCTTTATTCTTGCCATGAATATATCTTTGCATGTTTTCAATGAGTGAGTGACTCCATAGTGCTTAATTGATGACTGTGCCTCCGTAACAATATATATCACACAATACTGTTTTCCTAATTTGTATGCAATTTCAACTGTGCAACACTTAACGTATCCTTTTTAAAAATAATTTCATTTAAACTATTTTTAAGTTTAAATTGTTTTCAGGTAAATTTGAATTTATTAATAATTAATTTTAAAGAAATGTAAAATATCAAAACATATTAGGTACAACTAGGCTTCTGCAAAATATTATCAATCATATTAGACTCTTCTCTAAAAAACACTTGTGAACAGTAAGTAAAATATTTTTCATTGAACCATACCAATATTTTTCTCTGTATGACCACAGAAGTGTATGTGCTTTGTATGGCACATGTGCACACATTCACACAAATATTTATAAATAAACATGAACCTATATAAAAATATAACCATTTATTTTCAAGAGGTAAATATCACAAAAAAGACATTAGACTTGTATGGAAGGAAATAATTTTGAGTTTTCTTTATTTGTTTCTTTGCTTATCTTCCAGGGGCACAACCTTCAATAGCTCTCCTACCTTCAGAAAACTTGTTCTTTGCTGACAGTTGAGCTATAACTATATTTTATAAACCCTAAAGCTCCCAAACTGCTGGAAATAAATTGATTTTGTGAAAATATGCGACACACAGGTTTTCAATATAGGTCCTGAACAGTCTGTCCCTAAAGTAGTTATTTCCATTTACACCCTTGACCTGCTGGTGGCTTTGGTGGTGCTGTAGTTTTTCATGTACTTCAAAAGTCACAGATCTGTTTCCATCCTTCTTAATTTAATATAGACTGCACATGCTTCTATCAGTAAGAACTTTCATTTTTATATTTCTTCGATTTCATGACACCAGTGGTTCTATATTTCACAGTGTAGGGAGCAGAATGAAATTACACTGCTCTCACACTTCAGCAATATCTGGTTTATGTGATTCAGGACCTCCACACAAAGAAGAGGTCACTCTCAATATTTCTGTAAATGGCACTTTCTGAAGGAGTATATATGATAAGTCTGATAAAGTGTGATTTGTTTGTTGTGTATAAAGTGGGACAAAAGCCCCACCAGCTTCTGTGATAGTGGTAAATTGCAGCTGCATAATTCAACTACCAATTATCCTGTTTTGACATAATTTGTCAGAAGCTGGAAAATTTTAAATAAGCATTTCTTATATTTTTGCTATCAGCTGTCTTGTATCTTGCTATCATAATCTCTGCCAGCAGGATTTTGGCCTTTTGAATAGTGTCCTTGTTTTACACCGGAGAGCAGAGGCTGGCCCTATGTCCATCTTTGTTCCAGTAAATGACTATTGCTATACAGAATATGAACGAACAGATTAAATTTAGAAAACCGGTTTTGTGTACCTAAGGAAATTGATATTCATACTGAGTATTTTAAATACTTCTTCACTGTGTACTTGCCGAGCTCAGGTAATACCTCAAGTGTCTTTACTGTAATTGGTTCACTACAAAACTGTGATTTCTCTTGTTCTAATGTCTGCAATTCTCATAGATATTTCTGTCCTCACTCCAACCGTTGAACCGTTGACATTCTGACAAATGAGTTATTTCTCTCAGTAGACTGACTTATGTGATGATTCTTCCACTACAGTGACAAAATAAACAGAGAACACAATGCACAGTAAGAATAATATTGTATCAAATATTGGTAGGAAGCTATCTGTTAAACACAGGGTGTGAATTAGTCACATCATCACTTTAAAGGCAGAGGTTCCCAATACCTTCTTCACCCCCACTTTTACCAGCACTGCTGGGCTCCCAGCTTTGGGAAAAAAAATCCAGTTTGATTCAAATACAGAACCACTGCCAGTGAAGGAGGTGTTGATGTGTGAGCTGTCACAGGAGCTTTACCCCTATAAATTAATGGGACCTAAAATGTCCATCCAAGAATGCAAAGTGAGCTATCTGACATTCTTTTGAGGTTATTCTCCATAATAATTTAGAAGCTACAGGGATCAAAGGATGTCCCAAAAAACTGAAAGAAGAATACTATCACCCCTGTCTACAAAATGGGCTTAAATGAGGACCCAGGAAATTTTGGGCCTATCAGTCATGAAATTTCTGTCCCTGGGAAAGTTACAGAATGAATCCTCTGGGGGGCTATCACAAGTCAGATTAAGTAGGTGATCAGGAAAAGCCAGCATGGATTCACCAAGGGCAAATTGTGAATGAAACACTTGATCATTCTCTAAAACAAAGTAATCTTCTCTGCTTATGTAGCGAGAGTGATAGATGCATTGCAGTTTAGACCAGTGGGTGGGGAACAGACTGACCAGACAAATCCAGAGGGGAATGGTAAACAGCTTCTTTTTGAACAGACCACCTCTCACAAATGGGATCTCAGAGGTGGATATTGGGCCCAGTATTGTTTAATATCTTCACAACTGGCCTGGAAGATGGGATCAAGCGGATCCTGACGAAACTTCAGTGATAACAAGTGGAGTGAAGAAGGGAGACCTAGCTGCAGGAATACTTGGATAGACTGGAAGACTGGGCTAATGAGAGCCTTATGAAGTTCAACAAGGACAAGTGTAAGGTCTTGCACATATGGAAACACAATCCAGGAGTAAAACACAGCTGGGGAGCATCTCTGTGGAAAGGGGCCTGGGAGTCCTGGTAGACAACAAATTTGTGAGTGAAGAGTATGCTGCTGCAGAAAAGAAATCCAGTGGGATTCTGGGTTGCCTCATGAAGGACATCACCAGAAGAGATAAAAAAGTCATTCTACCTGACTTGTGCTTGTTAGGCCACACCTGTAATACTGTGTTCAGTTTTGGACCCCACTATGCAAAGAAGATGTAGACAGGCTACTGAAGGTCCAGAGAAGGGCCACAAAAATGATCAAAGGGCTGGGCAGCCTGGCATGTGAGGGAAAGATGAGATAACTGGGTTTTTTCAACCTGTTTTTGCTAAATGAATAAGATGTAGTCTGCTTTTAAATTAATACATTGGTTTGTTTTTTTCACAGAATCAGAGAATTAGGATATTAAGGCTGGAAGGGATGACTGGGTATCATTTCAATAATTTTTAAACCAGGCTAGGCAGGCCCAGCCCTCACAGTTTGCTCTTAAGAGACATACTGCAGTCCCTTAATCATCTTTGTTATCTTCCACTGGACCTGTTCCAGGAGCTGCTTTTCTCTCTCTTGTACTGGGTAGTCCAGAACTGGACAGACTACTCCAAATATCGTCTCAACAGGGCTGAGCAGAGGGGGAGGAGCACCTTTCTTGATCTAATGTACCTCAGGATCCCATTGGCCATCTTGGCCACAAGGACACACTGCTGGCTCATGGACAGCTTGTTGCCCATCAGGACCCCTGGTCCTTTTCTGCAGAGCTGCTTTCCAGCAGGTCATCCCCGAGCCTGACTGGATGCATGGGGTTGTTTCTCTCCAGGTGCAGGACCTGGGACGTGAACTCCAAAGGAGATCAGAATTTATGGTAAATCTAATTTTTTTAATCAAACCAGTTCTGTCAGCATATCCCATTTTAACTTCCATTAGTACAGACTTCTGAGACTTAACTTTTCTATCGGTTTCTACCTATCACTTGAGCTCTCTCAGACTCACGACTGCCTGCTACAGTTTGATACTAAAAATATCATAATGATGAGCCAGGATGAGCTGAGTTAGAAAAAATAGGATCTTCTCTAGAATGTAGTTTCATGATTTTTCATTTAAAACACACTTCTGAGAAGAAATCCTTTAATCTGTTATTTCTATAATATTTATTATTCTATAATTCTATTAATTTCAAGAGCATGATGTCCCAACTAATTCCTGAACAGTCTTTTGCTCCAAAACAATAAATAGATGTTTTATTTACTTGTCTACTATTAACTGAACCCATTTCTTTGCTTTCATGACAGCTATTTTGATCAGAAATTAAATTGATGATCTATTCCAATCATTCTTTAAAGTTTAGATGTCCTTCCAGAAAGACATGGTTGACTTAAACACAATGTATATCAAGATATTTATTATTTTCATGTTTCACTTATCCATACTATTATGATGAAACTGATTTAGTTTTAAAATTAAAATTTAAAATTAAAATTAAAATTAAAATTAAAATTAAATTCAAATTTAAAATTTAGTTACTCTATATATATATATATATATATATATATATATACACACTCTGTATATCTTGTATACACTCTTGTATTATATCAATATCTATATTTGTAAAATTATTTTGCTGAAGAAAAATGTAACCAAACATGATGATGAGAACTGGAATTGGAAGGTACTGAGAAAATTTACTGTATTGGTGGACATGTGTTTAAAATTTAGTTATCTAATTTCATGTAGGGCCAGAAAGAATTGAAGAGAGTGAAATATATCTTTGATAACAAGTAGGAAAAAGGCCTTCAAACACTGAATCAGATATTTTTCAAAAGTTTTATACAGTGAGGATGAAGCCTGTGCTTTATGTATATAGAAATATTTTTTCTTATGAACACATTTAAAACTTCACTGTTTGTCAATTTGCACATAAGGTAAGGAAAATTTATTTTGTCATAGCTGAAATTTAAGTAGTTTTTTTTTTTATTTTTATTTCTGAGAATATTCTAAGTTGGAAGGGACACACAAGGATCAAGTCCAATTCTTAAGGTAATAGCCCATGTTGTGCTCATTTGAAAAAATCCTTAAATGAGTCATTACCTGAGGAGAGTCAAACAGCCCAGGGTAGAAGCAGAGGGATCCATCTAAAAGTCACCTGCTGTCATCATCTGAATGTATCTATGTCAGGGTCTCTACAGGATTTCATATGTTTTCCTTAGCAATTTCTTGTTTCTCATAGCAAGATACATACACAGCAAAACTACTAATAAAATGGCTTTGTATTGGATTGTCAGATGTTCTGTTATTATGCAGTTTTCTGCAGAAAACAAAGCTGTAAACTCTAATGAGTTTACTAATAATGTATTTCCAGAAAGAGTTATGAAATTTAGAGAAAAGAGATTATTATTATTTATTATTAATTAACCATTTTACTAACTGCAGTGAAACCATGAAGACGGAACAGAGTCTTCTGGTGTGGTAGTTGTTTATCTTTGTTACACCCTGTTCCAATCATTCTCAAGGCATTAAAACAAGAAGGTGCTGCTGGATAGCATCATGAGGAAGGGAAGTGAGTCTCCAGTTCCATTTGCTCCTCAAAATGTTAAAATTTACTGTTAAAATTTCAATAGGAAATATGAGTAAAAGATAATGTATTGTTTTGGTTGTGGCAGGGGTGTTCACAGTTGAAAAAACATTAAAGTCTTCTGGGTTTGTTTATTTTTTCTTGTAGAGTCTGAAGATTCTTGATGATAATTACTTAGCTTTCATATCAGTATCTCTTTCCCTTGATAATATTTCAGTGGAGTCATAGTATTTCCTTCTCTCAATAGAACTCTCTCTTAGAGTTGTACTGAGGTTTGCTAGGGGTTAGAATATAGCCTTTGGGAATTCAGGCCCAAATTTCAGGTCCAGTACCATAAGTCTCTCCTTTGGTTATTGAAACTCTGTTGATGAAAACTTATGAAAAATTGCACACATAAAAATAAATTCAGGAAATAGATGTTGTTTCACCTGTCAGAATGTGCACTAGAGTACCTAGATATTTGCTGTAATGATTACATTTGGTGGTTAGAATGTAGCAGTTTGTCAGTATATCAGAGAAAAACCTGCTCAGTTCAGGACAGAAGTGGCTTGTTGATTTATTAACACATAATTACCTGGCAATCACTGAACTCTACATGCTGGAGTATAAAAAGTTCAGTAGATAGTCTTATTTGGAAACTTACAAAATGTTAATACAGCTACAAATTTTAAGCATATTTGGATCTCTAACCCCACACAGTTCTAATTCCTTGCAAAATCATTTACTGTGAGGGTGGTGGGGCACTGGAACAGGTCATTAAAAGAAGTGGTGGATGTCCCATCCCTGCAAGTGCTCTAGTCTAGTGGAAAGTCTAGTGGAAAGTGTCTCTGCACGTGGCAGTGGGGTTGAAGCTAGATGATCTTTAAGGTCCATTCCAATCCAAGATATTCTGTGATATTGATGAAGCAACATTTGGGGTACCAGCATGGCCTGTCCACTTTGGGATAGGTCAGATTCCTTGAGTACACACCCATCCTTGACAGATGGGGGTGATCCTGCTGTGTGTTTCCTGATGCTTACTACCACTTTCTCACCAGAAAGGCAGGGCTCCACAAGTCCTCATGGGCACACCAAGATGAGAGTCTCTGCTTACTGTCCCCCACACTCTCTACTCTAGCTGCATGCAGGCTGCTCCCGGTGCTTCACAGAGGGACTGCATCATCAGCCCTCAGAAAAGCTGCAATGCTCATAGGGTGACTGCCATGAGTGACAAACAAGGGGCTGGCTGTTTCCAGGGCTGCTGTTTTTACTCTGAAGTCTCACTGTTTCCATTTCTTTGCTTCTTTTATGCTTCCTTTTTGTGGGCTGACTCCTTTGGTTCAAAAGTTTTTTTTTCTACTTGCCTGGTTACTGTTCAAACCAGATGACAGTCACCTTCCTCTTAAGAGGCCTTTTAGAAAGGTTGAACCATGTGATCATCCCCATGCTCATACTTAAAAGCTTCCTACTGAACTTCTGATATAAGCAATTAGACAGTCAAAGCAGCATAATTATCCGTCTGTGCAAACAGTTGTGATCTTTGAATTCACCTGAAATTTAGCAAAGAAGGATGAGTAATAAAGGAGTCCCATGAGTCCAAATCCTTTAAAGGTAGACTAAAGCATTTCATCCAAAAAACTCCTGGTCAATAAAGAACTCATCTGGTTGATTGCAGTACCCAGCTACACTTCTGTGTAGCTACACAGATGTCTGCCATGTTCTGTTAAAACCCTATAAACCTTAGGACAACAGTATTTTGATCTTTCTCAAAACTGAATGGATTATACCTACATGTCTGATTGGTGATAACATTGCATAATAAAATATATATTTACATTAAAACTCTAGCTCCACGTGTAAAATCAGAAGTATTATTTCACACACACACTATTTCATGCACACACACACACAGACACACACACACACGCTCTTTCACTATGAGAGGAAATAATGTTCCTTATTTTTTCCCAAGCCTTTCCCAAAAACATTTCTCAAGGTGCTTCAGTAGAGTACTTTCAGGCACAATTCTGTATCTATCATTTGCTTATTTGTTCACTGCCCAGGGTGCATTTAATGTTCCCAGTGCTCACAATCTTCTGGTTGTTCTCTTGACATTTAGCCATTTTTCTATTATTTCTCTCTTTCTGCTTACAGAAGCTCATTTGATATTTTCAGAGGTATTGCTGCCAAATAGGCAGCAATATTTCATGTAGCAACTTCAGCCAGACTTATGTCAGAGGTTTCTGGAAACCCAAATGTTGGATTCATGGAGTAATATGTGGTGTCTGGAGAAAGGTGCCTTTTCCAGTGGAAGCAATTGCAAAATTAAACCGAAGAAGTTAGAAATTGGGGTGTCTTCCAAAGTGATGAAAGATGCAAGCACTCTGAAAAGTAGAACAAAATTTCAAAAAGGAAAAAATATCTTTTTAATCCTATTAACATGGTATAGATAAAAAAACAGAGCAAACAAAACAAACACCAACAAATACATAATTTAAGCATATGTCACTCTAGGTTGCAAAAATAAATCAGTTTTCTCAATACCCATATAGATAGCTTAACTTCATATTTTAAAGAAGGCTTTTTAATAAATAAACTCAGAAATTTAGTATATAATTATAAGAAATTATTTCAGTCTTGTTCAATAAACTTAGTCTAATGTAATCCTTCCCTCCTTGATGTATAAACATATGCATCAAAGAAGAATTCCTTTGAGCATATTCTTTCTTATGAAAATTATTATTTCTAATCTGATTTAGGAATTAGAGAGGTAGTGGTGCTCTCCAGTAAAATGAAGGAAAATGTTTCTCTTTTCATTTCACTATGATTCAAAGCAACATGTTACCCAGGAAGATTTTTTTTCCTTACATTAATACTTATTTATGTAATCATTATATTGGTGGAAGAATTAGGTTATCTCTTCAAAGTACAATTTGAACAAAATTCTATTAACAAAATCATTAATTTTAAACTAGTTTTCTATTAATTAAATTATTAATTGTTGTAATCGATCTCATTAATAAGCAGTTCTATTTCTAAAATATCTCAAAGAAGAGAACATTTTTGCCATATATACTTAACAAGTTACTTGCTCCCTTACTATGTAATGTGGGGTCCTTACAGAAATCAAAATACACTGAAATGCAGACTATCAGAAATGGTCTTTTATATACTGCTTTAAATTTCTATCACAGAATCATAGAACCATGAAATGGTTTTTATTGTAATTCATACAACTGAAGAATAAAGGAGCAAAAAATAAATAATTACATCAGATACTGGAATGCTTCTAAAGTATGTGTGGTTCGTAAAATGTCATGGCAGAAATTTATGACTACAATTTGGTTACTTTGGTGATAGAAGACATAAACAAAGGAAAAATAACTGGCATTTCAGGGTTCCTCTTTAATCTTCTGAGATATCATTCCAAAAGAAGTTTAAGAATACTCTGTCAGCAGCCTCCATTATGATGAAGGTCAGAATATAAAGTCATTGAATAAGTTAGCAGGTAAACAAGAGAGAAAACATGTCTCAATTTCTGCTTTGAAACTTCAAGGACAGTTATGATGTCTTGAAAGGTAACTGTTGATATTCCATTTGCATTATATAATACAGTCAATAAAACAGGGGCCTAAATAAGCTTTGGAACCGAAACAAGTAGTTCTCTGCAACATGCAGAACAGTTTCAGCTGAAGGATGAACAACCTGAGAGAGAAATTGCTGGCTGACTGCTGAGAAAGGAATGAAGTTTTCAGGTATAAATTAATACCTTTCATTTTCTTGTGATATTATACAAATGCTGCAATGAGACATTTAGGTATTTTTTTAATATTCTTATTTCTAAATCTTCTCTATATGTCGTAACTCTGTATAAGTGAGCTGAACACTGCTTTTCTGAGAGCAATATTTTCACATCAAATGGTACACTCAGCAATTAGCATGAATTGTTAAGTGTTCTGGTAACATGGACTGAGATTTCACCCTCATGACAGGACCAGTTTGGGGACAAGCAGCCACGAATTTAAAAAGAATGTCGTTCTTAGCTAAGAAAGAATGTCTAGAACATACTTTTGCATTCACTAAAAGGCACACATTCGTCACATACCTAGGAATTTTCTATGCTTTAATACAGAATCATATTATTTCAGCTGTCAGAGAGAGAGATGGCTTGCAAAAGACTTGCCACTTTATGTTCACAGCTAAATTAAAAAAAAAGCTGATTCTACTTGGATTGAAGTTAACAGCAAAATTCCTGCTTATTTCAATGACAGCTGTATTGGCCTATAAATGTCCCTTTGTTATGCTTACTCTGCTCTGCATAGTATGTTTTCCTTTAACAACATTCTGTAATTAACAACAATTTGACAGACTGTAAGATCCCACTGTTTGGTACTTGTTATTGCTGCACAAAGCTGCATTGTGGGTTTTGTTGATAGAGGGAAATTGCAGTTAAGTGAAATGTGCTTTCTTTCCCACAAAATAGCTCTTTCAGTATAACCACATGATGCTCATACCAAATAACAACTTGCTGATTATACACTCATAAGATTACCATGCTGAATAGATGCAAACACAAGAGTATCCAGAATTTGCTGAAACTGGCAAATTCTGACTTAACTATGCATTAAACAAAACATTTAGCATCCCATCCTCCACCCAATCTTCAAATTTTTTTTCACATTACATGTCCTTTTCTAAATGTTAAATTAAATCCTTTCTTGGGATAGCTATTCTATTTTGTGTACCTGACAGGTGTCAATGCCATTTCTCTAGTTAAAGTTATTTGGACAATCAGTGATTGAAAAAGCTAATTTAGTATCTTCATATTTCATTTCTTTAAGAGATCACTGCATCATTTTTAAAACCTTTACTTTGTTTGCACAATGTATTCAAGACCCTTAAAAGGAAACAATAGACAAGGATTTATTAGTATGGACTAGTTAGTATAATTGTTCTATCATTTATCTTCTGCTTTGAAATATATTTTGCTATATTTTATTTGAAATTGTGTCGATTAGAATTTTATTCATAATATATTTGCTTGCAGACCAAGTAGGAAAATGACAGTCCTCCGCTCATATTTGATCCAAGGCTAGTTTGAGGATAAAAGTTTCAAGAGAAATTGAGTGCTTGTGTACCTATAGTGTTATATGAAAAAAGACTTAATTACCAATATACATTTTGAAACATCACTATTTGTTTAATTCATACAGATTAAAGTTAGTTTAGACATCCATTTTCAAACAATCCTTATTAATAAAGACTGGTAAGTACTGATGTGTTTAAGGAAAATACTCAGAAATATGAGAATTTTTATGGGTATACAGACTGTGAAAAAAAAATGCATTGTAAATCAGCACAACCCAGGATTTGGCTTCAATTGAAATTACTTGGGACTGAACACTAGTAATGTCCCTTTCTTCCTCAGCCACATTTTCCATTCTGTCCTTTTAATCAGGCCTAGTATTGTTTCAGTTAGCAGTGCAAAAGAATTCACAAAATTATCTAGATAAAGCATATAATTTATTTTTAACGCATCTCTCAGAGGCCAATATGATCAATTTGAATTCAAATATGTGCTGTATTTTAAATTGGAGAGAGAGAATATGAAAGGTGGTATGATATGAGAGTGCAAATACCAATGACCAACTGGATTTAAAGAAGATTCTGTTGTTAAACTTTGCTATTAAACAACACAAAGTCCACCCAGACAAAAGCATTGATTATATGTAAATACCCACCTCAAATACAGAAACTCCAATACGTAATAAGCCAAACATTAAGTATGTCTACTCCTTCTGGAACAAAGGTCATTAAACAATTACTTCCTTGTTCCAGAAGGAAAAAAAAATGTCCTAATTGTATCAGAAAACTCATTTTATAATGTACAGTAAAGTATGACAGTAAAAAGCTTTGGTATCATAAATGAACCTCTCTTTAATTCTATCTCTCACAGATAAGATAAGAATTTATGAAAATACCAATAATGCTAAGTCAGTCCCTAATAGTTATTCAAGATGCAGCTCAATGAAGCAACAGTCAGCTTAAATACATTCTTCGACCTATAAAGAGAGTCTCACTTCAGCTTCTGCTTGAATCTGGAGAGGCATTACTGTTTGCTTCTGAAAACCAAACTCCAGTTGTATAGACATGGATCTCTAGACCCTTCCTTCTGTCTAAATGTTCATGAGACTAAAAAAAAGTCATTCTTTCCTAAGAAAATATTAACACTTAACAACGCAAACAATGAGATATTTCTCACCATTTTTAGAATCAAGGATAATTTACAATATCTAATTAATGTTTGTCAATTTTGTGTCTTGTTTCCCAAATTCTCTTTTCAACTATCTTCTCATTATGACTCTTTATGACTGTCTACTCTGGAAGAACAGGCAGTATCTAAATGTTCTGGTTTCAACTACATTATTGTGTTTTGTGCAAATATTTAGATTTGAGACACTACGGGTCAGTCAACCTGTCCTTGATCCCTGGGAAAGTCATGGAGCAAATCCTCTACAAAGCCAGTTCCAAATGTGTGAAGAGCAAGGAGATTAAGAGTAGTGCCTATGGATTTATGAAAGGAAAATAATGCTTAAATAGCCTGGTAGCCTCTTACAATGAAACTACTAGGTTAGTGGACAAAAGGAGAGCAATTGATGTTGTTTATTTTGAATTCTGAAAGTCTTTTAATTTTGTTTTCCATGAAGCCATCACAGACAAACTGAGGCAATTTGAGCTACATATATGGACATAGAGGTGGACTGAAAACCAGCTGAACTGCCAGCTTCAAATATTTTTTATCAGTGCACACCTGCAAGCCTGTTGAGGTTCAGCCCAGTGGAGTTCAGTCACTGGAGGAGTACCCAAAGTGTCTATACTGGATCTAATACAGCTCAACATCCTCATTACAGAACTGGACAGTGGGGCAGAGTGACAATGACCTTCAGCAAATGACACAAAACTAGAAGGAGCTGGTGATACACCGTACAGATGCATTATCATCGAGAGGGTCCTCAAAGGATGAAGAAATGCTTGAGTGAGCAGTGACTCTCTGTGAAGAACCTTTTACAAATGTCCAATCTGAGTTTTCCCTGGTGCAGCTTCATTCCATTTACTCATGTCCTATCACTGATCACCAGAGAGAGGAAATCAGCAGCCTCCCATCTGCTAACACCTTTGAAGAAATTGTAGACTGATGTGATGAGGTCGTACCTTAGCCTTCTATTCTCCAGACTGAACCACAAAAGTCACACCTTGTTAGTCTTGCCCTCAAGATATTTTGCCATCTTGTCTCTCTCCTCTGGACACACACATATCATTTTATAGGCTTCTTATTCTGAAGCACCTGAAAATGCATAGAGTAACAGGGTTTGGGCCACTGTATAGTGTGGAGTGGGACAATTGCCTTGCCTGACCAACCTCTGAGAGTAATGAATAAAGAAGCACAGACAGTGTTTCCTCTGTGTTTTCCCTGTGACACCAAAAGCGGCAGCGGACCTAAACTGAAATACAGGAAATTCCATTTAAACAGAAGTATAAAAAATTAATGTGAGGGTGGTGAAACACTGAAACAGGTTACCCAGGGAGGTTGTAGAATCACCATTTTTGGGAATATTGAAGAATTAACTGTTTGTGGTCTTGGTCAACCTGATTTAGTTGATCCTACTTTGATCAAGAGAATTTAATTACACAGCTGCCAGAGTTCCTTTCTAAAGATCATGATTTTGTAATTCTGATTTACAGGTCATTATTACATTGTCATTTTGAATAAATTGTATATTTCAAGTAAATTCATCCAAATTTAATTGGTTTTGGGTTGTTTTTTTTAATATTAAATAACAAGTTACATATAAATCTAGGTTTGGCTCTTATATTCAAAAATGTAATGTAAGACAAAGAATGTGAGTGTTCTGAGACAGACCAGAGGTCCATCTCATTTATCTACAAAGAATAGCGTTAGATGCTCAGAAGAAAAGTACAAGAGCAGTCAAGTCTACAGTAACTTAGTATAACGCCTCACACCAGTTAGCTATGTTCTCTTTTTCTTGACATCCAAAGGCCCTCCACAGATGGATGTTTGATAAGATCTTAGCCCATAGACAGAAGCCTAGAGGTAAAAGAGAAACTGAGAAGTTAGGTGTAAGGAAAGAATATATCTCTGCTGAATTCCTCCCTTGCAAGGCAGCACATAATCAAAAGACCAGGATGACATACGCTGTGAAACAGTGATAATTCAAACCCTTGCATTATGGTTTCCCATTGTCTGACCTGCAAAGCTGTGGAATGGAGTTTACTGAGCCTCAGGTGATATCCTACTGAATCAGTCTATGCATGAGGAAGATGTTTCTTTTCTTTTGGATACTGGAGTTTGGAAACAACATTTCTTCCAAAGAACATTATTCTTTATTCCGTATCTGCATGAAGAATCTACATATTTTAAATGGAAGAATGATCTCATTATGATACCAGATTTGGTGAGTGCAGTAACAGGTTTTAAATGCTTATGATATAATGTAATTCTAATTCAGTAGTCCCAAAATGGTGCTTCCTGACTTCCACTTACTTCCATAAGCCTTATTCTATAGTGACCACTCTACATGCAAGCATTCACCTAGATAAAAGTTAGATAGGGCCTGTTAAATCTGGTGACAAATGGATTCTATAGACACGTAACACAGTCAAGTTACTATAATGAAATCTGTGTACATAGTACAAGAAATGCTTCCCATTCAACTCCAGTTATGCCGTAAGGGAAAACAAAAAGAAATATTTGAGCTTCTTGCTGTAGATCACAGAAACTTCTAAATTATTTGTTTTTTCTAACTTAATAGGATAGGATTGGAGCTAATTGATAAGCATATGAATCAATTTCTTTATGCAGCAATACCATATTGCATGATGTGTTAAATAATCTCAACACTGAATCAGCACTGATTTCTGAAAATTATTCAAGCTACACAGGCTGCTAAGTGCAGTTTGCTGAATGTCATGGGAGAAGTTAATCCTTTTTCCAAAGGCAGAATGATGATGCTTAGGCAAATGACTCCTTATTTGGCACCAGGATGAATGCACCAAAAGTCAAGCATAAAGCCCAAGACAAAAAAATTATGATTTTGGATCAAAATTAGAAGTCATGGTGAATGATGACGGAAGCACTGTTTTCATGTCAACATGTATCTCCTTCCCCTTTCCCTGCAGAAGAGGTCTAAAAGAATTACTCATAGGAGCAAATATTTGTACGAGGAAGTTATTAGAACTGTTTCCTGACATATGGGGGTAGCTTATTTGGTCTGCTGTGCATCATTAACACCTTCATAAAGTTGCTTGTATGCCATCAATTATGTAATTGCAAATTGGCATTGAAAAGATTGATATCACGAAGCCAAGCAGTATGTTAATTTCCTGCCAGATAATATTATAATAACATACATTTCTAGACTTAAAAGCTTTTCTTTCCAAACATAAACCTTTTTAGTACAAATGTTTTCCAAATACCCTTTAAATATAAAAATACTAAAGTATATATCAATAAATTAATATTCACTATCAAAGAGTGCATAATATTATAAAAAAGTTTTTCAAAGTTTTACATCACTGCTTTTAGCAGATTTGCCTGCAAGATGATTTCCTTCCCATCTTCCTGAAGGGCAGCACAGACGGTTGTAAATAAATGGAATTATTTCTGAGTAGAATCACAAAGCTCATAGCAATGTGTACTTAACATGAAATATGAATGCCTTAGGAATTATACTTCTACTACCCTGAGGCAACGACACTCAGTTTATGCTAGAGCACTGTTAGGAGAAAAAGCGGTGTATTCTTTCATAACTTGATCCTTTAAAGTCTGGTTTTAAGACTTTTCAACATGACAGATTTTCACTAAAACAGCTTGGCAGCTGAAAAACCTTAGAACAGTGTGAGTTGCAAGCAAAAGATGGAGACGTGAAAGAAAGTACAATTTCCTTCTCCTTTGTTCAGATTGTGACACATTCTTGCAAAACACAAACTTTTCAGAAAACCAGCCATGTTCCTCTTAAACCCAAATTGTTACTCTGTCAGGGAAGTCAGTTCCATTCCTCTGAGCAGTAACTCCAGAAAGAAGAGAAAATGTAAACAGAGGAAAAACCATTACAGTCAGTTTCTTCCCTATCATGAGAACAAAAATGTATTTCATGCATTATTGTTTTGTAATACTTATTTACTGAAAATATATGGAGTCTGTTATTTGCCTGGATTTTAAACTTCCAGTTCCATATGACCTGAAGAGGTAATGTATTTTCATAAGTTCATAAACACTCCAAAACTTTTCCCCTAAACTGTTTCATTTATTTAGTATTGTGCACCGTGTATCCTTAGTGATTTCCAGGGAGCTGCTTTCAATTAATACTGGTATCCACAGACTAAAGAAAACATTTTTCTCTTTAGGAAAAAAAAATCAAAATAACAGAAAACTGTGTTCATCTAACACCTCAGAATACTATTATATCTGCTTAAAAATTACCAAACAATTATTTTATCTTTTCAGAGCTCAGGGTTCAGTTATTTGTTGTGTCTATTGCATACATCAGTAATCTCTATTACTGCAGTGTGTGGAATGTGTACTCAGGTGTGCACAGACAGATAAAAAATTAAAATTTCTCTTTGGTTAGGGGTTTGAAATGGCCAGTTAAATTTGGTAAATTATGGTTACAGGATTCGTGCCACAGCAAGAGGTTAGGCAAGTTAGGCCATGGGATTAATTTTGAGAAATCTGGTCCACTGGGCTCTGATGGGGTCCACTGTCAGGAATGAGAACAGCATCTTTGGTAATAGGCTTGCCAAACTGGTGAAGAAGGCTTCAGACTAAAGACACAGGCTGTGTGATGTGTTTGACATGCTGAAGGGAAGGGATGCCATCCAGTGGGAACTTGAGAGTTGGGCCTGTACTAACCCCATGAAGTTCAACAAGGCCAAGTGTAAAGTCCTGTGCCTGGGTTGGAGCAATCCCAAGCACAGAATCAGGCTCGGCAAAGAATGGATTGAAAGTAACACTGAGAAGATGGACCTGGGGTGTTGATGGAAAAGGAGCATGACTAGGAGGCTGGGGGAGGTCATTCTCTCCCTCTACTCTTGTCACTTGTAAGAGACCCTTCTGGAGGACTGTGACCATCTTTGGGTTCCCCAGTATAGGAAAGATGTGGAGCAGATCCAGAGGAGGGATACCAAGGATGATCAGAGTGCTGGAGCACCTTTCCTATGTTGGGAAAGGGGTTGAGCTGGGGTTGTACCTCCTGGAGATGAGAAGGCTCTGGGAAGACTTTACAGAACTTTCCAGTACCTAAAGTGGGCTTACAAGAAAGCTGTGGGTGGACTTTTTACAAGAGCATGTAGTGATATAGAAAGGGTAATTCCCTTAAGCTGAAGGATCATAGGTTGATATTAGCCATAAGGAAGAAGAAAGAAACATCTACAGGTATCTGTGAGGGTGGTAAGATACTGGCACAGGTTGCCCAGAGCAGTTCTGTATCCCTGGAAATGTTCAAAGACAGGTTGGATAGAATTTTGAGCAGTCTGGTCTAGTGGAAGCCTGTCTCTGACCATGGGGAGATGGGGCTTGGGACTGGATGACCTTTAAGGTCCTTTCTAATCCAAACCACTTCATGGTTTAAGAAGATTCAAAAGCCAAGTGGCTCATAATGTGAAAGCTGCACAGCAGTTGAAGCAGAGTACCCATGCTGATACTGGTTGGTGTCCTGGTAGCTTTGAGAGTAGGGTAAATGATCATGGAACAGGCTTGAAAAAACATCTATGCAGGGATAGCTGTAATTTAATGTTTTGGACGAGAAAATATGAAGGGACTTGGCACAGACATTTTTTTCACTTCTACCTGAGAAATAATGAGTTCTCTTGGGATGAATTCGGGCAGAAGGGTTGGAGGAAAAGCACTGAGGAAGAAAGGGAGAAAATAACTCCTGGACTCCCTGATTACATGTCAGTGGCCAGGAAAAAGACATAGATCATAGCAAGGTTACTGAGGGAAATTCTTTGTAGTAAATTGAGACTGTGTAGTCATGGTCTGGTTTGGGGCTGTGGGCAGCTTCTGTCACTATGGGGAACTGTCTATTTCCTAGAGAATAAGTCAAACACCTTCATACTTCAAGATCCACTAAGATCTGCTGGTGACTGACAAGCTGTCAGAGCACTGAAAATCTAGGTGCCCTCTTCTGCTGTTGAACAACTTGAGAGCTGTTAGAGTTGATATTTGACATCTGGGGACAAGATTGTCTCAGAGCTGGCGGCAGATATCCACCATGACATTGATGTTTAGTTTAAATCTCTGCTTGAGAAGTTCAGGAAAGTCAAATATCAGTAGAGGATCAAATGACATACATTGTCTCTTGCCAGACCCACTCCCTCAGATTCTCCAAACAAGGATACTCAAGGCTGAGCTTGTCACTCAGCAAGGACATGGCTGCTCACACCATTACCATGGATGGTACTGCACAGCCCCAGCTCACCCCAGGGAGGTGAGAGTTGTTCATCTCCAGACACACAGGGTATCCTCCCAGATCAGCCCCAGGCTGAGGCCCCACAGGTCCCAGACCCTGAAAAGCAGGGCACTGCAGGACCACAGGCTTCTGGCAGTGATAAAAAAACCCCAAAACATATATACCATGTTATTGTCAGTATCTGCAGTGAGTTAATAGGTCCAACACTCCTGCCCAACATTACTCAGTCCATCCTAGCTAGGCACCACAGCAGGGCTCCAAATGGAGCTGTTGGTCAGGGGCCAGGAGAGAGTGAGCTGTGAGAGGCACCAGCAGTGCCCTCCATGAGCCATCTCACGAGCTTTGGTCCTTGGCCTTGCTCAGCTCAGTGGGAAGCAATAGCACAGTTCCTACTGGAAAAGGCACAGCTCCTGACAGAGCATCTGGTCTCTGTTGACCTAAACACCTGGGAGGAGTGCAAGTGATTGATGGCATACAGACATATTAATACTCTTAAATACCTGCTGGGGGAGGGGCATACAGTCTTATACCTCAAATTTACCTTGCTGAGAGTATAGCTGTGAGCATGAAAGTGTCAGGATCAAATATGCATTCTTCCCCCATGTTCCTGAGCTAGTTTTGTTCTATGTGGAATCATAGATGTACTGAGCCTGATCCTACTGGTTGCAGTAACTGTTCAACAGAGTGGTAATATATTGCACTAATTTATTACTTTTTCATGGCATTTGTGGCAGGAACTTAAGTAGCAATATAACATTTATAGCAATCCACATTTTAAGATGCCAGCTCAAGGAATAGAAACTTAATCAACTCTAGCACATATGGAATAGCTAGCTCTACCCAGTCATTGCTGCAGTCATCAACTTCCCACTGGGAATTTCCTTCATGTTTACCTCAGAATTTGAAATGACATAAAGATGGATGAAGCATTGCAATGAATCACAGCTTAAACAACCTCAGACATGGACAGAAGGGTAGTATGTATGCAGCTATCCAGCTGTTTATCTTGAACTGTTTAGTGGGATTACAGGAATATGAGAACAGTGAGCTGGAACATACCTGAGTTTAGCTAATTGTAGAAGTTAAGAGTATTTCTTGTCATTGCTGCTTGCTAGTCCGAAATGAGACACTTGTCCTTTCTGATTCTTTTGATCTGTAGTTATATCTTCACATCTTGGATGGTTTTGCTTGTTTTGCTCCCTGGACTAAGGGAGGATTATGTCTGTTATTTCTTCTTCTGCTGTCACATTCAATGTACTAAAAGTTATGTATCAATGGAAATCACATCACTCAAAGGCCTTAATACTAAAAAAAAAAAACCACATTATTTTTATTCCGTTATTACACAGAGTGTAAAGTCCTTAAAGTCTTTAGTTCATTAATCTAGCTGTGTTTAGGAAAATATATTGAAAAGATTAATAAATTGCACTAAATAAAACTAAGTTTATAATACATGAGTCCATGTTTCTACTCTACTTTTGAAAGCAATTAAAAATAAAACTATGGAATTAAGTCAGTGAAGAAAATAAAACCCTCAGTGGCTTCTAGACTAAATTGTTCTTTTTTATTATTGGTTAACAATTTGCAGAGAATTCAAATACAGCTAAATTCCTTATTTTATGTCACTAGAAATGCTTTCTTCTGAGTTAAGTTGGCAGGAACATTCCTGCAAACCTATTAATTTCAATGGACATTACAGGACACATCTGTTAGTGAAAGAAGAAATACAAAATTGAAGTTTTACTCTTTTAGGTGCATTAAAAAAAGTGGGAACAAAAAGGATTAAAAATTATGCAGATGTATATTTGCTCCTGAAATCAGCAAACAGCTCTGAGTAGATACACCCAGGTATGTATAAGACAAGAATGTTTTAGGAAAACATCACCTCTCCATACTGTTTTACTAAATCTGGAATGTTCTCCTAATTGCAGTATCACAAATTATTTCCTTACTTTTAATTCTTTCATATCGGCTAATCAAATATACATGTTGCTCAGTTCCAGGGACAGAAAAGTTCCATTTATATTCAGGAAGCTTCTTACAGAAATTGCATTTCTAAGATAAAACAAACAAAATATATATATATATATATATATCTAAGAATTTCTATACATTTAACTCTAAAAGCATATGGGTTTATGTCTCGGAAGACAGGTGTCTGCTAGGGAGGGCAGGAGCCTCCCTTGGAATGAAAATGTAGACTCCCTCCTTCCAAATTATAATTTTGAAATCAAGGGGCTCTCAGGCAGAGATCTGGGGATAGGAATAACAGCCCTTTACTAATAGTTATAACAAGGCAAACAAAAAATAACTACAGCATTAGCAAGAAAACAGAACCGGGGACCCCATGACAGCTTTCTCGGCTGAGATGGGATGGAGGAGAGGCTTTGTTTTCACAAACCCCTCGGGCAGTCAGTCCCGGTGCTCCTGCAGGGCTCCGAGGAACAGTCGGCTGGAAACAGCAGGGATGAGCTGAGATCCTGGGCCGGTGGCTGAGGTGTATCAGCAGGGATGAGCTGAGATCCTGGGCCGGTGGATGAGGTGTATCAGCAGGGATGAGCTGAGATCCTGGGCCGGTGGCTGAGGTGGATCAGCAGCTCCGCGGCGGTGCCTGGCACTGCCACACGTCCCGGCAGGACAGCGGGTGCGAGGCCACCAACAAAGAGGGGAGAAGGAGAAACTCTGTTGTGAGGTGCCTCAAGGAAGGCAAAGACTTAATTTTATATAAACATTGTTAAAGTGAGAGGCATGGCTGTAAACCCGGCCAGTGTGAATTTTGACCTCCTGCTATGGGGGATGGGCCAAGTGAAGCCTGGATGAAGTTGCCCCACCCCAGACCCTCCTGGGGTGTCAGCCCAGGGAGTTGTGATTGGGTTTGAGCCCCTGGGGTTTCTCCCTTGCTGTGTTCCTAGTGATCCCTGACCCTGAGCTCTACACTGGTTCTGTCCCTCAAAACCCATCACCCTGCCTCTGTTTGGGGCTCTCTGTCTCTGGATCTGAGTTTGTTCCTGTGCTGAATAAATGGTTTCATGATCAGAGGCCCATCTCATTTGTTCTCGTCTCATGCTGGTTCCTGGTAACTGTAGCTTCTCTGGACATGATCCTGCAGATGCGGACTGCAGCAAAACTCCATCTGGGTTATGGCGAATTCTTTTCCCTAAGTAACAACAGCTCCGAGTGTGCTGCTCTGAAGCTGAAGAAGTGAGCCAAACCCCAGCTGTCCCTGTCCTCCCTTTTTTCTGCCCCCCTGCCCCCCTGGGCCCAGACAAACTCTCTGTTTTCTCAAGCACCCAATAGGTACCAGCAGTCAGGCTTTCCTACAACTAATGGGGAAAATTCTATAGGTGAGAAGCAATAAAAGGAAGGATACCTAACCCCCAACAATTTACTCTTAGAGAATGAAATGAAAACATTAATTTCTAAATAAACAGAAAAGTGATTTATTTCAGTCATGTTATTTGAAGTGTTATTTTCTTAATTGAATCTTACTGTTCCTTGAGTCCTCAGCACATTAATTTGATCAGTCTAATAATTTTTTCTGCATTGATTGAAGCTTTGACCCTACAAACAGAAAAGAATGACTTTACTGACAGTAGTAGTATAATACAATTTAGTTGGAGGACCTAGAGTGCTAATTACCAGAAATTATTTTAAAAAAATATTAATTTCAAGATCATTATACAAATTAGCTAATATTTTTTTAATAATTCATAAATATATAAGAATGTGCCTAATTTGACAAGTGATATGTGGTTAGTTATGAACATATCAAATTATCAATTTAATTATATCTGCAAATATTTGTTTCTGCAATGAAAATGTTTTACCTGAAAATAAAGAATTGAGGTTGAAATAACCAAGAAAGAAAAGTAAAATTATTACTTCTGTCACAAATTTGCTTTGAATTGTTTATATGGTATATGCAAAAGTAAATCAAAAGAAAAAAAAAAACATAGATAATAAAATATATTTATTTATTTTTCACAGCAGGGAACAAAAGCCTTACTGGAGTAGAGGGTACCAAGTCTTTCTCATCTGTACAAACAATCTCTTCAGCCTAAAATGCAATAAAGTTTTTCAAATATTTTTTTTTCCTGGTAAATCCACATAAAATCTTCCAAATTGCCGTCTTTTAATTTAAAAGTCTGGGGAAATGAGCTCCATGAAAAGCTAGTCTGGGATTTTTCCAGGACTGAGGGGATTCTGACTGACTGAGACATCTCTGGATCCTCCCTTTTGCATTACTTAAGGATAACTGAGTCCAATATCATCATAGTTCTGATTACATGAGATCTTCCTTTGCTATGTGTTTTTTTTGTAGATGCTACACACAGACCTCACAATCACATCAGAATATTTTTTTCCCCAATTTCAATTTAATTCCATCTGGCCTCATGGACATGAATGCATCCTTAACTTGTTGCTTTCCCACTTCTGTGATCAGACTTTATCTCTGAAAACAGAAAAAAGTTCATGGAGTAGTTCAGCCTCTTCAACATCATCCACCATTAACTTCTCCCTCCTGTTTAGCAACAGATCCATCTCTTCCTTGAATTTTCTTTTCCTATGCCTATCTTGAACATTTCTTCCTCATTACATTTCATGACATTTTCTTATTTTAACTTCAGTAGGTCTTTGGCTCTTCTAATTTCGTGCAGAAGTGTCCAAACAACAATTTTGTCCAAGGAATAATTTCATGATTCTTCTTTACTATTTATAGGGGTTTTTTTTTCCAGTTCATGGATGTTTTTCAGTTCTTTGAAGCTCTTTATAAACAGGGGGAACTTTCTGGGGAAATCCTTGGTCTTCCTAACCTCTGAACTAGTTTACTCATTATTTTTCTCTCTCTCTTTAAATAGTATAAGCCATCTCTCATAGGCACCTTTCTACTTCATGATGATTTCTCAGTGTATTCTGCCTTGTAATTCCTTAAGTAAACTGAAGCCTGCTCTCTGGCAAAAGTCCAGAGTTAAATGATACTGCTTGTTTTCCCAGATCCCTCCTCTAGATGTTGAATTCAGTCCATAGTTGTGAAGTCCCGATTTGTGAGCACCAGGATAAGTAGCATGTTAGGGTAGTTAAGTCCTCTAGCCCTTGCCTTGGGAGATTATCTATTCTACAAACCTCTTGAATTGCTCTCATAGTATTTTCTGCCCAGGAGATGATTGTATGTTTGACAATCCAAATAAAAACCATGTTCTGAAATCATGAAACTTCTGATAGCTCTGTATAAAAAGCCACATCAACTGCCCTGTCTTGTGGAGGTTAATGATGGGTTCTTACCACTACACTGCACTGTTAGTTATTCTCTGGTCTTGACACAAAAACTGTGTTCTAGGGGCTGCTTTACTCTCCTTATATTTTGCCACCTATCCTTTCTAGAATTTCTGACATTTTTTTTTTGAGAAATTTTTTTTTCCCCTCTTTCCTCTGTTTATATCTTTAAAGTGAAATCAATTATTTTTTGAAGCACAAGTTCTGACAGCAGTTTAATGAAGGAGAAGAAAAAAAAATAACTTAATTATCTTGTTATTTCATTATGAGTTACTGCCCTTTTGTTCATGCAAATAATGTGCTTATAATTATTAAATCTTCTAAGTTTCCTCATCTCATTGTCTGTAATGTGTTTTGGAGAGTTTTTTTCTATATTTTTGAGACAATAAAATGTAATAAATTACTAGGATTAACCTTTATGCAAGCAAAATAGTAGACCTTAGCAAAAAGCTTCTTTTTCTTTGGAGTCTTCAGATGTCTCAGAACTTCTGTTCCTTTTTATCCTTTGTGCTTCCTCTCCTTGTAGACCACAGCAATATAATATATAATTTGAACAGTTGCTTATGCTAATATCCTATTAACATAAATGAAACTCATCTACTGAATTTCCATAAGCAATGGTAGAACAGAATATAACCATGGAAACACCCAAGACTTCCCTTAGATATGCTTGCTTTAAAGCAACACAGATTTCCTCACTCATTTAGCTTTTCTCAGTATTCCCTTGTGCCATTTCTGTTCTTTGCAGCTTTATTTATATTACAAGTAGAGAGAATTGATAATGGGTAAAAAGATTTTAGATAGAGTATTTGTCACTTATGATTGAAGACTAAGGAATTAGATAATGAAAGATGCTATTTATACATTACTTTATTCATTATATAATTCAGAAATTAGGTACGTGATTTCATTATCATAAAATAATCTCTAAGAGTTGAGTATCTGTATAACAAAGCTTTAAACTTCAAGAAGAATTAAAACACTGGATTGTGCTGCTGTCTTTCAATCTGATGTTCTTCAGTCTATCACTCATAAAGCAATCTATTTGATACTTATAAGCTTTCTATTGTGGGATTTAAATTAATAACTCACCATCCACACTACTGTGAATACTATACTTGCTTCCTAGTCAATTACTCTTGTGGTGGGTTTTTTTCCACAGAAGAAAAGACCCGGTGTTGTCACCCATACATTTATTTCTGTTCAGCACTATTTGGTTTCATCCAAGGTAATTTTTAATATTAATCAAAGACCTGGAATTTCTAAACAACTGTGCAAATGCTTAGTACATTCCTATCAGAAAAGGCAATAGCATCATCCCATTTTAAAAGGGCTCAGACTGCAAAAGAAAAATTTCAAATCAGTATTGAGCTCATCTCATCTAAGCCCTGGTTAAATAAAACAAAACAAAACAAAACAAAACAAAACAAAACAAAACAAAACAAAACAAAACAAAACAAAACAAAACAAAACAAAACAAAACAAAACAAAAACATTTTTTCCTCCGCCAATTTTAAAAAAAGCTGATTGTGGAACTTCAATGCCAGTGTTAAAGACAGGAAATCCCAGAAAGTGGGCAAACAAACTGTTTTGGCTATCACCATAATTAGTTTGTTTTAACAGGAAGATTCCAAATATCTTTTTAATTTATATTTGTTTAAACTGATATTTATTTTGCAGACTAGTTCAATCTAATTTCATTTTGTCCTTTGTCAGCTTTGTGATTTTAATCTAAGAATTCAGACATTTAGAAGCTCCTCCTTACCTTACTATAGATTGTTTTTGTACTATGCAAGCATAATTCCTTCTGTTTTCTCTACTTGTATCATATTACATTTTTTTTTTTTTTGCATTCTTTGCATTTCCACAAGTTAGATCTACCTTTCTATCTACATTATTCTTCTAGAAAAAGCATAGGTAATTGGTGCAATTCTTCAGAAATTTTTACATAAAAACTTGTTAAATGCAGAATATTTCTATAGTAGTTTCATCATATTATCTGCCTGTACACCCAAGGTTGCTATAAAGTCTTCTATTGTATTTTCAGCCTTTCATCCCATTAGAAAGTAGATACAGTTATGCTTCACATTTCTATTTCTATGAATTGTATCCTACATTTTTTCCTAGTGAATGAATCAATATAAAGTGAAGACATTTGACCATCTCATTTTATTTCACAAAATTATACAAAGTTGTTTATGTGTAAAAGATTTTTTATCCTCAAAAGACTCACATCTCAGAGATGACAAAAGCTTTACAACCAATTTAAGCACATATGAACAAATATTTTTCTGGTATCTACAAAAATAGGAAGTGAAATAATAAAACACATTTCTCAGTTGCAGATCAGAAATCATGGTCAGAAAGGTGGGTAAGTCTTTTCTCTTCTGGAAATAACTTCAGGGTAAATAAACTTCCAAGCTACTATAATCTGGCATAAGGCTCCTAGAATCACAGAATCATAGAATACCCTGAGTTGAAAGGGACCCACAAGAATTATCAAATCCAGCTTTTGGCCCTGCACAGCACAACCCCATGATTCACCCCATCTGCCTAAGAGCATTGTCCAAACAGTTCTTGAACTAAACAAAATTATATTGTAGAATTAGGCAGGTCAGATTTCTCCTTTTGAACCAGCCACCATACATAATACTTCCACTGAGTTTTTTTCACAAACTGTAGGACACAGTAGAAGTAAAAAGAAAGCAACATTCCACAGCAGAAAGGTCTTTCCGGCTTCTCAGATGACCCCACTTGCAAGAAGATTTGGGGCACAAAATATGTTAGGAGGAGCCACAGCTAGGACATCTGATCCTAACTGTCCAAATGGAAATTCTGTGCCATGCAGCATCATGCTCAGCAGCAAAGGCTGAGGGAAGTAGGAGGAGAAGAAAACATTCTTAGTTTTGACACTTTTCTTCCAAAGTCATCGTTATGTGTGATGGAGCCCTAGTTTCCTGGAGATGGCTGAACACCTGCCTGCCCATGGGAAGTGGTGAATGAATTCCTTGTTGAGCTTTGCTTGTGTGTGCAGCTTATACTTTCCCTATTAAACTGTCATTCCCTTTGGTCTGAACCCACTTTAAATCCTATTCTGCTCAGTGACAAATTTACAGAGTGATGTATTTTGTCTACTAGCCTAGAAAGAGGGAAAAAAAAAAAGCAGTATGAGTAACACTAGGGATGCTGTCAGGTGCTCTGCTACTTAAATTTAAAAAATGGCAAAGTATGAAATGGAAAAAACCCTACTTCTTAACATTTTTTTTTTCTGAAAAGCAAACTGGAATTTTGATTGAACAATTTGAATGGTATATAGAAAACCTACAAAATGAAAAAAAAAACCTTCCCAAAAAAACCCAGTAAAATAAGGTTTTTCAACACTAAATTATTTTATTATCAGTATTTATTTAAATAACAATAAGTCTTTCTTAAATAACACAAGTCTATCTAAATTTAAAAATCAAAAAGACAAGCAAAAACTCCAAAGGATACTTTTACCTGGTTTTGGAAGAGATAACAGCTAATCTTGAACCCTTTGAAGTAAAATAATTGAGGAAATTACTTTTGGATTTCTATGAGAGCTGATATAAATAAAACAATTTCTTCATTATGTGAAATGGCATGTGCAAGTGGTACTTGTCTGACAGCACTGTGGTAAATTAACTAGTCCAATTAACAGCATGGGGCACCTCTAGGATTAATTGAAAATCATTAGTTTATTTGTTGGGTTGGTATTAAGTATTTCTAAGTGCATACTGTATTAATGTTTTATTTCTTTAAGTGATAACTGTAACTAAACAATGATAAGTTGTAATTTTTAGTGTTTTGTGTTGTTATGGTTTGTTTTTTCCCCTGGAAGATAAGATGTTGACCTGAGCATTTTGTTTTTAATTGCTATACTCCCTAAAGAGACTGTACAGCTCTTATGTTTAGCACAGCTGTTGTAATAAGGAACACACCAAAACAAGTCTCACGTAAATATTTTGCATGGAATGATCAGTAAATGCCACAGAAGTATAGCCAGTACAGGTACAAAAAATTTACTTTTACAAATGCATGGAAACAGACACCCACACAAATACAGATGTGGCATGAAGGACATTTAGGTAGCAAATATCTCAGAAAAATCATAAAACTTGTATACATAAAGTTGACATTCCTTATATAACATGATAAACCATATACACAGAACAAGTCTAAAATACCACCAAGCCCTGAAATTCAAAATTTTGAGACTTGTAGATATAAATATGTAATAGTATGAGGAAGTCTGGTCAGTTTTGGGATGTGTCCCACTGTCTTATCATAGTAATATAAGCTGGAATTTTGCTAGGACCTTCTACTTAATTGTAACTTAAACACTTGTGAAAAAGGACAGTCCTACCTTCTCCATTCAGGCTGGCATTTATTGCACTTCTTAGAGCTCCAGCAAGATATGTAGCTTCTGAGATGATGGAACTGATCCTTCTCAGAACAGTTTGGTTTCCTGATCTGGCTTGTCACTTGTGCAACTGCTTGTACACACACAACAAACAGCTGCCTGGGCTCGAGATCACTCCATGCAACAGCAGCCCAGACTTACACCCGTGGGGCTGGGTAAAGATCTTCAACACAAAGTGCAAGAAAGCCCAACCAGAATGCAAAAGTGTGATTTGATAATGGCTAAAATTCCCCATGATTTCGAGCACAGATTTGTTGTAATGAAATTATGCAAGTATTTATGTCTGAGCTATGAACTGATAGGGATGTTGCAATATATTTTTCATTCCTTTATGGATTAAATAAGGGTGGAAGGCATACATATAATGAAAACTTCATAACTAGCAATATAAGAAGCTATAGCCACAAAAAACTCAATGTATGATACCATTTGGCTTCATATTATGGTTAGAAGCATTTAAAGTGTCCATGATATTTCTGTTTGTGCCCAGAAACTTGCTTTAAACACTGAGGTGTGACACACCAGCTCACCAGTGTTCAGTCTTCAAAAGGCTGAATTATGATTTGGGAGGTCTTGGGTATCAGACCTGTCTTTATTCAGGCCTTTATTACAGTGAATTCATTAAGTCAAATATATGCAGAGTCGAATATATGCAGAAATGAATAGTACTAGAGGGCTATAGAATTCAGAAAAAACGAAACCATTAAACAGGTCATACAGGCTGGTCTTTTGATCCAACATGTCTTCTGGAGAGGTATAAGTTCTGACAGTGTAAATAAGTGCAAATAATATGGAAGAAAAAATATTGGGGCTTTGCATAAACTATCATATGGGCCGTCATCATTACTGTTGTGAAAAGCATAAAGACATTGTTCTGTACATGAACCTAAACACTCTGAAGTCACACAGTGAAACACTGAGAAGTCATCTACCAGAAAGGACTTAATTAGGTGAAAAGTACATGTCCCTTTCAAAAATGTTATTCCTTAGATGCTTTTTATCCAGCACACTTCTCTACTGCTCCTATGTATAGAATCATTTACTTTGCAAAAGATCCTTAAGACCATAAAATCCAAGCATTAACTCAACACTGCCAAATCCAGCACTAAATCATGTCCCAAAGGGCCACATCTACACATCTTTTAAATTCCTTCAGGGATGGTGACTCAGTCACTTCCCTGAGCAGCCTGTTACAATGTTTGATGACCTCCCTGTGAATAAATTTTTCCTAATATAAATCTAATCCTTCCCTGGGGTTCATCAATGTCTATAATCCAAATATCCTAATATGCATCTACTTGTCCAAGGTTAAGTTCCTACACTGTTAAAATAAAAAAGAAATATCTGAAACCACATGTAAAGATATGAATTTGAAAGATTTATCCACATTTTAGGTTTGTCTTCAACTTTAAATCTTTTACCTTCTTTCATATTTATTTTTATTGTTAAAAATTCCCTCTTCTGTGGGAATATTAATGGTGTGAAATTTGTATAAATAGTATAAAATAGATTTAGTGGTTAAAAGCTTGACTATTTGTGTATTGAAAGAGGATTAATTTATATATATATATATATAGGTAGTAAAACAGCCTATGAAAAATATTGAAGAATCTGAAATAGATGGAAAAAATATTTATTGCACCCTTGGTATTTGAAAGCCCAGAAATATAACAAAGGAAGAAGACTACTGCAACAGCTGCTCTGTAAGTGAGGGTTACAGTGGTCACAAAATGATGAATAGCACTCTTAGAACAACAGATTGATAGCTCAAAACTGAGGTAAAATATTGGTGGGTGGTTTAATTTGTTTACAGAGTAACTTACATTTCTGAACAATGAAAGAATGAGAATACTTTTACTGTGACATTCAACATCCCAAGTTATCACTGCCATTGTTATAAATTCGAACGATGAATCTGAAAACAGTTGTTAAATTCATCTGGAGAACATTTCGCATTATATTATCTTGGAAAATGTACTGTTCTATCTCTGTTTGAGTAAGATAATCTTAGGAATCACAAAGACCATGTAGGTCACAGAATCCAGCCATCCAGTGATAGTTACAAGAATGAGAATTTTTTCTTTCAAATGTGTCCACAAGATATCTCTTTACCTGGCCTTTTACTTAGTAAGTTGAACGTACAAGCACCACCACAGTCACCTATGTTTAAGCCTCAAAAGATTCAGGATCAGAGGAAAAAAGTAGGTTATCTTATGGCATTCCCCAGATGACAGTTTTCTGAAATATCAAGGAAATGAAGCTAGAAGAAAGAACAAAGACGAATATTTCAATATACTTTATGCCATCTGTGGTTCCCTATCAGTAAATTATAAGCCCCCAAATAAGCAAAAGACAATTATTTAAGACAGACAGTAATGGAGAGGCAAAACACTGGTACTAAAAAAATTAAAATATAATAAATAAAATAAAATAAAATAAAATAAAATAAAATAAAATAAAATAAAATAAAATAAAATAAAATAAAATAAAATAAAATAAAATAAAATAAAANAATAAAATAAAATAAAATAAAATAAAATAAAATAAAATAAAATAAAATAAAATAAAATAAAATAAAATAAAATAAAATAAAATAAAATAAATAGGAGTGGATATAAAATAAAGGGAAAACTGAAAATGAGCTTTGGAAGCACGAGCTTCCTAGATTTAGTCACATGCATACACAAAATGTATTTGACATTTCTCTTATGAAGCCAGTGAGGTGATATTAAATATGAACTGAACATATTTCAATAAAACCTTTGAAATGGTTGTGCCCAATTCTTTTAGCTGCAAAAACAATACTAGAAGTCTAATTTTACAGATATACTGCTCCCACAAACCACACTGTCACTCTACTTTCATGTAAGTTCTGTGTTCAATTCTGCTAATTTTTGTCTTACATTTAAAATAGGATGCAAACCAAAAATTCTTATTATTTTGCCAGGTGTCTACAGTACTTAGAACATTAGTATAAAAAATTCATTCTCTTTAAGTGTAATTTTAAAGTCATAGGACTAGATACACTTTTAGGAAATCTGGAGGTGTGACCAAATAAGTATTTCTGTTCAATTACAACGGAGAATTTTTTTCTCTTTTCAAAGGACAAGAAATCCCATTAGTATATTTCTTTCCTGGAAAGTAGATTAAAAAATCAAATTTTTTTTCCCCCTTCAGATTACTTAAACTGAAATAAAAATGTCTCTTAAAATTTCCAGTTAATGAATACAGCTTTTATTGGTTTTGGCAATTAGTTCAGAGGACACTGAAGAAAGATTTGCGTTAGTTCACTTCAGCCGAAATAAGACTGGGAAAAATATGAACACTGATGTTTACCAACAGTTACAAATTTAAAAGCATATCAAAAGTGCTGCTAATTAGAAATACAAAAATGCAACTAAAATATTCTTTTTGTCTTTTTTTTATTTTTATTTTATTACATAATTTCCACATTGCTAAGGCCTATGTAAGAAAATGAGAAGACAGCAAACAAGCAAGCAAGCTACTGGATTTGTGCAGGCAGCAGCAGCTACTATTTTAGAGAACTCAAGTAATTATAGAATAGCCAATGGCAGCTAGATTTTACAAAAAAGTGTTGTTGTTGTACATCAGCTCCGGCATGCAGTGAGGGAAAGTTCACTTGCCTCAGGTGCCCTAGAGGTTGTTCATAATTTAGGTCACTCTGTAGGTTGGTTAATTCACTACTCACTCTCCAAAGGCCTTCAAGGAGCTATTACTACAGGGAAAATTCAACCCCTATTAAGTTGTTTTTTGAAAATAAAATCAGTCAGGATGGACAGCTTGGAAGATTTAAGAACTACCATTTAACAAGTACATTTTATAAAGAAATTACATTTCTGAAAAGCCTCTATATCCTTCTAGTATGTGGAATAAACCCTGTCTTATGATGATCCTGGGAAAAAATATCTCACTAATAAAAAGTCACAATTCATGTGTTTTAGGTTGCCTTAAGGACATGTCCAGTGCTGTTAAGATTACTAGTCACCATCTGAAGTGTTTGGATATTGTTATTCTAGATTTATATGTGCAATATATTAATGCTGATTTAGTCTTCAGGGACATTATATCAATAAATTGGAACAGCACTACATACACCTTCACTTCTCCAGGCATTTCATCAATAAAAATCTTTGGCCAACTCACGTGTGAAACAGAGAGAAAGGGTAAAGGAACTGAAGAATGGATAGCAAAGAGCTTTCTGTGTTATGATTTTAACACATTTGGAACTTTTGCTTTATCATATTTTGTGTTCCACATAAACTTTAACATTCAGTGAGGGCTTACAGTTTTCAGTTTTATCCTTTCCTACAACATTCAGCTTTAAGGCTGCAGGTGGAGAAGTCTTTAGCTCTTTTGTTTCTGTTTCTAACAGAGACCCATGAATGAAACTTCATGTCTGTTGCTTCATGTTTGACTTACTAGCTCTAGGAAAATTAATAGAGGAGATGAGTACAGGCTCCAGAGACAGAAAACCTCAAATACTTGTTCAAAAAAAGGGAAATTTGCCATTCTGAAATTACTTCTCACATGTCCCACCTTGGCTTTCTTCATGGCAGACCTGTATTTTTAGATTCCACAAATGTTCAATTAAAATGTTTTTTTAGTTATTGCTTGTGCTGTATCACTTGTGTTCTGCTGCAGTGTGGAGCAAGAGGGAATGTTCCAATCCAAAACAAAAACATGATTTTGCAAAGATTTCTTTATTCATGGGTAAAGTGCATAATGTAGGAGAAATGGCAAATTTAGGGGAAAAAATAAATCTAAGTTCCTATGTCTGCGTTATTCCTTTAAGACTGATGGGAAATTTGTGTGCCTCAGCACTAAGTGAGCAAACCCTTAAACTACGCTGAGGCAGAGGCTGTGTAGTCATTTAAAGTTCAAACACAGTTTCTTCTTGGCCATTAGTCAAAACAAGGCATCTTGGGAAGCTTCTAGTTTCACAGAATAACCCCTGTGAAAGTTCTTTAAAGGAACTATGTCTTAGAAAAGATCCAAACCAGTAATGTCTTGATCCATAAATCACCAAAAGAAGTCAAGAATGGCAAGCTTAGCTTTATATTTAACAATAGTCTCTGATCTCTGAAAATTCATGTGGGTGGATACAGAAAAATATCTATTCTGTTTCAGTATATGGTCCCTTGAAATATCTATATTAGTATCTGAATAAAAAAAGATCACTTTGAAATCCCACAACACTAAACTATTAAAATAATGAAAAATAACTTCTGTTTACACCTCAGAATTCTGTTTAAATTCTTCTAAAATTCTAGTACACTTTAAATTGTGAACAATTTTTTAGGCAAACAAAAATTAGTTTTAAGTCTGTAGTATGTAACATTTGCTAATTTTTTGAAAATTGAAAATTGGATTATCCCATGCACTAGTGGAATGGTGTAAATGGGAAGAAAGGAATTTTTCCTATGCCTTGTATGTGCTTTTTCTTCAGGTCTATTTTTTAGACAGAAATAAGGCCTCTATAAGCTCTGATTTTGGTTTTCCTTACATTTATAGATGCTACTGAGAAGTGAACACAACCTTGACACTGTTTTCACTGTGGTCACACCAGTCTGCTGTATTTTTTTTCATGGTGTTTCAAAAAAGGACCTGCTGCAGTGTACTACAAGACTGCATTTTTCTTGCCTATGGCCTTAACTAAAAACCAATTATCTAGCTGTGAATCCTAATTCCCCTTTCTTCATTAGAAATAACAATACAGAATTTTTACTGTGATAAGATGGAAGTATGGAGGAAATGCTGTTGGGTATATGAGCAAAGCCTGACAGTTCAGAGGTCTATCTGAAGTCACTTAACAGCTCTTCAGACATTACATGGCTGAAACACACTTCTTTCTGTGGCTATTTTCCACTCATACAAAGTTTTTTTTCATTAAGGGAGAGCAATGGAGGAACCAATATGCCATCTCTCAGATAACTTGCACAGCCAAAACCTAGCTTTCTGTCTCTGTGTGGCAAGGTCTTGCTCAGCAGACAGGGAGACTCTCAGGTTCTGTGTTTGTGAATTGTCCTGGTGTGTTATACATAGAGTGGTGGTGAAGCTGTTCTCTTTCCCAGAAGGATTGTCCTGAACCTTACCAAACATTATATAGTCTCTAAAACCACATGACAATTTACTTCATAAAGGAACAGGCACCTGAGTACCTCACTAATCCAGTAAAGTCCATTAAGCTGTGTATAAGATAATCCTGCTGAGAACTCAGCTAGCATTGAGTATCTTCTATTAATAATAATCTTTTTCATGCTGGGTAGCTGAGGAAATTATAGTAATTTTTCAGTTAAATAGCATAAGTTTGTGACATTTATTTTCTTTCCAAATCTATTATATTTAGATAAATATACTTTCTTAAATAACATAATATGCAGAAAAAACAGTTAAAGTAAAACCTTGATTCTCTGACATGTTTAAATACTTCCTAATTTATCTTTTGGAAAGATGTAAAGAATTCAAATACTGTCCATTTCCTGCTGTGAAATAAAAATTCCTGTACTTTACTGAGAAGAAGTTATTCATAACATCTTGCCTTCTTTGTAGTGCCATCTGTGAAAGCAAGGGTGAGACAAACCAAAGTATAAATTGACCCTATATATTCTGCTGGAATCACATACTAGAGGACAACAGATGTTAAGCTGTGAAGGAAACACCAAGAGATAAAGAACCCTTTCACCCAGCAGTTTGACAGCCGAAGTGTCAGTCAATTTTCATCCCTAAGGAACTTAAGGACAGTGAAAGTCCAAATCTGAGACTGATCATTCCATTCCTTTTCAATTGTATGTTCTGACTTACGTTCTATTTAAAAGGACACTTTGATTATTCCAAATTCCCTGAGGTAACATTAGCCCTGCTTCAAGAAAAGTATCCAGAAGTAGATTTTGGTCTCTATCACACTTCTGAACATCAAAAAGAGAACTCAGGAACTCCAGAGGGAGACTGAGAAATTGTCATTTAAGTGTACCACCTAATTTGTTGAAAACTACTTCATTCCCCCTTCTGTAATCCTGATTGTGTGACAACTGTGCCAAAATAATCTCTCTACACTGTAAGACTGGACCCAAGATCACATAAAAAATTATTATACAATTTACAACAATCATTATATGTATACACACCATCTTAGAAAACTTCCTTTCAGCTCTGTATGGGTGACAGTTTTTGGATCCTCTTCCTATATTAAACCGGCAAATGTAATGTGAATGCTGTGCTTGCTGTTGTTTTGTGCACCCATTTGATGGTCTTTTTGCATCTGTTACAACCTGACTGAAGCCAAGTGACAGAAGATCTTGCTAATAGATCCCTTGGGGCAGATTAAAGTGGAACAACATTAAGTGACTGGTCTATATATGAGGCAGACATTATAAAACAATTTGGTTGAAATGGAAAGGAGGTATGTAGTTAGTCTGGTTCTTTTCTATAAAAGCATAAAAATATCACAAACAAAATGCATAAAGAAAAGAAAGAATGAGAAGGAAAAGACAAGAGACTTTATCATTGCAGTTTGGGTGTCTGTGGTCAGAATGATGGTTGAAGTCTTGATCCACTGAGGGTGGGGGTGAGAGCCTGAGCAACAGAGTTTGACAGGCTATGTACGTTTAGGATTATGCAGAAATGCCCTGGCTCCTCCTTGGGAGGGGATTGACACTGTCTGATGCAGCAGTGAAAATGAGTCAGGTGGATGAATGGGAGAAGAAGGTGCTTCTGGAGTCTGTGATGGCTTTAGGATCCTTTTAGTGACATGACCAAAGAGAGGATTACCTTCAGGCTTACTTGTGAGCTGCCCAGACCTCCCCTGAGGGGAGTTTTCCTTACCAGGAAGGAGGGCATTGGCATGAAAGAAAGCATGACCCCACCTCAACAGGAACTGCTTGTCAGCCTTTTCCCTTGGCTGTTGTGAAACACTTTGCTTCAGAGATGGGTCCTGGGACATCTCTGCAAAACAACAGCAGGCCTCAACCAGCCCATCCAAGCAAAGGTCAGTCCATCACAGCAACTTCTTTACAAATAAATATGACTAGAAAATACACAGAGGTGGTGTAAGTGGCTTCTTTCTATTCATTTTCAGAGAGAGAATTCCAGGCTGTTTTGCTGATGCTGTGAAGGATAAGGTTATGTATGAAGAGGATGCAAATATGATTGGATCCAATTTAATCCCATTTGTCTCTAGGTCTCAGTCAAGACAGGTGGATGGTACTGAACTCTAGTTGCAGGTTGACCATGCAGATGCTCCTCACAGCACATTAAATTACCATGTATGTGTGGACTAATCGGCCTGTTGCAGCTACTCCTTTCAAATCTGCTATCTGAACAACGTACAGGTCTGGTTTAAATATGGCCATAAGATTGCTTTATATTATACAAGTATTCCATTACATTTTAATCAGTTTTTTTTCCCTTTGTTTTATTTTTCAGGTTTTTCTGTCTTTCCTAATAAATGTCACAAATACCATTCCAGGTGTAATTTGACATGCACAACAAAAGCCTCATTTAAAATGTTTTCTGTGCATATATTGAATATACATGCCTCTGGTGGAAAAAAAAAGGCCAGCGAGCTTTTTGGAACACAACACTGTGGGTTTTTTTTTTTCCTTTGCATAAAATAAAGGTTATATGTCATATAGAATGTTAAAGTAAAACTGACATACAAATGCTGAAATATTATTTAAGAGACTTTTTTTAAGCATCAAATCTGTTGTAAATTATAAAGAGCAAGTAAATCCAGGAACTACTTGAAAGTGTCATTTAGAAGAGATATTGACAGCCATCTAATACTGAAATATCTGCTCAAAACCTTGCATCCTTTACTGGTCTCAGCAAAAAAAACACCTGAGGCTAATAATAATAATAATAATAATAATCATCATCATCATTATCATCATCATCATCATCAATTATCATCATCATCATCATCATCATCATCATCATCATCACAGTCGTAAAACAACCTATCCTCAAGAAAGCCACCAAAGTTCGTACCTCTAGATAAAATAGAACAAACAAAACAAAACACTTAAAACCCAATCAAAACCAAACCAACACAAAATTACTTTACAGTTGGTTTATTGTAGTATGATATTTAAACTGGACAAATATAGGAAAAAACTTAAATAAAGTTTTTCTTAATTCGTTCTAAAGCCACTACACTCATATCTAATTTTTGAGTTGTTCATACATTTTCAAGTTTAAGTGGAGAAATACCTCTGACAAAGAAAAAACTAACTGTAGACATTAAACCACCTCTCTGCCCATTCAACACTGAATTTAAATGATATCTAATATCCTATGCACAGTGTTGTTACAAAATCACATTAAATTTAAAGGATTTTAGGCACAGCCGTGCATATCAGCCAAATAGACTCAAATCTTTAAAGCCTAACTTCTTTGAAAGCATTATGTTTAAAATAGCTCTTACTCAACCATTATGTATTTTTCAAGTAGTTTCTTTCTGCCTGTAAGCTTTCATGCCACTCCCAAGGTTCACCCAGTCCCCAGTAATGATGTAGATGGAAAATTGCACTCCTTCTTCAACACCTGCTGAAATCAACAATGTCATAATGTCTACAGAATACTTTTGAATAAACTTTAAAAAAATAAATAATAAGGTATCTTCTTGCTTATATTGTGTGGGTGAATTATATTGATAGATGAATAGCTGACTTTTCTTGAAAGTATCTGTGATGAGAGAGACTCCAGTCTTCCAAATAATCTGTTCTGCTGTCTTGTCTTTAGCCTGAATCCTTCTTGTTGAAATTTAAGATTATTATTTCTTCTCCATATCTGCAATAAAGAACAGATTATTTCTAATGGGAACTTACAGGAATGGGACAGATGGTAACTTTGCATTTTCTTATTGCATGTTATCCTCCTTTCAGGAGAGGGATTAATTCAGATACTTCTCTGTAGAGAGAAGAGACATGTTTCTTCTCAGGAAGAAACAGAAGCTGGCAGAAAGCAGGGCTTCTGGAAACTGCATGCTGTGGCAAGCAGAAGAGAGTGAGAAAGTAACTTGAATTATGTAGAAGTCTGCAGGTGGAAGAGAACCTGAGCTGTTGAGAAGAAATGGAGAGCAGAAAAAAAATTTCAGAGGTGTTGCAGAGAGAGCACAGAAAACTGGGCTTTATTTTCTATGTCTTAGTCACTGAACAGGATTGAAGTAAAGACCAGTGAGTTGGGAGACATAACTGCATATAAATCCTGTATACTTCTAATCTGTCTGTATTTTAAAAGCTAGGAATTCCAGTTAATAGTTTAATAATCCCTGGCTTTTGTGAGTTTAAGAACAATTTATTCTTCTTTGGGGATTTCACTATAAAGAAAACAAGAAGGCATAGGCTTAATACAAAAGCCTGGCTGACTTAAGGTCCTTGCCTCAGGAGCTTCCTAAATTTCTGTCAAATTTTTTTCTGTACTATGATTTTAACAATAAATGCAAATATTTTATGAAGGACATGTGAAACTATGCACACTGTTCCTACTGAGGCCTTATTAATAAAGTAGGAGAATATATAAACATCTGAATTATTACACAGATAGGAATAATGTGACCAGTAGTCCCTAAATCTGTTCATAATGGCTTTGTGAGATATTTGTATTCATAATGTCAATACATTAGCAACTGGCCATTTGCTGAAAACTCCAGATCCTTTCTTGGAGAATTGTCATGTTCTGTATGTTTTTTATCTTGTTCCAGTACAGATGGCCATATCTTTTCAGAGTAGTAATTTATAATTCTACCATTTAATCAAGTCTTATGTCTTTGTTTTTATTTATTCTAGAATACAGTTATATAATGATAACACAGAAGTGAGTCAGTCAAGACAGGTCTCTTTTTGCCAAGGGGAGCACCTCTACCCCTTAAAAATTAACTCATCAGGTTTTTGTGCAACTGTGGTTCAGTCTTTATCATTTTTCCATGGTTTGCTCTTGGGCATATCATAAGAAATAATATTTAAACCCACTATGGTGTCATAAACTGCCTTTTCTTTTCTGAATTTGTGGCTACTTAATGTCACTGATCAGCTGATGCTGTGACGTCTGAGCCACACAGGCACTTTAGAAACTCCTGCACTCCAGTTACAGGCTTTTATAACTTTCAGCCATCCAGGGTGATATTGCTCAGATAGCAGCCTCAGCTGTTTGTTTCAAAGCGTGTTCCCAATATACTCCTTTAAGAAAAGAGTTTTCCTAGCCACATTTAATTTCATTTTTCAAGTTCTTGGTTATTTTCATCACATTGTGTTGTGTTCTTCTCTTGGCTATTGCTGTTTCACTTATGTCTGACATGAATTTCTTAGTTTGCTCAAACCTGTCCTTGCTATCCAACATGAAGCCAATCATTGTTAACATCAGGAAGCATGGTCTTTAACCAATGACTATCATATATGATATTGACAAGCTGTTGTGTCTTCAATACAGGGATTTGTTTCTTTCCCATATTCAGCTGCTTGATTTTGTTACTCCATTGTGGATGCTAACTCTGAAACAGAGAGCTTGTGATACTGCAGGCCATATAGGTTCTCAGTCTTGCCTGAGAAGCTAGCCTGGGAATTCATAAGGAGGATTCAAAGCAATCCTCAAAGAAAGAAAACAGCCCTGCAGTTGTTGTTGTCTGTCCCTTGTTTCCTTTGCAGGAGAAAGTCAGAGGGTGTTGTGCCCCACTGACCAATGATGGTGATGTAGTGGTTTGCTAACCAATAAGAGTTTTCTTTCTGTATTTTCCACGTATCAGTCTATAAAACAGAGCTGAAGTAATAAACTACGAGACATTCTCTTAATTGACTCCATAGGGAGTCTGTGTTGTTCTTCCCAGCCGTCCTAATAGAGTCACACTCCATCATACAGATGTAAGAATTTCACCAGATAAATAAGTGTTCTGTACCTCACAATTAGCTCTCATCTGCATAAGAACTAAATCAAATACATATTCCCATTTTTTAAACTTCTATATGAAATGTAGCAGTAGTTCCAAAGTTCCAAATTTGGCTTGTATAGCACTGCTTCATCCTTGCTTCCCTCATTCTTCCCCTACTCAAATTCTTATTACCCGGTCAGAAGAGGAACACAGCTTGGCTTCTTTGGATTTGTTCTTGAAAAACCCATGTAGGCTCTCAGTCATCTACTTAGTATCTTCACAGTGTTTAAAAGTAGTAGTTGGCTTGGGGTTTTTTTAATTTTAAAAAGATCTGGTTTTAATCTGAGGAATGAAGTCAGACTCACTGCTATATAATTCTCCAGCTTCTTATTTTCTCTTCTTTTATAAACAGGGATTTTTATTTCTTCAAATCATTTGGTACCACAGCTGCCTTCCAAGAGTTTTCAAAGATAACCACTAAGAGTTTTTTGATTACATCAGCCAGTATCCTAGGATGAAGTTCATCAGATCACATTGATTTAAGTTATCTAAGTGCTTGCAACTCCTGTCTTTCCTATTCCATATTGAGATCTCCTTTTTTTGCTGATATTAATTATGCTAGGCACTTCTCCTTAATGGATGTTTTTACTGCAGATTGGTGCAAAAAAAAAAAAATCATTAAAAGCTTCATCCTTCTCTGTGTTATCTGTGCATAGCATTCCTTCTTGATTAGTTGCAGAACAATGCCTTCTTTGGTCTTCCTCTTATACTTAGAAACTGATTTCTTGTCATTCTTACGCCTTTTGCTAATTGCATCTCATTTGTGTCTTGACCTTTCAATTTTTTTCTTATATCCTTAGGCTTTATTTTTCTCTTCAGTAATCTCTCCTAACTTTTGGTTTCTAAACACTTCTTCTATTTGAGGCTAATAAAGAACTTATAGTTTATCTAAGCTGATCTCCAACTAAACTTTTTACATTTTTCTGTTTAAATACTTATACTTTCAGTGCTATAACTTTGAAGAGCTGGTAATTTTTCAGAAATTTCTTACTTTCTTAGTTTTATCTTCTAAAGGATCTTATGCTTTTTGAAGTTAACCTTTATGGGTAGATCATTCTCTACAGTTCAAGGTGACTCAGGAAGTGTATTGGGTAATCATTTGTGACCTGGTAATATTTACATTATGTTTTATTTCTTTGTAATGAAAATATTAGAAATAATATTCTTTAAATGCCTTGCATTCATTCAAACTTGACATTTCTAGAATGCTTTTCTTTTTGATTCCAGTTATTTCTACTGCTGTGATTTTACTCTTTTTTTTTATGAAGTACTAAAAACTATTAAATAAGCTTTTGGTTTTTTGGTTTTTTTTAAGGGATATCACCAGTTAGGAAAAACCTAGATGTTTTCCAGCTTCCATAAAAAAATGTGAAAAAATATTCTGCTATGGAAGACATGCTATGACATCACATCAGTTGAACAAAAGTGTGCTGATACAAAACAGGCGTACAGACAAATAAGAAAATTAAAATATTTGCTTGTAGAATTATTTTTAAAAATTAAATTTGCTCTATAAAATTCTGCTTTCATTCCAGGCATGAATATCGAAGACCATAATTGCCCAACTGAATGTTTGTGATCAGCTTTGTCAGAAGGATTACATATATGTGTAATGGAAATAGATTACACATAAATATATACAGATTTTTGTTATTAATTCATTGAGTCTCTGCTACATATTTCATTATATCCAGCTCTGCTCTGTAAAGGGGCTATACTAGGCCCAGAAGGTAATTATAAAGAAGAAATGCATGACTTTCTCAGTGCACTACAATAAGAAGAAAGTATCAATGGAGCAGATGTCATATAAATGCTCTTGCACAAGTGGAAAAATTTTCCATTGATACCTGGCTATCTTGTATTTTCAGAAATCTCCAAAGTGGAAAATTCTACTGGAAATTCTAGAACAGGCCATAGAATATTTTTTCCTGTTAGGTGCTCACTTTCCTATAATACTCCATGAGCACTACAATAACAGGAGCTCCTTTGGAGTGAGTTTGTTGAGAAGTTTCCTTTATTGCTACCTCCCAAAAGAAGGCATCAGACAAATAATCTTTATTTGAGAGTTTGGGTTATATTTAAATAGAAACTATCATACTTACAATTCGAAATAACTGAATCAGGAGACCCTTTGACTCCAGATTAAATTTCTTGCTGCCTTTTTTGAGTTAGAAGAAGCTTTATCCAATTGCTCCTGATCTCCATGATGATATGAAGACTTCTGTCCATTCCCTCAAAGGTCTGGCTGGGTTTCTCCCTGTCCACCACTGCACTTTCTCTATTTCTGCTGCAAGATCCCTGCTTTGACTCCCTCACTGCTCCTGTTGCACAAATATGCACCCTGGATTCTCCAGATTCAGAGGTTTACCAGGAAAACAATCTCTCTTCTAAGCCTAAATCTAACTAATTCACTTTCTAAACAAAATATAACTTGCAAGTTTAGCTCAGAATAGTCAACTATTCTCATTGGCCAACTTAATCTCATTTAGAAATTATCAAGTCCTTATCAATTCAATATATTCTGATTCTTGTCTGATTATAAAGTATAAATGCCTGCATGATGTTGCTTGCAGGAGAAGAAAAAAAAATCTGTAATGACATACTTAATTTTAATGGATTTTTACATGTTGCAATACACAGAAAGAGATTAGGCCTACTTAGAAAATCCTAGGAACCATGAAGTAGTTAAGGTGTTTTATTTGTTTGTATATGCTTGCCACCTATTCTTGAAGCAGATGTCAGGGAGAAAACAAGGGTCTGTAGAGGGCCATCAGCAGCAGAGGAGCTAATTTTTCTAAGTTGTGAGACAATCAAAGCAGAGAGGGAAAGAAATTTATAAACACAGAGATTTTTAATAAATTTATAAAATTTATAATTAAGGCTGTGTCACTAGAAGTTAAGTGTTTTAACATAAGGTATACGGTGCAGCTTTTCAAAGGTCTTGGGAAAACAAGAAATATTTAGTTACTAGGTTAAAAGTGAAATATTTTTTATCTGTGGAGGCTTCTGTATGCAAAAAGGGATTATAGGCAGCTGAGAACACAGATACAGCCATTTCCTCAAGGCATGGAAATCCAGGTGAAATCTAAAGACTTGGGCAGAATGTGATCTTTTTCTGGAAACTGAAGAGATCTCTGTAAGGACTGGCCAGCTGTTGCCACAGTTTCACCTAAAAAATAGCACAAATGGAAGTAGAGGCATTTTACAAGTAAGAATTTTAAAAGAGCAATGATGGTAGGGACAATAATTACTTTCTTTCTTCAGGAAGATGTGAAAGGCAAGTGTGATGCTCCTCAGAAATGGTGGCAGCAGTTGAGGAAGAAAATACATCCTTCCAGCATGGCTGTTTTGGTGTTTTAAGCAGCATTGCACGTGTGAAAAATGAGGATCTTTCGTCAAGGGACTACTCCTAATCTTCCTAAGGCTCACTTAGTTAAGGTATGAGAAGCCTCACTTTCTACTGCTTTGATTTACCAATCTTCTTCTTTCATTCCAAATTGCTTGGTAATGCAGGTGAAGTCCTAAAGATAAAACAATACCTGAGAAAAGGTGAGATGACTGAAAGGGTACAGGCTGGAGGGAGTGTTGTCAGCTGCCATGAGTGCACTCACAAACCTTCCTTTATCTGATTCTTAGTTTCACCTAAAATTAATATGTTATTTCTGATGAACATTTTGCTGTTTGGAAACTGCAGGTATCTGCATGACACATTCCTATTCACAGGACTGTAGAAGCTCATTTAAGAAAACTGTTTGCCCTTGTTTTTGAGGCCTCAGGGACTATCTAAAGTGACACATCTTATAATTTTAGTTTTGTGTCAATCAGAATCGATTAACACCTCTTTTACTTTATCATGGAACACAGCTCCATAACAAGCATTGCGAACCTTGTTTTTCAGTTGTGTATGAAAATAAATTAAGAGATGATTGGCTAAAGTAATGCACTTCTCTTTCTTGAAACACAAAAGCAAAACTGAATATATTCATATTAACAAGAAGAAAGTTTTAAGGAGACACCTTCATGAGAAAGCTCTGTTTGAGGCTTTTCCCCATTGATAGGTCTGATTATTTTATGTTTAATTAACATGGACTAAGTGAAAATTAAAAATTAAAACTGCATATATTTGACACAGTAGGATAAAGAAATAAAATTTATAAATTAAACTTTTAAACTGGCATGAGTGTTGCTAAAAGAATACTTCAAACATCTGAAAACTAGCATGTATAACTTTCACAGGGAGAAAACTGCTGTGGTATGTTATCATTGAGTCACTTACAATTTATAGATTTTGTTTTAAACTGAAAAATAAACTTCTTACTATTTGCTGCTGAAAGCAGTTAGTTCTAGCAACTTTTTTGTGGAATGGTTCCAAACAAAGGATAGAATGAACATTATCATTACATAAATATTCTAATATATCTTAATGCTTAAAATTTCATAGGCCTGATGTGAATAAACAAAATCTCAGCTCTGCTAAACCAAATATTTCACTAACCAAAATTCTTTTCTCATTTAATTGCTATGATACATTTCAGCACAATAAACATTGAATACTTATATTGTGATGTTCTAAATAAATATTTTAATGTATTGTTTCTTGTCCTTGGTACTTTTACACCACCGGAGTAAAGCATAGCATTTAGTGATGTACAGTGGAATTAGAAATTGTGCAACATTGTATTCTTTCATATTAAAAATAACCTATTTTACCTTCACTGCTTAGCTATTATGAACTTTATCTTCATTTTGTGGGAGACACCTTAGTGTTGTAAATTTATGGCCAGAAATAAATGCAGGTTTTATTTAATTTCCTTATCTGATTTCGCAATTCTAGAAATAGTGTTGTGCGCAAAATATGCATATATGGTATAAGAACAACAATTTTACATTACAAAAATGAAAGTCACTAGCACAGGATAAATGAACCAAATAACCAATTTCTAGTAAATTCTGTTCCTCTGAAAACATTTTCAGTCCTTTTGAGCTACTCCCTCATAAATTATAACCCCTCCTAAGAGATTCTGGCAAAAGATAAAACTTTGGGGATAAAAAGCAGGCTTTGTTCTTAAGATGTTATTTCGTTTTGCTTCCCTTAAATTGACTTCCAGTAGAACTTTAGTACACTTCAACAGGGAATCTCAAATGTTAAAACTTTACCTGATTATTCATTTTGTGTGTGTGTTTGAATTACAGGCTGCTTTTAAAGATTGCGAACAGTAAAAAACAATTTTAGTTGTATAAAGGAGAGACTGTTGAATTCTGTCTAAGAATAAGAATGTTGCATCCTTTGCACTTTTTTAATGGATTAAAGACATCATAATGAAGTTTGAATTGAATTTTTTTAATCCAAATCAGAGATTTCATTGTGTTTGAGAAGGCATAATATTTTTTCTCCATTGCTGACAGACCCGGAAGGGTCACAGAAGCAGTGAAGGCAGGTTGAGTCCGGATATTATACTGTTGCATTCATATAACCAAGGTGCCTATAGAAATCTTTCCATGGCAACTTCCAAGAAAAATCTCCTGTGTATACCAGACACCAAACTTTGCAAAATGGGATGAACCTAGCTTTACTTTTGGGCATAAGGTGGGGCTCATTGAATAGAGAAAAAACTCAGAAAATATGACTCTCATGGCATCTTCCATGGAAGATTTTTCACTCAAAAAAAGAGTTTCTGTTTAGAAATATATGTTGTTATACATATTATTTATTGTTATATATATAATATATAAATACATATGTAATATATTATGTATTAAACATTATATCTTAATATTATATATTAATGATATATATTATATATTATATATTATGACTTATATGATATATGATATATTAATTACATATTACATATTATATAGTACATATTGTATTTTATATTATACATTATATAGTACATATTATATTTTATATATATGATTAGAATGCTTTTCTAGTTGCTTGTAAGGTTCATCTCTTGCTGCACTTCTTATCTAGCAGCTGGGCTCATGGAGGTAAGTCTTCTGCCATAAACTGCTCCTTTCTGTTACTGAACATTTGTTCACTGTAAGACCTACTGCCTTCATACAAATTGGAAAATACAATCTTGATGACAAAGTCTCATAGGGATTAAAAATGGGGACTGAAGCAGCTGCACATGATATTTGTGCGCTTTATTTCAAGCTTTTTCTTATTTTACAATTTTTTATGATTTCCTTCATTTGTATTCGTGGTTCCGAAGAAACAAACACTTTCTATGAGTCAAACTTGCTGTGAAAGAGGCTGGAGAGGGTGTGAAAAGCAAACTGCTAGAAATCCTAGATTTTCATCGAAAAGCAGTGGATGGGATAAACTTGGAAATGCCCCAGATTTTTCTTGGAAAAATTTTCTTGGCTTTGAAATAAGACAAAATCAGTCTTTGAAATGTTGTTTTTGCAAAATTAGGTTTTATAAAAGAAGTGAATTTAATTTAACCAGAGAAGAAAGGATTCTGTTTTCCCCACATATTCTTGGTTCTGAAGCTTTAAAAATTTGTCTGTACTGTAAATAATTTTCACAAAAGTGTCTTTGTTTTGAAAATGCTTATATTTGTCTGTTTTTCACTGTTGGTGACAATGATCATGTTGTTTATCTGTATTTAATTACCACTGAAGTTTGCTTGCATTATTTAAGAATGGAAAACCATTATTCTTCCTGAGCTTGAGGATACAGTGATCAAGCTAATAAGGTAAACTGGTCTGCAAATTCTTTGCCAAATATTATCTGATGACTTTTTCCCAGGTTTCTTAGCATATAGACTTTAAAACTGCAGCTGGCATTAAATGATGGCATTAAGGACAGAACCAACAATTTTTTTCTGAGAAATTTGACAATTTACTTTATGCTTTTGATGTGCTACTGTATCACCACATATCTGGCAGTTATTGACAGGTATTGAGCATTTAACATTTGTAGGTATATCTGAATTATTCAGAAAAAAATATTTATTATGGTCTATTATGGTTTATAATGGGACTTTTTTCAATACCAGGAACTTTGGGTCTTCATGACACTTATATAAGTATTTAAAATAGAGTAATAAAGCATAAGGAAAGAGACCTGGGGTACTGGTCTGAACATGAGCCAGCAGTGTGCCCTGGTGGCCAAGAAGGCCAATGGCTCCTGGCCTGGATCAGGAATGGTGTGGCCAGCAGGAGCAGGGAGGTCATTGTACTGTACTTGGCACTGGTGAGGCCACACCTGGAGTGCTGTGTCCAGTTCTGGGCCCTCAGTTTGGGAAGGACTTTGAGACTCTTGAGGACGTCCAGAGGAGGCAACGAGGCTGGTGAGGGGCTTGGAACACAAACCCTGTGAGGAACAGCTGAGGGAGCTGGGGTTGTTTAGCCTGGAGAAAAGGAGACTCAGTGGTGACCTTATCACTCTCTACAACTCCCTGAAAGGTGGCTGTGGTCAGGTGGGGTTGGTCTCTTTCTCCAGGCAGCAATTGACAGAATGAGAGGACACAGTCTCAAGCTGTGCCAAGGGAAATATAGGTTGGATATTAGGAAAAAGTTTTTTACAGAAAATATTATAAAGTATTGGAATGGCCTGCGTGGGGAGGTGCTGGAGTCACCATCCCTGGATGTGTTTAAAAAAAGACTGGATGTACCATGGTTTAATTGGAGCATTAGGGTGGGGTTGTTCTCGATCTTGAAGGTCTCTTACAACTTAGTCATTCTGTTGAATTCTGTGATTCAGTTTCAATCTAAAAATGAAGCGATTCCTACAGCAAGTAATTATTTAAATCTCCCAGAAATTTGGCAAAGAAAGGAAGAACTGACCATTTGAAATTGTTGAAGTTATCAATAATAAAGAAGACACAAAAAACCAAACTCCTTAAACAAACGAAAATACCTCCATAGTAAATAATACAAGTGCTCTAGAAATGCACATACATATAAGAGATTAATTAGTACATTTTAAAGTTATATACTAAATATTTTGTTCTAGATAAAGGTGGTGTATTGACCTTGGCTGGTGCCAGGTTCCCACCAAGCCACTGTACTATATTCCCCATCCATCAAGAGGACAGGGGAGAAAATACACTGAAAAATCATGGGTCAAGAAAAGGATGGGGAAACCACTTACCAATACCATCACAGAAAACAGACTTACCTTGGGGAAAATAATTTAATTTATTGCCAATTAATTGTAGCAGAGTGAGATAGTGAAAAATAAAATTTTAAACACTTTCACACTGCTCCTCCCTTCTTACTAGGCTCAATTTCACTTCTAACTCTACTACTTTCTTCCCCTGAGTGGTGTAGGTGCATGGGAAATAGGATTTTTGGTCAGTTCATAAAGTGCTGTCTTTCCCACTCCTTCCTCCTCACACACAACTCTGCAGCTCTAATGTGGATTCCCACCTGTGGGATACAGTCCTTCATGAATGGCTCCAATTCTAAGAAAAGTGCATGTTTCCCAAGGCTCCAATTCTACAAGAACTGCTCTGGGATGTGTCCTTCCATGTGGTGCAGCCATTCAGGGAAAGATTATTCCAGTGTGAGTCCCCCACGGGACCCCAGATCCTGCTAGGAGTCTGCTCCTGCGTGGGCTCTCCCCAGTCTGTAGCTTTCCTCAGGGCATATCCACCTGCTCCATCAGTGATTCCCCAGTGGCCTGCAGAGTGGATACCCTCTATACCATGGTCCTCAGTGGGCTGCAATGGGACAGCTTGTCTCATCACAGTCTTTATCCTGCAGATTTGTTTCTCTCACATATTCTCAATCCTTTTCCCCAGCTTCTGTTGAGCAGCATTTTTTACACTTTCTTAAATATGCTGTCACTGAGGTGGAACCTCTGTCAACCACTTTTGGCTCAGCTTTGGCCAGAGGCAGGTCCTTCTTGGATACTGCTGAAACTCCAGTATGGAAGTGTCCAACATGGGAACAGCTTCTGGAATCATCTCTCAGATGCCACCCCTGCAGTCCCTCCCACCCTCCTGCTACCAAAACCTTACCACATATGCCAAATATAATAAATTGTTTAAATTAATTATTTATCAGTGAACAAACCTTTACATATACCTTCTCGTGCATGATCCAATATGATTGCTATATTCTTGTTTGTCACAGAAAAAAAAAAATACCAATTCAATCTTTGTAACAAATCAGCATGGAAGAGGAAATCCATGTTCAAATGTAAATATAAATGTAAATATAAAAAAAATTAGAGGCAAATATGCTTTTGAATCTGTGTTGATGTTTTTAAAAGTTCAAAGTTCAGGTCTGAGTTTTGAAGTTATTGTAGTCATTTAAGTCTCTTTCTGCTTTGCATCACTTGTGACTATAAGTAGCATGCCAAACACATTTACATTTATTGCTTAAAGATGACCATCTCTATTCACCAATAGAATATGATAACATATGAATTCAAAGGTAATAAATTAATATAGAACCAAATGTAATTTTTGCTTGTCTTTGCTTTGGTTAATTTTATAAATAAAACATATTTTCTAAGGGTATTTATAACCATAATATTTCCATGATGTTGTTGTTTCTGTGCAAACTTCCTCTACACTTTATTGCCAGTGTTACAAAAAACATTTTTTCTCCATCTTGCTTAGACTGCCAATCTTATCCATTACTGGTAACTTACAGGTATAATAAGTTAAAACATATTGCTACAGGAAAAGGTCAGTTGTGTTACCTAACATAACATTTCCTTCATGTTTTCTGAAATTTTTTTTCTCCTATAGACATTATATTTTGGTTTGCTGTGCATACTGTAAATACACATCACCTAGTCATTGTCAGTTGCTCAGGAATAACTGACAGCTGAAAGGTACCATAAACAGACCTTAAAGTAGTTTACAGTGTAAGTTATGTTTTTAAGATGTGGGTATTTAAGTGGGAACTGTGATAACTCTGGGACAGACAAGCTAATATTTTTTTATTTTTTTTTCTTTGTTCTTCTTCAGTACATATTGTCTCCTAGTTTTAGGTGTTACAGATTATTATTTTAGCAACTATTCCCTGGATTTTCTCAATATTTCTGATTGTGAGATGCAATGGAATTCAATCAGTGTATTTACTCTGTCATGGCAACTGTGGTTGCAAAGGTATTCATTGGCTGTAAGTTTCAAGCCCTTATAACCTTGAAGGAGTTACCCTGTGGGTTGATATTTTATGTATTCATTGTTAGTTCATAGGTAAGATTGCTCAAAATTGTGATGAGTTAGAATACCTTTTTGCTTAGAATTTTAAGCTTGCACACTTTAAAGCCTTTTCTTCTGATAAGCTCATATACAGTAACACATAAAAAGATAATACATTTGCTATAGTTTCATCCTCTGGTAGATAAGGTATTTTTCCTACATTTAGAAATACTAGAGTTAAAGAAGAGGATGGCTGTAATGCTCTTTACTGGATGAATTATTATAATAGAATGGGAAAAGAAAAGAGTATTCAAATAAAATTGCAGGAAAGAGAAGCAAACAGAAAAAAAAAATAACTCCTGCTGCTGGGGTAATAAGGACTAAGAAAATGCAGATTGACAATACAGTCTTTTTAAATATTGCTCTGATTGAGTATCTGCATGATCAGTTAGGTGTAAGCAGGCTGAATCATCATGTTCAGCTCAAGGTTTAAGGAAGGGTACCAAAAGTGTGAAGAAGAAAGTGAATGGGAGACTTTCATCGTGTTAAATAACATGATTCCCACTGCTTTGTACTCATACTTCCTCTCATCAGCTTTAATGCTGATTTAGATTTAGTGCATATTTTGGAAAAAGTCATTGAGGTTGACAGTATAGACAATTTCATTATAAATTTGGAGAAATAAAGCAGATAAAGGTAAGTGACCTGAGTTTTCTGATTTCTGCCTGGATCTAAAAAACTCCTTTAAAGCCTTTGTCTCATCCCATCAGCATTTTATTTACAAAGGTTTTTTTTGTTTTACATATATTATTATTATTATTATTATTATCATTATTATTATTATTATTATTATTATTATTAACAGACCAGTGCAATCAGCATTCAAAGAATGCCAGAGAAATGGAGAAGAGGGTTTGTAGGCTGTAGCCACACGTTAACCAAAATGCTACTCACTGAGGGAGGAGATGAAGTTATGAATTCTCATGGGTAAGAGGGGGGCTGAGCTTGAGTGTTTTCTATGTTTGAACAGAGAAATTCAACAATCTTTTCTAAGCTTTAAAAAAGGGAATAGTCTTTAGAAAAGGCTATCAAAATCTAATTCTGAGATCAGATTTTAGAATATGAATCTCAAAGGGAGTTAAAGTACTAACCTGAGTAAAGTGATAATCCTGGAGACATTTTTTCCTTCTTTGTTCTCTCTTATTTTAATGTTACCATATTCTGGCACTGTTTAATACTTAATTCTTCCCAGATACTACACACATTTTTAATGCTCTGTTCAGAACATTGACTAGTCTCTGGGCCAAAGCTTTATGGTTGGTTGCTGATATATTTGGGACAAAAAGAATATGCTCTACCATAATTCTGCTTCTTCTTTTAGAGAGGATTTTTTTTTGGTACATTTTAAATATATCGTACCAATCAAATTCTGTACTACTCTTTTGAATTTCTAGCAACAGATTTTATCTAGCATTTAAGTTACTCATATGTAAAGAAGTATTAGGAACTGATCTCTGAAAGCCTTACTTCATCCGTTCTCTTCAGCGTGACCTTGAATTAAATGTTACGTTTTTTTAGAAGCATGTCTAAAAGCTTGTGAAATTTTTTGAAGTTTGAGCTAGAAATCAGACCTTTGTTCCAAAGGTATTCTAACAGATGCTGCTGACTCTGTTTAAACTTAACTAGACTCCAGCTGATTCCTTCTGTCATTTCTACTGTCTCACTGAAATCCCCTGCAAGATGAAGGAAACAGCCGAGTGACAGCAGTAGCTGTGACAGTCAGTGTCCAGAAAACAGATGTCAGGTGAAACCCCTTCACCGTGTTCTCAGAAACTCCTAGCTGTGAAATGCATCTTCTGACTACGCTCTTTCAATTCATGGTAACAGAATCTGTTCAAGGTTAAAAGGTACATTCCTGTAAGTCACAGTTTGTTCTTGGCTTTGGCTCTGTGCAAGAGACAAATACCAGATGCTACAGCCTTATGATGCTGCACCTGAAAACCTAACATGGCATGGTAAGCAGCAGTAGAAGGTAACTCATATGGCTGCATGCAGAACAGAACCACCTTCACATCACTGAGAGGTACAGCAGCTGTTTCTTAGGTCAATGCTCAAGTCCATGGTTCCTTTCTGACCCTGAACAAAAACTTTACTACATGTAAGAGAGTACCTTTTTTGTTTTATTTTGCTTTTAGAGAAAAAAAAATCTGTAAAACTCTTTTAGAACTAAAATCTAATGAAACCAAAAGAAAGAGTAGTTAGGTCCAAGGACTTATCACCCTTCATCAAGTTCAATACCATGATCATAAGAAAAATCTTGTGATTTAGATTTAGGGGATAAAAGGAGAGTAGGGAAGAATTTCAGATTGTGGTAGTCAATGTCTATCAACATTTTGGTTTTGCAACATGTCCTTCATGGAGCTTTGTATTTTCACCAAATATTGGTCTCAAGCTTGAGACGCTGTTCACAGTAACTTTGATGTGGTATAAAATTAAATGTGTCTGATGGCTGGTATGGCCTAGCAAATCAACCACTTATTCTGGTTTAACACTGCCTCGAATGTCAAGCTGTATCCTAATTTTGCCTGTTAATGGGGAAAGTCTTTCTCTGATAATGTTAAATGAACAAAAAATATTAAAAATTTCTCACTGTACTGATAAATGCTTTCCCCTATAGTGAGATCTACAAGGTTGTCATGTATGGAACCCCGTATTTCACAACTGGAAAGGCTGTAAATGGTGGCCTGCCTGCATTCCCAGAAGCACTTTGTATCATCAGCCATAATACTTGGCAACGTTTTCTTATAACAAATTGAAGCAATGTAAATCTATCTCATTTATTCATATGTTCAAATATCATGTATTACTAACTTTCATTGCATATATTCTCTGAATATTGTTTCCAAATCAACCCTTTTGCAAAACAGGGGGAGAAGATTTGGAAAGCTGGAGGTCCTGTTTTCTTGCAGGTTTTAATTCTGTTCACATGCATTTTATCAATTTTATAAATAAAGCTGGAAGTTAGTCTCCTACATTTATCTACAGTGAGGAGCTCTATCAGTAACTCGCTTTTATCAAGCATATTTTTTGTGTGATTCACAGAATTGTAATAAAAATGTAAAATCTACTGTGTGTGGAGATTGAAGGAGTATGCTTGGGTGTAGAAGCAACAGAAAAAGGGAAGCATGGCTAAGAAAGGCAGCAGGACACAATGCTTAAATCATCAGGTCACAAGCTGACACATAACACAGAAACATGGAAAACACAAGACTGCCTCCAGGTGATGAAAATTAAGGTCAGACTTTCAGACACAGGTTATCCTAAGATATCAGTGGGAACGGAGAGGACTGGAACCGGAGCCCTGACTATTTCCTCTGTCTCTAGGAAAGTAAAAAAGAGAAATTCAAATGACTCTGAAAAGTAAGAGAGGAGAGACAGAAGACTGTGATCACTGTGAGCACCTCGAAGGTGCAATAGGCATATCCGAATGCAACAAGATAGCCAACCAGAAAGGAGGAAACAACAAAATACAGGTTGGACTAGAGTGGTCCAAAAATTTGCCTTTTCTGTGAGTTTCAGGTAGAGTTCTTGGACATGGTAGTCATGCCTGTGAACCTTGGCAAGCAAATTTGAAGGGAATCAGTTTTACTTTATAATATTCAGATCTCCTTCTACAGGGTCACTTTCCTCAATTTGTTGGTGCAAATGTGAGATGTTGAAAAGTGTGTGGGAGAGTTTGATGAATGTTTTCAGGGGATAAAACCCAATTGAATCCTTACAGCCTCCTAGCTGTTAAGAGCAGCAGCGGGATCTACAAGCTGAGGCTGCTCCTAGCTGGAAGACACATATGTACGATATGAATAGAGATGATAATTTAGATTATCGCTTTGTTCCCCTTAAATACCGGTAAAGACAGACTCCTTGAAATAAAGCAGAGGCATTATGTTTTGCATTATAATGTATTTTTGTCCAGTTTAAGATGAAGACTTTTTTAATACATTACTGAGATTCTATTGTGAGAAAAAGGCTAATTTAGCTTTGCAACTTCTGACTCTTTTTAGAGGTTAAACTTTTGAAAAGGAAGGAGCTTGACTGTCCTTTTTGAATTGTTATCCCATGAAAAATTGTGTGTGGGAGTTGCTAATCTATTGAGAAAAATCTATTGCTGATATCCTCAGCACTTCAGTATCTAGTTGTCAGTTTTGCACTTTTCCTACAGTTACCATTTTATTCACAATAACTACATGCCATCATTTTTCTGGCCTTCCGTATTTTATCTATTGTAAATTCCTTTATTCATTTTTACCTTTCATCTTCAGAAGTCATGTTTTATTTCTCTAATTCTCAGTAATATTTTGCCATTGCCACACCATGTAGTCATTTATTCTTTACTATAAATAACCTTCCAATTTCATTGTGGAAGTCCTGTGGAGATGCATCCCCTGCAATTATACCTTTCTTGTAGAGAGATAGCTGTCCCTCTCAGGCAAAATGTACAAAATATTTTAATATAAATATAATGTGATACACATTTTAATTTTTCTTTGAGCTCAATAGGGGCCCTTATCCTACATCCTTTGTATAAAAGCAATGCTACCAGAGAGCTTAATTGGTTACATGCCTGGCATGAATACTTATTTCAGGCTAGGCTGATGAATTCTTGTAAGCAACAAATGAGTGGGATAAGCATGGTTATCTACTGTTTTACCTTATCTACATTCCAAAAATATTGATCCTAATCTCTCACAGCCTGTAGTCTCCTTCATTTCATTGAAATAATGCTGTTTATCTCTAGCTCACTTCAGATTAGGGGTCAGGGAGTATCAAGATCTTCTTCTAACTATGCCAGGAGGACAGCTATACAGCTGCCAGACCTTGGACCACAGCTCTGAATGCAAATGGCAGAATTGATCCAGAAGAGATGAAAAACACCACTGGAGCTGAGGGAACAGCTTAGAAATGGTGATGCCACACCACATGATACTGGACCAACCCTCCTGGCAAACCAAAGGCCTGAACCCAGAGTTGGCCAAAAGGGAGGTGGATGCAACTCCCCAGCTATGGGTCTGCCTATGGTCCCTCTCCCTGGGTGGAGTGGGCTGCAAGGGTGTCCTTGCCTGGCAAATGTGTGTATTGGCTGAGGGGCTGCTCCTGTGTGAAGAGGCTGTGGGTGGACCTAATCAGACTGTGAAGCACCAGGGGAGGTCAACGATTGATAGAATCTTCTCTGATGCCTTATGTAGACAAGGCTGAAACCTTGCTGCATGATGTTTCTGCTCAATTGAATCCAAGCTCTAAGGCTGAAGCCATTAACTCCTGACTGAAGGCATCTCCTCCCTTGGAGATTTGAAACCGCAGAGAGTGATCAGTGTCCTGGTAGCAGGCAAAGGGCAGAAAGTCACATCTCGTCATGTATCAGCGTCAATTATGAGCTTAAACAGCTGGTCTGCACCAAGTATAAACATCAGGAGATAGTGGGGAAACTCCTTGCAAGGGATGGAAATCCATGTGTGCTCACTTCCTGTCTTTATGGGGATCCCGTAGTGCTGGGAATAAACAGGATTCACCTGTTAAAGTGGAGTGGGAGTGTCTTTGCCAGTAGGATGACCAACCTGCTGAGGAGAGCTTTGAACAAAGAAGGGGAATACGAAAAGCAGCTAAATGTGGTAACCATGAATGGAATGGGGAGCAGAGACATCTAAAGAAATAAATGGTGATAAGACACCAGCCTTAAATGTGTACAAAATATGAATAAAGCCTAAGAAACATGCAAAAAGATCAAAATCTCCATGAGTAGTCCCAAAACTACAATGTTGTTAGAGTAAATGAGATGTCTAATGATAGTTTTTACAGTAGTGCCCATGAAAGTGAAGTGGTTGTGAAGCTGAAAGTACTGAGAGAGTAGCAGAATCTGTATCTGGGGCATTAAATAAACAGTCTTCACCTTGTCCAAGGAATGGATAGCTCTTGCCCAAGGAACAGATAGATCATCTGGTCCAAGTTTTGTATGAAAGAGAGCCTAGATGAGTTTATCTACAGTATGTAGTAATGAGTTTATCTAGAGTATGTAGTAATTATCTAATGATAATGATAATGAATGTTAACTAAATGGATTTCAGAAAAGTTTTTGATACTGAGTCCTCCTATCTCTGAATAGGCAGACATTTAGCTGGCTAAGCACTAGCTCCGTATCTGAGCTCAGAGGGTTGTGTTTAATGCATCATAATCTACCCGGAGACCGGTGACAAGTGGTGGAGGTCTGTAAGGAATGGAGTGTAGCAGGGATTTAAATTGTGACCTGACCTGTTTAACTGCTTTATCAATGATCTGGAGGAGCTAATGGAGGATATTTTCACCAATTTTGTAGGTGATAGTGCTTCAGCAGGGTGAGTCAATATGCAGGAAATAAGAGCTGTCATCCATAGGGACCTAGTCAGACTATAGGAATGAGCAAAAAAGTCCCTTTTTTGCAATGCAACAATGCAAAATATCAAGGGCTGTCCCTGGGCAGGTAGCACCAGTGCAATGGCACAGGCTGGGGCCTGATTAGAGGATTCCTTGCAGGAAAAGACCTGTGAGCCCTGACAGACACAAACTGATTATAAGCAAGCAGTGTGCCCCAGCTGTGAAAATGACCCCAGGACATATTCATGGTGACAAAGCCAAGATATTGAAGGAAGGGACTTTCCCTCTCTGCTCAGTATTTATGAGATCCTATCTGGATACTCTGCTCAGTTTTGAGGCCCTCTGGTGTAGAAAGACACTGACCAACTGGAGAAAGATCAGTGGAGGGCCAAACTAGTCTTAACTGGAGGACCTGGCCTATGAGGAGAAGGTGAGAGAACAGGCTTGTTCAGCCTGGAAAGTGACAGCTTCAGGACAACCCAGTACAGCTTGTACAGCTCTCCTACCTGAGAGGAGGTTAGCAAGAAGATGAAACAGGCTCTTTCAGCAGTACAGGGTAGGAAGATGAGTTGATGAACATAAGGTGACACATGAGTTTTACTCAGCATATAAAGAAAACTTTCTCACCCTGAGCCAAGCAGTAGAAAAGTCTGTAAAGAGGCCTTGCAGTTTCTGTCCTTCAAGGTTCCCAAAACCCAGCTAGACAAAACCCGGAGCATCCTGGTCTGACCTCTTGTTTTGAGCAGGAAGCTGAACTACAAATCTCCTGAAATCCATTTCAGCCTGAATTGTTCTTTTATTCAAATTACCCAGTAAATTGGAGCTACTGGATGTCATCTCCTGCCATCTGTGTTCTGCTAGCAGAACAGTCACCAGCAGAGCAGTGATCACCATTTTGCTGTTCCTAAGATTGTTTTGCATTAGGGATGTGATGGATCCACTTTTTTTGGAAGACCAAAAGAAAAACTGAAAAGCTATTCTTTGACAAATACGCATATGAATAATTAATATTCTCAGGATGTTAAATTGTGCTACAGCAGGGAAATTTGGCAGGCAGCTAACATGTTAAAATGGCTAATGCTGCTGACATGGTAGCCAGAACAATGATCTGTGGTAAAAGCAGCACTAACAATACATTTGCCTGGCAACTAATGAAATACTTTCAATTACTTCATTAATGTAAGGAGAATTTTTAATTTTTCTTTGTTACCTTTAAATTTCAACTCAGATTTTATTGCAAGTCTTGCCCTATTTAAGGATTTAATTAGTTTCTTGTTTTGAAAAAAAACACTATGTAATGAGCAAAAATAACCTCTTCTAGATCTGCTTTCACTCTAACAAACATACAGACTGTGGGTCATTGATGAAGTGCTCTGGAATTTACAATGCTCAGTGATTACAAAACTAAATAAAACAAAGGGACACAATATGTCTCTTCACGGTGTCTTTCAAATGGCTGTTTTAAAAAAAAATATTGTGATCGATATTCACAACTGGAACACTGTTTTTCTTTGAAAAGACATGGAAGAGAGTAAGGAAAATCATTATTGCATTCTGTTCTAGAAAACTGTCAGAAATGTAATCTTAACACTTCTCTAGACCATTGGTATGCTACTTGTTATCATCCTCCACACAGTTTCAAAGATTTGGAATAGAGACCATAATGTATTTTCTTCCTTTCTCAGCCACTAGCATTTACATTAGCAAGCTTTTTTTCTGAACTCATGAATTCTTTTAAAAGTCAGAGCTGAGAATAACCAAAACTTGAAAAAAAGCACAGAACACCATGAGGTTCACATGGAACTGATACTGGCAGCACTGATTTTCATTTTGTAGGCATGGTTACGTTTCAATAGTGATTTAAGGAGCTGAATAAGTGCATAAAATTATTTATGAAATATTGATTGAAAATACTTAAATTTGAATTAAAATGCATCTCAGTTCAAATTGAAGGATGTATTGTCTTAGGCTTCAAAATAGGAATCTGACACTTACAATCTACCCATTGTAATATAAATTAAGCTCATCCTAAAGTTTTTACATTTCTACCTCTACCTTTATACTTGTACCCTTAAAATATAGAATGTTTTGCTTCATAATGTTGTTTGATGAGGATCCATGTAAAAGTGCAATGTAGTGAACTAAAATAGTAATTTGATGTTTTTGTTGGTTTTTTTTGTCATTTAGATGTATTTTTGCTTCGGATTTTTAATTTAGAAGATTTTTTTTGAGACACTTTCTCTACTGACATGATCTTTACTTACATCTACTGCCAAATACAATTCTTTATTTCTGAAATATCTATCATATTATTTGAGCTATACTGTTACTCTTATCAAATGTAAAATAGACAGAATTACTTTCAGCTACAGAATTAACAATGATTTGTTACCTTGCTTACTCACATCTTATGCAGAATTAAGTACACTTGAAGGCAATATTCCAGCTGTCCTGGAATAGGTTCATTTATTGTGATTCTTTTGGCATTTCTCTTTGGAAATATAAATTGTTCCATTTAAAAAAAAAATAAAAATTAAATTCTTAAACAAACAATTATTTAACATGTAGATACAAGCATAAAAGCATCTATGAATTAGTGCACTTGGTTTCAACTTGCTGTAACCTGGTTGTCAATGCACAGGCTGTGCACAGATACTGCGCACATTTTCAAGATTGCCAGATATACGGATTGGCAAAATGTTCAGCACTGGCTTCAGCATTTAAAAGAAGCATTGCATGACTAATGAGAATAGGGGAACAGTGCTAAAAGTAGAGATTAGCACCAAGGGAGACAGAAAAGAACGGTTTCTTGGCAACAGGACCAGAATCAGTGGTATGTTAGCTGGAATTTCTGCAGATTAAATTTCCAAGGTACCCTTTCAGCTGTCTGTTGAAGGCCAAACAGGAATTGTTTATATTTTGCAGTGAGGTTATTGGCAAATTCAGCATATTTTACAACTTTAATTCTTTCTCCTTTGGAAATCAGTCCTACAAAGCCATAGACTTTCTATCATTCATCAAAAGAAAAAAATAATATGGACATAACCCCCTCAAATAATCAATTTTACTGAAACACGGCTGTATATTTTTTAGAGGAAAAAATTGCTATTTATTGTCTTTCCAATTTTATGGCATATTAAATGCTTTGAAACAGTGGAGATATTTATTGTAAAGGAGGCTTGATTTTGTGTTCTTCATTCTTTTTTCCAGAAAAACTATTCTGAGTGGCAAAATAATAAGATTAAAATATTATACCTTTTGAGTACCAGTCCAGCACTGAAAAGTTTGTTGAATGTAGAGCCTCCAAAAGACTACATGGGAGGCTAAAAAACCTGGATTTGATACTGCATTTTCATGCCAGGAAAAACGTCAGAACAAAACAAATGATGAGAGATCTGATGAATATGGATACAATGTAAGTTTGTAGTTTTGTTTTTTTGTTTTTTAAATCCTAGTATTCAGAAAAGAATATATTGAATTTTAATTTGATTTTAAAAATTTGAGTAGGTAGGAACAGTTATTTTTCAGGAAAAAATGTAAATATTTTTATCAACTCTTTTTTTTTTTTTTTTGAAGAATCTGAGACAACTGAGCATCCTTTCATACCACAGATCTCAAAGAATCCTATGGTAATTGGACCAAGGAAAATAAAATTTCTGACATATCGAAACCAGAAAAGACGTGGGAGGAAACCCTCCCAAAACTAGTGTTAAACAAACTCCAGCCTCTTCTGACTTTATTTTTACATCAAAAAAGAAGCCTCTTGAGCGATAACTTTTTTAGAGAATTATCTAGAAATGAGCAAAGAACAATCAAAATTTGTTGCTGTTGCCATTACAGCTCTGAAAATTGATTCAGTCCACACTTCTTGCAAGAAAATGTGTACCAAATTACTATGTAGCCAGTTGCAATTTGAATCAATTTAATCAATCTCTCAAGATAACAATTCTGCTTAAAAATCAGTTTACCTGCTAAGGTCATTAATGAGGTGAATCTCATCACTATTCATTAGACATCATTCACCATACCATAAGATCTCTTGTAACATTAAATGGGTGATTAGACTTTAGTGGAAGATACTTCCTGTGGAAAAATCATTATGATTCATTTCTTCTAGTCTTTTCATTATGCCTTCTGTCCACGGACATGTATGTGAGGTTCCCCTCTTTGTTAATGCCTTTTTCATTGTTCATACAGTATGTTGAAAGGAATGCTATTCCACACCAGTGAAAAGACAATAAAAGCTTTCTCTCTTCATTAACCAAGACTAAACCCCCACCCCAAACAATCAAATTCAGCTCCCTTCCCAATAGCTGAAAAATTCAAGCAGCCTTTGTTCGACTGCTACAAGCCTTATTATATATCCAAAATCAATGAACATCTAATGTCAGTGATTCACAGATAAACTTAACAGTTTTGAAAGGACAATCAAGAAACATATATTGTGGCATTATGAGGGTTTCTGAGGTATCAATTTGAGAGTGCAACCCTTAATCCCTATGACAGACCAGTTGTAAAACCAAAAGGTCATTTTCAAATGTTTCAGTTGTTTGCCAAAATCACGAGCTGAATGGTACACCACTGCAGAATATGCTTGACCAAAAGCCATGGTGAATTGTGTCTCCTTATTGTAATTTTATCTGCTTGTGCATTTGTATACATTTGCTCATGTAACAAATCCATTGTTGGACTAGTATAAAGGGATTTTAAAAGACTGCTTCTGTTTTGACTTGTACTTTTTCTCACACTGTAATATTCTCTTTAGCTTCACTCTCTCAGATCTCAGGAAATCTCTAATGGGAGCTCCATTATGTGTTGGGGTGAGGGCTCCTGGGTGAAAGCAGGCACAAAGCAACACAACTTGCTTCAGAGCTTGATGATTCTAACTGCTCAATGGATGGACCTTCAGAATTTGAAATTACATTCTAGCCTAAATTTTGTAGACAGTCCTTTGGGTTTCAACTCTTCTGATGGTCTACTAAAAAGGAACCAAATATTAAATTTCTTTTGAAGGCAAACATAGTTAAAATGTAGTTTTGTTCTGTTGAACAAAAGAAATAGATAGGTTCCACAGAGTTTGGGGATCCTCCTTCATTTTTCAGTCAGCAAAGAGCTAATTTTCAGGTAATACAAGTATTTTTGACAGCACATACAAAAATATATTACCTTAATTTTATTAAATTTCTATTTTAAAAAAAGCAACAAAACAATAACCAAAAAACAAACAAGCGGGAAATGTATGCCCTAATTTATCATGAAAATAATAAATAAATGGGGAGATCAGCTATCATAGGAGTTTTGTTTTTTTTTTTTTAACTGTAGCCATTTTTTCTGCAGAGGTAAAGAGCAGAGAATCAAAAAAGCAAAATCCTTAACATTTTTGTCGGTCAGATATATTAAAGTAACATTAGTGTAAAATGGAAAAATCACAGCTTTCTCCTTTAATAAAATTAGAAACGTTAATCTGATCTTGTTAAATTATTGGTCATGAAAAGCCAAAATATCAAAGTATTGCTGCATGTGATCCTTCTACCTAAAAAGAAACAGAAACATATAGACATCCAAAACAGGAGCCCCATGTGAGTCCTTTCTTTTGCTCTAATATAGCATAGAAAGGGAAGTCATGTATTCCTGTAATGTGGCACTGTCATCGGGAGTAAAGGCTATAAACTCTGCACTGTATCTGAAAGGCCTCAGGGCTGAGGCCTCTCCTTGTTCTGTCTGAACTTTGTTTGAACTGACTGTAGCTTTGTTTTACTAGATTTAGCTGTGACAACAGGTTTGGGTTTGTTGTTATTTTTTTTTTAGTTTTCTGAGTGTCTATGACAAATTTCCTGTATTTTTAAAAATTTTAACCTTGTATGTTGCCACCACAATTTTATATAGAATAACTCCATGTTACTGCTATCTACCCAAAATAAGATTCTTACAACTCTAACTCAATAATGTAGTGTAGAAAAATGCAGGCTTGTTATGACTGTAGAGGCCCTGAGATGTGGAGACACAAGATGTGATGTGGAGGAGTAGAAGCACGCGATGAGGAGAGAGGGGACACAAGCTGACACTGAAGATCCCACATCTACCAACAAATCACTAGTGGTCAGTAAAAGAAATGCAGACCTGGGGCTGGCACAACTCGATTTAGGGGCAGCAAAGAGAACATAGAAATAGTATCTGACATGTAAAATCTGCTATATATAGTAAATTTGGATGAAACACAGTGCTGTAAAACAGTGAGGAAAGAAAAATGTATAAACATATATTAAGAAAACATCTTTCAGCAGGCTACAATAGCAGTCTCAAGACTGAGATGAGGAGAACAAGCATAAGAACAGCAGAAAACAAAGACAGAAATGGAAAGCCTGTATTGCAATTTTAGCTGTATAATTATTGATATTGACATTCTTTCAGCACAGAAGTATAGTAATTTTTTCTTTTTTTTCTGTACGTCTGTAAAAGAGTGGACCAACGCTTTCAAAACATCTTAAGGACAGATTAGATAGATAGATAGATAGATAGATACATACATACATACATACATACATACATACATACATACATACATAAATACATAGAGTTGCACTCTCTCTTTGCCTTTAAACAGGATTTTGAGCAAAATAAAGGGAATCATTCTCCAGGTAATATCTGTCCTTTTCTGACCTCTTATTTGTTAGCAGTTAGGTTTTTGGGATTTGAAGTTGTTGCATTGATAAATCATGAGGAGGTAATTGATTTTTCAGTCACTTGCATAGTTTATTGTACATACTTAAAGAGTTATAGACAACACTCCTTTTCTGAATATAGGTTATCTAAAGGATTTCCTTCATAATGTTTTACAGATTAATATTTGCTTCCTCCATGTGTTCTTGTATTTGGCTATTCTGTGCAAAGTTTATATCATAGGAATGTGAAATAAACTGTACATAATCTATAACCTGGGAAATAGATAATATTTTCATATTTAAACTGTAGTGTAGCACATATGCAAAAGTAACTGGGAAATCTTGGTGGAGGTGTTTGTTTCAAAAGGTATTTTACAGAATCAAAGACTATCATGAGTTGAATGGGACCCACAAGAATTGTTGAGTCCAGCTCCTGGCCCTGTACAGAACCACCCTAAGAGTCATACCATGTGTCAGAGTATTATCCTAATGCTTCTTGAGCTCTTTCAGGCTCAGTGCTGTGCCTTTTCCTTAGGGAGCCTTTTCCAATGTCCAGTCACTCTCTGGCTGAAGGACCATTTGAAGCTAACCCTTCCCTGACACACATCCATGCCATTTCCTTGGGTCCTGTCACTGGGCACCAGGGAGAACACAAAAGTGCCTGCCCCACCACTCCCACTTTTGAGCAAGCTGTGGCCCAGCATAAGGTCTTCCCCCAGTCTCATCTCCTCCAGGCTAAAAAACCCAAGTGACTTAATCCACTCCTTGTATGGCTTCTCCTGCTACAGAGGGTCTAGGCCTCAGGCAAACCTCCTCCCAGATACCTTCTCTCTGGGAACTGGAGCCGCTCAAGGCACCTGTGTCATGTCAGAATGGGTTTGAAATGTGAAGGATGACTGGAAAAGTAGTTGTTGGAGTAAATGGATTCAGAAAATATACTATACTCAGTCTCAACAAATGCAAGAGCTCTGCTTTGCTCTGTTTAGACCATTTTATATTAATTTGTATGTCTAACCACAAGCGGTCAATTGAATCCGTGAAAAGCCTCCTAGTTCACCCTTCATCTCTCCTTACACAAAAGTCTGTATAAAGGTTGTTTCTAACTTTTTAGCCAGCCCACTGGAAGGGAAAGTGCTCTCAATATAACTTTATGGCCCATGCCTAACAACAAACAAAATAATTGATTGTCATTTAGACTCCCCATTTACGTGGTAGAGGCATCCAGCACTTGTGCATGTTGTGTATTCATTAATTTCATATTGAAGATCTGTTTTCTTCAATCCAAATATCAAAGAAGTATAAATAGAAGCATGTCACAGACAACTGAAAAGCTGTTGCTTTGTTTTGTATTTTTTTTTCTTTCTAAGAATGTTTTCTTGCCTGTGTGTGTAATGTCTCATAAAACACATACATCACCCACAAGGTTGCATGCACAAGGAGAGAGGAACAAAGTTGGTACTCCAGAATTCGTATTTGTGAATACTATTTTGTTGATCTATTATATGCAATCATTCATTTACTAACTAAACCTATCTCAATAATATTTTATCTTTGAGGAATTCTATTTCTGTTTGTCCTCCAGTTCAACATATTGCATATCATTGCTTCTTAAAACAGGCTGTTCTGGGTTGCTTAGCGAAGGGATTTTTGCTGTCACTGTCTTATAATAAGTAATTGCAACTCTTTCCATGTAGATGTTGAAAGCTGTAATTCCTCCTACTTTAAAATTGTTCCCACTCTGACTAATTGACAAGTGCTCTTATCCAAGAAAACCTTGTATTTTCACATTTGAAGGTACCATGTGTAACAGTGAATATATACTGTAAGGCTGGCAGATTTCTAGGGGTTCAGTGGGAATTCATTAATCAACAAACAGCAACACCCTCTACTAAACTGCTTATGTTTTTTTAATTTTTGATTTGGTGTTTATAAAATGCCATCAAATTTCCAGCCCACATATTGATTGTATGGTTTGCTCTTTACATGTGCCAGTTACTATCCTATTATGTCATGACTCAGGTGAATTCAGCTGTTTCTTTTCCCTCAATTGGTAACTGCAGCTTCAATGTAGTGTGAGACATTGGGGCTAACTCTTTAGACATGTTAGAAATTAAGAATGGAAGATGATTCCAGGCTCAGGAGGAATTGTATTCTCATACGTATTATATAATTTGTTTTATTCTTAATCCTAGGTTTAATTATAGTTTTTTGTCTGACCTTCCAAAACCATTTTTTTCTCTCTTTTAATATGATTTATATATGAAATTAATCTCTTGCAGATGTATGCAGGTAATATAAATCCTTGTTTATAAAAATCTGGACTTGGTCCTCCCTGCAGTGTTGTGATCCTCTCTACATGGATTTACATATTTCTTCCAGGATTGAAGTACTCACTTAAGGCACTTGATTCTTTAATCTTGAAAATGCATCTAGAAACATACTGCGTTCTCATGATGTTGAGCATTCCCGAGAAATGTTTCTGGTAACCTCTGTGTGCATCTTTTCACTCTTTCATTTTTCCTTTTGATTTGGCTTCTTTCAGCTGTCACTGTAGAGATTGTCAGATACACTGGAAGCAATAAATCTGCATATGCAGTCCTAATTATGAAGATTTTATTCAGGTTTTACAGTATTTGTGTCAGTTTTAGACCACTGTTTAAGGAGGTAAGAGTATTTTTTTCACCTTGTAATGTAAGCAGCTGCCCACTCATTAAAAAAAAAAACAAATCCTAAAGAAAAGAGTCTCATTTATTTAATTTTGATAATCTTTTTTCTCAGCCATCACTTTTTGTTATGGACTTTTACATAAAGTGATTGGAAAGTTCATGTACATGAATCAATAAAGGTGCCATGTTTTGCAGAAATGTCTAAGAAAACTAAAAATGACAAAAAGACCAAAAAAAAAATCTCAAAAACATAGCACTCAACTGGACCTTTCCTATACGCCTTGCTTTTCCAATATCATTCATGAAGATCTTGAGCAATAAACATACAGAAACAAAAGACCCAAAGGTTTTGCTGAGAACATGATTTTGTCTAATGCAGATTTCTTTAGCATTTGCTTCATTGCAATATCTTTATCACTGCACCTGATAGTACCATCATGGGGTCATTTTTGTATTTTATAATTTTTGATAACAAGTAACTAAGACAGTTGGATAAGAAATATCATCCTTTATCAAACTAGGATAATGAAGACAATAGACTATTTTTCACCAAACTGGATTTCTGGAACCTAAAATATTTTTCAAATGAAGGTGAAGCAAAACTTTTAGCATTCACATGGAAGATTGGTGAATTCAGAATAAATATTTAGTTACAAATATAATTTCATGTTAAGCTTATTTTTTTCCTTTTCCTGTTCTAACTGTAGGAAAAGAGTATCATCTGCCTGATAATACTAGTGCTGGTGTGCCTTATCTTTGAAAACTAAAGCACATGAAAACATGAAGGACTCTTTTGGGTTTTTTTTTTAAATGAAAGGCACAAGTTTGTTTTCCTGGTTTTAGGGTGAGACCAAAATATCTTTTCAGTATATGTGTTAAAATGTCCAAAGCTCTCAATCAACAATTTGATATTAGCATATATTTTCTGGCTGCTGTTAATAAATTATTCCTTCTCATAAGAATTAAGTTATTTTATAAAATAAAGTCAATTTTGTTAAAGACAAAGAACAGAGCATCCATAACAATGTCATCAATACACATTCAGATAAATGACTACCTACACCATTATTCTGAAATTTAATAGTTCTCTTGTTTTCCATAGTATCCAGTTCCATGGCGACTGAAATGCCAAAAAAAAATATATGGATGTAGACATAAGTTCACTGAAGTCTCTCAGACTTCTAGACAAAGAGATGTCTCCTGTCAGCTTTCAGCTTTTATGTAGCCTTGCAATTGCAATACATCTCTGCAGTGAGTTTCAGAGCCGTGTGAAATGTCCGAATTATCTGACTGCAAATTAAATAATTGTACTTTCCACTTCTCTAATCTTCTTGGTATCTCATGTAACTCAACACGGTTACTTTATCTCCTTTATTGCTGAGAAGAATTTAAATTCTGTCATGAGTTTATTCAGATTTGCCCTTCTATTGAAGAAAATTCACTGAGAAGTAGAACTCTTGCTAGGAAGTTCTGAAAAGATTTTTTTCCTTTTGCATAATGCAAGTTCTTCTTCCTGACTGGCACTAAATTTTGCTATGACTAAGGTTCAAGTAATGCTGTTGTTTAGGGTTTTTAAAAATGTTTTCACACACATAGATCAAGGGATTCAGGTGCGTGCTGCACAAAAATAAAAGCTTCAACTTTGTTTGACTCTTCCTCATGCCTGCTAAAGGAGAGATTGTCTCTGGTACTATCGTCACAGTTTTAGGAAAGTTGACACAGACATTAGCTCTCGTAGTTTCCATGCACAACTACACCTCTGCTGGAGTCCTTGTCACCAAATACATCTTAAAGCAATATTTGGACTGTTTTGTTTTGTGATGAAAAGATAATCAGGGTCTGAGCACATAGTCCACACTCACCTTTACTCTGGTTTGTGAATCCTGGAAGTATTTGTTCTTGTGGGTGAACACTGAGATTATTGTCACTGCACAAAATATATACACATCATTACAGGAACCTTTTCTCTTTTGAGGAATACAAAGTTCTTTCTTTTCCTTTCTTTATATTCTTTTTTTTAAAAAGTAAATACAAGTTAGTGTAAATAATTCTGTGTTGTCTATAGACTCCTCAAAGAAAACAATCTATTTCAAGTCTCATGTCAAGCTTGATGCTGTGAAAATACTTTTTTTAAAATTGCATAAGCTAACATATGACTGCAGAGAAAAAAAGAAACCCACATTATATAAACCATAGGAAAAGATTAGCTAATGTGCACAGAAAAAATGTTTGGAACATTAACCCTGATGCTTGGCTGGCATGTAGATATCACTAATAAATCAATCATCTTACTCCATAAGCAGCAGACAGCTCAGGGTCCATTGATCTGTCCTGCGTGGCAGGGGCTGCATGCTGGGATCTCCCAGTGAGCAGCAACAGCTCTCCAGGTTAATCCTTAGTGTTGAATGATTCCTTTCCACAACAGGTCCTCGGTAAGAGATTGATAGCATGTTAACTTTGAAATCTTATCTGAGTGATAGAAAAGATTATTTATGCACATATAATCTTTTAGACATAAACCATTGACTGAATCTAGGACTAGGATTAGGAAGCACCTAGACTCCTCTCTGAGAAGGAATTTGGAACTCCAGGAGGTTCTTTCTGAACCTCATGACTCAGGGTCTCCCTGGGAGTATTGTCTGACCTTGTCCCCTCTACAGTACATAATCATGTGTGCCTTGCCATCAAATCTAATTTGATGATGATCACTGTTGAATTTAACATTGATTTTTTCATTAACTCACTACTTTAATAAAGCATACTGTTGCTTCTCTCTTAAAAGTGAAGTGTACCACTCCATTTACAACACGTGCACAGAGTTTATAAATCAGAAGCCTATCTATTGATTTCAATGACTCCTGATTTACTGTCATGTAAAGAAGACCATAATCAAGGTGTGTGTTATTTCCTCATTCTGTTGCAATGAAAAAAAGAGATGTCAGGGGTTTGCTTGAGAGCTTAGCTTGCACTATATTGATTTATATTACAGTTACATTAAAATGATATTGCAGCCACTGGCATGATTTTTTTTATTGATATAACTTATTTTGTTTAAATTGCCTAATGGAGCAGCTCTGAATGTGCTGTTTACAGGAAATGTGAGAGAATCTTTCTTTTGTAGCCTTACCCTTATAGGTGTGCTTTCTGTCATTCCTATTTTCTAGCTATTTGTCTGTATTGTGTGGTAGATGGTAGATCAGATAATTTGACACATACTAAGTTCTACTCCTGTCTTCCTTTCTTTGGGATTACTCTGAGTTAAAGGTAGATTCAAAGTGGTTTCTTACAAGAGTAATAAATTTTCTGAATTTTCTGGATTATCTAATTTTTCTTTCCACAGGTATGTTTGAGGTATATTACAGAGATTTCTAGAAGAGTTTTCATTTTTCATTTAAATTTAATTATTTTTTTATTTTTTTTTTGTGAGTATTGTAAAATCACTTTTTTCTTGTGCCTGTTGTAAAGTCATTTTCTGGAACTCCAAAATATTTCTCATATAAGACTGAGCAATATATTTTCTATTATTTATTTCTGATATCCATTTATCCTGTAAATATTATTTTACCTGGAGAAAGACTTAATTTATACATCAAGAAGAGTAAGCTTAGTTAGGTTTAAGTAAGTTTAGTTATGAGAAGGAGCAAATATGTCCACACACTGAAGTTTTGCATTCTAGTATAGAAATGTTGCACCACATTTTCTGAAGTAGGCGTAGATTCAATAAAAAAGTTAAAAACAAAAACATATAGGTATTATAGGTATTACTTATATTGCAAAGGGATAGCTTCATTAATATCAATGCAGGACTCTTGAAAGTCATGTACCTAAAATCTTTAGAAATGCTGGTATTTGCTTTTTTGTGGCATTGTGTGTTCTTAAGGTTTGTCAGTGTCTGACATTCTGTATCAACTTAGTCATGCTGCCTTTGTCTGTGGTGAGAAAATGTGTTTTCATCTTGAGAAACTTATTTATATTTTTGAATTATTCAAATCCAGCCATTCTGATGTTGAGTATATAGCTGTAGGTGCTTTTAATATAGTGACATTTTGCTGTAAGTAGTATAATCTCAAAGACAGCCAAAATTTCAATTCTATTTTAGATAATTAAATCTTACTAATAGAGTTTCATAATGGTGGGTTCAGAAGGTCTGGCCTCACTTCTATTGAAGCAAGGAGTTCAAGTTCTAAGAAGTCAAGCAGTGTCTAGGCCTGTCTTGCAATCTAAAAGAGAAGAGATTTGCGTGCTAACGTGGTTACCCAGATTGAATTTCTTATGAAGTTGTTGAAATCTCGTTTCAGGTATGTGACAGAATTGCCGATAGTTTTGAGGCCAGGGAAAACCTGGCAAATGAGCAGGAGCATAGTAAGTTTCTAATGTCAATACCATGCCAGCTCCTGGCAGACTTCTTCATCAGCTTTTTCATCTTGTGTTGTAATGTGATGCTGCAGGTGGCTGTCAATGACTGTTTCCCATCATTGCTTGATATCTATTTTTCACATCTATCTATAATGTCTGAAATGAGACACAAAACCAAAAATAGAAAAGACATATCTATCAAATTCTGTAACTTCTACTGCTGCTTGCATCACATCTTCCACAGCTACAAATTTTACTATTCCTCAAGCCTCACATTGCAGGAGGTAAAATAGCTAATGGGATGCAGAAATGAAAGTGGGAGGAAACCCACATTTTGGTATTGACTTTGTTGGAACTGAGAAGCAGAGGAAATACATCTAGTAGGGACAGAGAATAGGAAGACCCTGGAGAAGGTGCCATAAATTTAGATAATTGTCCCAATTTGGAATAGTTAGCCAAACCTTAATGTTTGTGTCTTTGACTGTTCCATCTGTACTACTATTAAATAGAGTGTGTGAAAGTTGGTAAGTCCAAAATGCTGTTTTCTGACACTATGGATATCTAAATGGAGAACTGGTTTTGAAAAATGTTGCAAATATTTTGTAACTTTTTTTTTTCCTCTTTTTTTTTTAGCCCTGAAGCCTAGGTATCACTGGTGGTATTTTTCAGCCTTGCACCCAGCTTCTCTTTAGCTGCTGCATGGCAAGGTTGATGGCATGAACCTTCTAGTTTAGACTTCCTAGGAAATTCTGCTGATGCATTGCCAGTTGTGTAACCACAGCACAGCTTGTAGGTATATAGCAGATTTACTGTGAAAGGGTAGTATTTCTTTTGGTCTTGTTCTTTCTCAGAATCATTAGACAACAAATGATTTGGGAAAAAAAAAATAAAAGAACCAGAGAAAGTAATTAAGTAATCATCCCTTTTGCTCTTGTCCCACACAAAGGCTGGGGGCGTTTTCTTCCAATTTGCTGGTTTTGCTGGTTTTGGAAAAAACAAAAAGGAGTTTTATAGGTTGAGAACAGGGAAATTAAAATACTAATTGGGCAGCATTCAATTTTAGCTAATAGGTGCTTTCTTAAATTTAGCATATTAAATATTAAATTGCTCTATTTTATACTGCATTAATTTAAATGTGCATTAGGTTATTTTCCCTCTACAATGCCAGATCTGGGGAAAGAAAAAGCAAAATGCCTTAAGAATATCTTATTGTATCTTAGTTAAATAAATCACAGGCAATAACTGGGGTTTGCATAACAGCATATCCTCTATAACAGGGAGAGCAGTTGTACTATAACAATTTTTAGGCAAATTAGTCATCTTGCCACTGAAATATTTCAGCTTTCTATGTATAAAGTTATTGATGTTAAACATCCTCACATTTGCTATTACTATAATTGCATCTTTCTTGCAAGAAATTCTTACATCCTACAGATATGCAAAATTTAGGCATGCAGAGACTAAAGAGTTTTTAAAGGTAGTTATGTAATTCTGCATCAAGGTGCACAGGAAGCCTTAGATACAGATATATGTAAGGTTCTTGAGAATTCTAATTAATGTCTTAATTATTGGGGAGGACTGTGGTCCTTTTGCTTGATGATCTATACAGTGCACAATCTAAGGGGTAACTTCTCGGCAGATTGAGAGCTGCAATAGGGTTACCTATTTTTCTCATAATGAAGTTCTCAGAAAGGCATTATTTTACCTTGAAATAGAATTCTTTCCATTTCCATTTGTAGTCTCTTCCTCCATCTCAAGAAAAAACACAGGACAGGCTATATCCCTCAAAGAACTAATATACTTTATGCCTTTATATTAATTTAACACAGAAATATGAATGTTCCTTTACCAAACATGGAATCAGGATATGTTTGGAACCAGTTCTAGTTGAGAAAGATAATGCTCTTGATCCTGGAAATGGTGCACAGGATATTTTACACAATCAGTGTAAAATCAGACCAAGGCTTGGGTTTTGTCCCAAGCCTTGGTCCTCCAAGAGTATATAATTTTTATACAGAGCAGATTGCTGGGATACCCAGTTGATGCGTGAGTTTGCACAGCAGACTCTGGAATCTTCTTGATCATCTTGAGATCATCTTGACCTTCTTGTCCTGGTATCTGTGAACTCCTGACTCTGTACTCCTGAAGAATCAGAGGGGTCTCATGGGTCCTCCTGCTGAGAAGTGGCTGAAGGAAGGGAGGTTGTTTAGTTTAGAGAAAAGAAGGCTCAGAGGAAAGCTTAAAGCTCTCTACAGCTACCTTAAAGGAGGGTACAGCAAGGTGAGTATTGGTCTCTTGACCCAAGCAGCAAGAGATAAGATGGGAGAAAATTACCTCAAGTTGCATCAGGGGAGGTTTAGATTAGGTATTAGGAAGTATTTCTTCACAGGAAGGGTTTTCAAGCATGGGACCAGGCTGTCCAGGGAAGTAGCTAAGTCAGCATCTCTGGACTGGACATATTTAAAAGATATGTAGATGTGACACTTAGGGACTTGACAGTGTTATGTGTCTAAGTAAAACTAAACATAAGGATAGCTCAAGCAGCTTGTAACAGATTTTCACACCTGTCCTTGATCATGGTGTGTCTGAAGCCTTAAGGACCTGGAGACTTTAAGAATGCTCAAGCACCATTTTAACACATGCTCATGGAGAAACTTCACACTTTTAACCCCTGTATATGGATAAACCTAAGAGCCAGGTTTAGAGCACAGTTTCTGAAGCACAGCAGTTTGTGCAGAAGAGTATGAGGAGGAGAGCAGGAGGACTAATAAGTTTTCTGTATCCAACCCTCACACTCTGAGATATGGTGATCGTATACCTCAGGAAACAGTCCATGGGCACTGCTGGAGTAACTTTCCCTTTTCAGCTGAACATTGGGACTCAGAGTTTCAGAAGCAACATGAGCTCTGCAAGCCTCAGGTGGTAGGAATTGCCTAAGACTTGCTGTTGATGCTGGGATGTATGGTCTGGTCTGCAGGAGGAATACAGTTCTTGAGAAGCTATCATGAAAGGGTTACGGGGACGAGGTCATTATATAATGCAGCATCAGAGAGGGTGAGAAAGAACAATTGGATTTACTGTAAGACCTTGCAGCTTCAAGGACCTGAACTTCTCCCTGCAGACAAGGGGCATGAAAAGCATGCATCTGTAAATCTGGTAAGTGGAAACTACCATCAAGATTGAAGCTGGAAGCCAGTGATTTCATATATGTTGGGGGTTAGGTGTTTGGTTTTTTTTTTGTTCTGCTTGCCTGTGGAATTTTTACCCATTAGTTGCGGGGACAACCTAACAGTGGGTACTTAGAGAGTGCTTGACACAAGACAAAGAGTGGCCGGGCCCAGAGCAGGGGAGTGGGGCAGGAAAAAGGAGTGTGGGGACAGTTTGGTGGGCTTTCTTCGGCTTCGGGGAAAGACATTTTTTGGGCGCAGAGCTGTTGCGGTAGAGAGAAGGGAATTTCGCCATCACCCAGACGGAGCGGCTGCTTCTTCTCCTTCTCCCCTCTTGGTTGGCGGCCTCGCACCCCCTGTCCTGCCGGGACGTGTGGCAGTGCCAGCCACCACCGCGGAGCTGCTGATACACCTCAGCCACCGGCCCAGGATCTCAGCTCATCCCTGCTGTTTCCAGCCGACTGTTCCTTGGAGCCCTGCAGGAGCACCGGGACTGACTGCCCGAGGGGTTTGTGAAAACAAAGCCTCTCCTCCATCCCATCTCAGCCGAGAAAGCTGTCCCGGGGTCCCTGGTTCTGTGTTCTTGTTATTGCTGTAGTTTGTTGTTTGTTTGCCTGGTTATACTAGTAAAGAACTGTTATTCCTATCCCCAGATCTCTGCCTGAAAGCCCCTTGATTTCAAATTTATAATAATTCGGAGGGAGGGGGTCTATATTCGTTCATCCCAAGGGAGGCTCCTGCTCTCCCTAGCAGACACCTGTCTTCTAAAACCGAGACAATATACCAGGAGGAATGCCCTTGTCCCACCCTTTGACTTGCAATTACAGAATGTATTAAATGCCATTGTAGTTGGAGAGAAGTTTGGAGTGTCATTAAATAGAGCTGTGTCTGAGATACACAGGACCACTAGAAGGAAGCTGGGAAGAACAGCATTGGGGAACTACTAAAGAGGAATGGAGGCCCCTTTTTGCTGTATCTCCTTTGTCATCTAGGAATGTTTGTTGTTTCCTCATATTCTGGATGTTGTGAAGTGATTATCTAAACTCACCCCAGCTACTCATGCCAGGGTGATCTGGAAAGTATCAAACATCAGACATGTGGTACTCAAAACACATGGAATGGTGATGTTCTCTTCAATTCTGCTTGTAAGGTGGAATGCCCTGAACAGGAATTGACTTTATTGAAATAATAATCCAGAACTGAAATTCTGGACTTTAATAACTGTTTGTACAGTGCGATCATGGTCTGTGAAGCAGGGATGCTTGGTGAAGGTTAACAGCTTATTGGAAGAGATCAAGTCCTTTTGACTAGACATCACAAACGTATCTTTGAGACAGAGAAGTGGTGAGTAAGGTCCCAAAAACTTTCTCAATTAGCCTCTTTAAGGGGCTTATGTTTTTTTTTTCCGTACTCTGAATTAGATGCACAAGAGAAATAATGACAGGGTATTCTCAAGAAGTCAAAACAAAAAAGAACCCTTGTTACTGGCAAATTCAGAAAATCAGAGACTTTGGCAAAAGTTGGAGCATTCAATTGAAACATTTCACAAAGCATTAACTTAGCTGATTCATTTTAGCAAGGTGCAAGCTGCCCAATTATAAGTTACTCAAAACTCCAAAAAGAGGAAATTAGAAGATCAAGAAGAGAAAATATATGGAAGAGAGCAAATATAGCTATCACTCCTGGTTCCAGAGGTGTTCAGCTGATAGAAATTCCAAGAGAAGGTAGGGTCAAGACATGTGGTCTTCACACACAACTTATCAGTGGTTTTAATGGATTGGATTTCTTTCTGAATATAGATTTAAATATTACCTATTTGACCTATTTTCAGTTTGTTCTATTACATATGTGGTGGGGCTGCTGGAGACAACTGGAACAGTTGTGTGCAGCATTGGGCAGCCTTGGCTGCTTCACACATAGGCCCACCCATCAGCTCACACCTTGCTTGAGGAAAAAAAAGGGATTAAGGAACAAACCCCACTAACGTAAATGTTTTGACTTCCACATGTTCATGCTTTTACAAGATTACCCAAATGGAGGTCTCCTCTTTATGCTTTAGAGGTTCAGCATTAATTCCAATAAGACCTGTGAACTAACTTGAGTACATAAACCATGTGCACTTAAACCACAATTCATAAACATGTTTAAACAGGTTTATAGACAAATAGAAGTGTATTAGAAGTGGTTTGGTGTGTTACACCTTAGAAGTTATATTTAGCAGGAGCTCACAAAAGAAGAAAATTTTCTAAGACCCAGGAAGTATGATAGATGAAGACAACTGGAATCATATGTCCCAGGGGAAAGAAAACAACAATTTGATACCTCATAGTCTTGTAAACAGGCATGAGGTATATCCTGTTTTCTGTGCCTGCAAAGAATGACGCAGGGACTAGGGGGCTTAAACTGCAAAAACGAAGATTTAGATCTGCTATTCAGAAAGCTTTCCTCTTAAGAGATAGCACTGCACTGGAATAGACCTTAAAAGGGGTTTCATCCTCCCTTGCAAGGATTTTAAGAGAATGAATTAAACAGTCACCTGCCGAGAATGACAGCTATTATGGTAAAACGTTCCCCAAGACAAGGGATTAACAAATTGAACCGTAGGGCCTCTTTCAGCACTACTGTTTCACAGCTGTGTAAAGAAGTAATCATTACATAAGGGGAGCTACAAAATTGTCCTATAAAAAAGCACCTTTTTCAGAAAAAGAAAATGTTAATGTGGGCAATTTGTTAGGCATAGGAAAGTCCACTTTGTATTTTAATTATTACTTTATGAGAGGGGGATGGGGTTTTTTTACATACTTATTGCTAAGGACAAAATTATTTATTTTTCAGTTGTTGAAAATTGAAACTGCTTTCGTATATGTAAATATAATGAAAACATTAATTATTTTCACCTTTTGCTTTCTCACAAAATTTAAACCTCAATTACTCCAAATCTAGTAATTTTGTCCTTACAGTAAGGACAAAATATGATAATAAAATGTTTAAATTTTGAATCAATTAGATTTGTTAACTTTCACTTAATAAAGTGATGTTCAAAAGAAAGTGCAAGTGGTACCTTTCAGCTATAGAGATTGAACTTGGATTGAACTTCTCTAATAGGTAAAAGAGATCTTGGGTTAAATAGGTGAATTTACAGATGATGTTATGAAGATCATCGACTCAGCAGACACTTTATTTCATTTATAAGTTTCTAATTTGTCTGTTAACTTGTTATGAAGTTTTGCTGAAAGTATATATTATGTTCTCTAAAGTCAGAAATAGGAGAACCTTAATTCCTGTCATTTAGTTTGGTTTAGATTTTTTAAATTAATTTTGATGAATTGAAAGTGATAAAGTGAATCTGCAATACTCCAGTTTTCCAGCCTCCAAATATAATTAATCTTTGGATGCTAAAGGCTTTTTTTATATTTTAGTGAGATAAAAAAAAAAACCAAAACCAAAGCAACTCAAACAAAAATAATTTGTGTTTATAGATCATATTTAAAAGTACAGTCTGGACACTAAAAAGAGTACATTTTTTTATTCTATCTTTGTGAGTTCACAAAGTGAAAAGAAGTATTTTATGTTATGGTATACTTTATTTAGTAAAGACGAACAAAAATGTAAACAAAATTCAAAACTTTATTGAGTACAGAATGTAAGTCCACCTGGCCTACAGGACAGATGCTCAGCTCTCACAGAAATTGTTGGAGATGTCTTCATATTTTTAAGATAAAATCATCACATTTACATACATGATTTAATTTTTGACTCACTTTCTACACTTTATTGAGCTGAAAGTATTTTATAAAGAATTGATTTTGCCTTATCCTCAGGTTGTTTGTCTTTTGAATTGAGCTAGTCTTTATTGTTTATTAAATTGTACTGTATTATGTTATGCTATATATTATACTATATCATACTGCATCATATCTCATCATATCACATCATATATCATAATCAAGAAATGTAGTCCATGATGCTGCTGTTTCATAACACTAACTTCCCATCTTCCTTGTTCTCCTTGGTGTTGAGTAAAATCTCAGTGGTTTATTTTATACTTACTTCATGCTCTGCCATATATCATTAAATTTTAACTCCTCTGTCCATTCTAATAAAATGCATTTTTAACCATTATTTGAAATAATATGCATAAAATGCATATGGTTGAAACTTCTGCATGTACATAGATTCTTGAAATAGTCCATTGTATCATATTTAAATTTTTCTAATCTTATTTATGAATCTTATCAAGTAGGGCTACTGAACTTCATTCCTCCATGTTACACAAATACATTCTGCTAGGCTCAGTACACATTGTTGACCATTAGTACTTCTTATTATCTGCAGTGAACATAATCGCCCACAGCTGCAGTAAGAATATTGAGTAATTTGAAATTATAGCTTTTTTAAAGGTCAATGTCCTGTAACAGAAATTACTTGCAACAAGCTTTTTATATTGCTATCTTCCATGCAATTCAAATTTATTTCCTCTATTTTTTTACTTCAGCTGTTGTAAGCCAGCAAATCACAATTACTTCCAGCTCCATGCTGATTTCTTGCTGCTGTTAAAAATGGCAGTCTTGCATATAAATTTTACTCTTTTTTATTACCTAGAAATCTTTCTGGTTCTTCAGGTTCTTTAGATCTTCTGATGGTAACTGTAACCAAGGTAAAATCAGATAAATTCTTATTTGAAATCTTGATGTATCTGCAGTGAAATAAAGAAAAAAAGCCATACTTGCCTTTGCCTCTGATCATGTGGAGTTAAGACTGGAGAGAACAGGGGCAAAGATGTAGCTGTTATTCTGTTGAGGATAACCCTTTTATGCTTGGGATATTCCTCCATGATGTCTGGCCTAGATTAAATACACTTTATATGTCCAGAACTGGGGAAAAGTATTCTAGAAAAACACAAAATTGTGCCCAACATGTCTGCTATTTCATTGCCTTGTATTTTCTGAAGTCCTTTATCTGTGTAAAGTAAAAGTAATGTACAGGTTCGATGTTGTCTGATTTACTTCTGCAATCACTGCATGAGATATAAAGCAACAGAGAATGTGTTGTGCTGTGAAAGGAGTGTGAATGTGCCGATTTGTAACTTTAATGAAAAAGACTGTTGAATAGCTGATAATTCTACCCTGTGTTGCTGAACATTACAGACAACTTAGCAGATATTGTACTAGTATGGAGTTAATGAAATTAAGGAAAACTTGTCTATTTCTCTTTAGAGAAAGGATTAGTTTTTATTGTTTTTTAAGCTTTATCTTTGGGCTAAAATCCAAAATATTTTTCCATGGATAAGACATTTTAAATTATAATGGAACAAAAATTTAATATATTAGTACGTAATTAATTATATTTTTCCCTTTTTAATTTATTTTTTATATAATGTAAATATATGTAAATATTTATGTAAAATCTTGATCATAGTAATATTTGGTTTGTAATTTTTGATACATTACTTTTCTTTCTCTGGGCCATGTTTGGTAGATAAAGAATTGTGTTTAAAAAGTGGAATCTTCAGGACTAACATGATATACTAATTCTAATATGCTTTTACATAATTGTGTATGACAGTTGTATGGAATCATCTTAGTACTCCAAATGCGTAAATCTGGCATGTCTCATTTTTTTTTAATATATCAGCTAGTGGGAGTTTACAAGGCATAGTTTCTTCTTTTAATCACTATAATGTAATTATTTCTGGGGTCAAAAAATGTGGGTTTCTTATGAACCTGCATGTAATTAGCTGCTGTTAGCCCAGAAGGCTTAGAATATATGAGAATTATCCCATAGGAAAGTAATTGGCCCAAAAGGCTTTCCTTTTATGAAAGGGAAAGGATGGGTTGGAGGGAAGAATATGATGTTTTCATCATACTGTAGACTTGTCAGGAGAGTGATGCTCTAGGCATATATCATCAAAACCATTATTTGAGTGGAAGCTATATTACCAGATTTTTACAAATCTGAAAGAACTTCCTAAGAATTGAAACCTTATTTTCATAGAGCTACAGATACTTCTGTCGCATTTAGAAATGTACTATGTTTGATGGTTGAAATGATCAGAAATTATAAAGTTCAGTCAAAATCTTTTAAGAAACAGGGCTATGTTAGTCTCTTGAAAGGGTCATACAATGTTATGATGATGGCACAGCAGTGGATATGCCAATCTTGCAAAATGAAACTTTTCCTTCCAAGCAAAGTATTTGGTTTCTCTGTTTTGAGACCTTAGAAGATTAACTGAGAGATGAGTCAAAATGTGCACCTCCTAGAAAGTTAAGTAATTTGCACACCATATCATGTGAAGAATACCCATGGTTTGTTTAAGATGAGGTGTCACAGACTGAATTCCAAACATTCTGTTAAAGATTGAAGGCCTAAGTCCATGGATTGTCTTGAGCAATCTGTGATTAAAAAAAAAAAAAAAAGAAGGCAGGGCTTCAGGAATATCTTTCTTATCAAATTCTTCTAGAGATGTCTCATTTCTAAAGTTTATTACCCATTGTCTGGTTTGTAGGAAGAAGAAGTGAAAGTAAATGAAAACATATTTAATGGCAGGAATTTTCCCAGGTCAAATGGTACCAAAATTTCCCCCTTTAGCATCAATAATTTTTCAATTCAGTTATGCATATATATTTTCTTTTTGTGACTATATTAAAGCATTCCAACTTGCCAAGAGGAAAAATAGCATTTTTGATCAATGTCTGCTAAATAAAAGAAAAATATAGAAGGAAGGTAAATTACTGTCTTTTATCAACCATTTAGTACGGTGCTGTCATACCAAATTTTATTTCTTTATAAAAACAACATTAAAAAAAAAAAAGTTTCTGGAACTTCACTATTTGAGATCGTAAATGAGTAGTTCTGTTCCTATTTTTGCCAAAAAGTTTTGGAAATAAAAGTGTATAAGTCCAGTAGTCAAATATTTATAAGCTATTATTTATCTCCAGCTTTTTTGTTTCAGACATGGTATTTACTTTATTAGTGTTTACTGTGAGAGCACCATGCAGTTACTTTAAGGAAGACTGCAGCGTCACCACTTTAATATTGCCATATTTCTCACTGAGTTTCTTTCTACATGTCTAAAAGTGTTCTGAGCAGCTGTAGAGACAGCAAACATTTGGACAGGATTATTTTTGTCCAGAGAAGACATATTTTTGTCAAGTGGAAAACTGTTGAGAGGCATTAGACTGCAAAAAAGCCCTTTTCCTGGTTGGAGCAAAACCATAAACTTTGTACTTCAAACAAATATTCTTAATGGGGGGAAAAATCAGAACAAGTCCTCTGTACTGAGACAAAAAACTGTAGTACATTCTGTCTTCTTTATTATGCTTTTTTAAATCTTGAAGCTTTAAAAGAAGTTCAGTTTTCTCCACTGTATTTCTCTTTTCATGTACATCAGTCCACCCCACAAGTCTCATGTCTGCTTCTTTCATTGCTGATCTTATTTGTGCAAGAGTGCAAATTCTGGGTTTGGCCAACATGACCTTTTAGCTATTAAATTTTGTTACAGATCTGGAAATTCTTTCCATCGTTCAGCATTGACTGAGTATCTCCAGCAGAGGTAAGGAATTTCAGATTAGTAAACTTCAGTGACAGAGGCAAAGAAGATCTGGCCCAGTTCAGATACTTTACATCTACAATTGGTCAGATTTCTGCATCTGTGTGAACATGTGTGTGCACGCAGGAGTAAATGTGTAAGAAGTCATGTGAAAAGAAATTGCAGTTTAATTTTGTCAAGCAAACATGCATAAACAACAACTTGAAAATTTCGTTAAAATAGAAGAATGCCAAGTTAACTTCTTGAAACAGCATTGGGACAAAAATACCTAATTGAGACAGAAGTGGCAAAACAATATCTTTCTGTGTACCCAAGTATTCTTTTAGATCTCTGTTTGGATATATTTCCCCATTAAGACAACTTTTGCTTACAAGTACAGTTTTCTCCCTGATTAATGGTTGGATATGTGTGTATACAATGTGACAGAGAGCAGATAATTCACAGGAGCAATATGTTGTGATTCAGCATGAAACCTGCATTCTTTAGGTGAACAGCTAAAACCTTCAACAGCTGGAAGCATAGGCATCTATATTTTTTTGCCTCTTTACTAATAAACCCTGTGTAAGCCAAAAAAATTTATTTTTTGGTCATCCCTGTGAAAAAACAGCATGTTAAAATGACAAGTATTTTTGGTTGGGTTTTTTTGTTTGTTTTTGTTTTTCAGGCAATATTCCCCAAAATAATTTAGTCACTAAATTTATTTAAATTATTTAATTTTTTTAATTACCTCATTCAACCTGCTGGCCATGTTTCTTTTAGTGTGGAACTGTATACAGTTGGCTTTTTGGGCTTCAAGTGCTCATTTCCAGCTTACATCCACTGTTTGTCCATCAGTAATCCCAACTCCTTCTCAATCCATTCACACGCCTCTATCTCATGACACTGGGGATTGCCCCAATTCAAGTGCTGGAATTTGCACTTGGCCTTCCTACATTCATGAGGTTTGCATGGGCCCACTCCTCAAGTTTTTGAGGTCCCTTTAGATTCCTCAAATGGATCAACTGCACCCCTCAGCTTTGGTGACATCTGTATACTTGCTAAGGGTACAGTCGATCTCTTTGTCTATGTCATTAGTAAAGATATTAAATAGTATTGGTCACGGGACAGGCCCTCAAAGAACACCACCCACTACTGTCTCCCACTTGGATACTGCACTGTTGACTGTAACTCTCTAGACGCCATCCAGCCAATTTCCTAACAGTCTATCCCTCAAACCCATATCTCTTCCATATAGGGGGAATAATGCTGTGAAGGCCCATACCAAGGGCCTTACAGAAATCTAGATAGATGATAACTGTAGTTTTTGCCTAGTTTAGTGTAGTCATTCCATCAATCTGTCATAGATTAGTCAGGCATGATTTGCTCTTGGTGAAGCTGTCTTTCTTATGTTTTGACATATCCTGCAGAAAGATTTTCTTCGTGATGTTACTGTACAAAGTGAGGCAGTTCTCAGGGTCCTCCTTTCTATTTTTTTTTTTAAATGGGTGGAACATTTGCCTTTTTCCATGTTACCATGGTGTTTAAATATCATGGAAAATTGCTTGGCAGCTACACCAGCTGTTTTCCTCAGGACCCTGGGATCCGTATTTTTGGGTCTCAAGGAATTTATTTTCAATTTCTTCAGGTGGTCTCAAACCACCTGAAGAATCTTATCCTGTGATCAAAGACACTTCATTCCCCAACTCCCTCACTTGAATTTCAGGGCTTGAGGGGTGCAGGAAGATAAATTACTATTGAAAACTGAGACAAAAGATATTGATGAGTACCTCTGCCATGTTGATTGTTACCAGCTCTGCCATCTTATGGCAAGGGGAGTCCATTTTCTTCAATCTTCCTTTTCTGACAAACATGCCTGTAAATTATTTTCTTACTATTCTCTGCAATCCTAACCAAATTCAGCTCCAGCTGCACTTTAACTTTCACAACCCCATCCTTACCCATCTGGGAACTGCCCCTGTATTCATCCCAGGATATGCATCCCAAGTGACATGGCACGTGGATTTCCTTCTCATACATTTGTTTGACAAGAATGTCCTTACTGAGTGTGGAGAGATGGCTAGGAGTAAGATTAGAGGATGGAAATTATAGGATAAAATGCAGCTTTGACTCCCTGGATGGAATGGGTTTGGCATGCTTGAAGCCTATCCCACAATTATTCCTCATACACACCATCTGCAACTATAAACACTTGCTAGTGGGTTTTTGGGGAGATTGGAACAGAGGGTGGAACAGAGTGGAAATACCTTGGCCAGTCTCTGTAGAAATTCTTGCAGGGAGGAGAACTTGATGGCACGAAATTTTGCAGCTAATAAACTGCATAGCACCTGTTCACCAAGGGAGATAAGAAAAGATATCCTGCTGCTGGGAGAACAACTGTGGCAAAATTGTTTTCCTTCATTAAAGTTGGTTCATTCTAGCCTAATTGTAATAGGCTGAACTTGTTTTCTCCCCCATAGGGAGAACCTATTGTTCACACATTCTGTGTGTGCTCAGTATTTTTACTGGGGACAAAAGCTTCTCTGTGTTTTGTTTTGAATACATTCTTGCAGTCAGATACTCTCTCCAGAAATCCTCAAACCTTAACCTGTCACAATTTTATATTAATATAGAATGTTATCCTATAAACTGTATGTGTGAGTCTTTCATGAGTGCTGGCAGTTCCTGGCAACGAGTAACATTCTCAAACGAAGTCTAAGAGCTGCTGAATGTGCCATAAAGTGGGAAGCCCTGCTGAGGGACCTCGCTTGTGCTGTTGGTGTGTGTCCCTGAATAAGTCAAAGTGCCCTCCATCACTTTGTGTGTCCAGCAGCACTGCTCAGTGAAGGGTTCCCCTAAAGGGGCACTGACAGACTGGTCAGGTACGAGCCTCTCCTTTCCTGGGTCACTGGCAGACCAATTAAACACTAAGGGTCGAGGAAATCTCCTCATACAGGCTGAGGAAATCTGCCCTTTTCACATGACACTGAGCCATGCAAGTCTCCTGTATTCCTTGGAAAGATAAATTTCTTTCAGTTAGCCAGAAAGTCCAGACTAGGGTGGAAAATAAGTAATTACTTAAACAAAAATTTACTTGCTTGGGAAAGGAAAGCATCCCTTTCGGGGTTTTTTTAAGCTGTTTTATTATTATTTTTTTTTTAATATGTTGCTGGACAACCATCTAGTTCTCATGCTTTTTACAGAAAACTTCAGTTTGGGAATCTTTGAGGCTTTCTCTTCTTCATAGGTCTCTCTAGATATTATGCCTGAAATACTCCCATGCAATGGAGCCTCAATTTTATTTTAGATGTATTTTGTCCATTTGTGAAAAATTAGCTATAGGACCCTAATGCCATTTTTACACTGGGGAGTTTAAAATTATCTTATTTTTGTGGGTTTTTTTATTTTTTTTTTATTTTTTTTTGTTTGTTTTTGTTTTTGTTTTTGTTTTTTCCTCTTGCATGAGATTTATCAAGGAATTCATTAAAAAAGCATATTTCATTGCAAGGGTTTTACACTTGCTCAGAAAAATGGTGAAATCACAGCACTCACAATACATACCATGCTTAGTTTCACAGCAACATAAGGCCAGACTTCCTTAATTTTCTTCATAGACAAGTATGAGTATTTGTGTAACCCTTAAATTCAGAAAGTCAGAAGCAGACACTGAAAAAGATATAGCTGTAACACAATGTTATAACTCTTAAACTAGGAAGTGATTGTTAAATTTTAAACATAATGGAGATTTTACCAGGTAACAAAACATGCCAATAAGTGGCTGGAGTGACAATAAAAGTCTCAGTATGCACTGGTTTAATTATAGTGTAATATTGTTTTAAGGCTCTGTCTTAGACATATATTTTAAGATGTGGCATTTAAAGTATGGGCTTTCTAGACAGAGCAAAGTATTGTTCATAATGTAACTGCCATCCTTCTTAAACTTTTGTCTCTGCATAAGATTACACAAAATATGTGGGTTTTATTTTTATAAAGCTTCTTGAAACATGACCAAAAAATTTCAATAGGTTTCTTGAAGGTGAACTGAAGGAGAAAAATGTACATTTTCATAAGTCCAAATTTTTTCACTTACTATAATGAATTAATTAGGACAGGGAGGGAAATGTAATACAGATTGAGCTAAGATTTTAATAGAATTTTTTTATATGAATTAATAAGCTCTAATCTAAAGCATGATTTTCTAAAGATAGTCCTATTACTTCATCAGTGTTTCAGCTGGTGTGGGTTGCAGTGTCTATAAAGCACTGGGCTTTACTACAGCTGAAGACCTAGCCACTTTTAAGAAATTTTGTGTAATTGTACTATTAAATGTTTCTTTAGAATATGACCGTGCAGTTTTGCAAATGAAAGCTATGAGCATAAATTCCTGGTTCTTACTTTGAACTTCTCAGTGCACTTTTGCTGTGATTTAAAGAAACAATAAATATTCTGATGACTATAGACTTACAGTACACATAATCTGATGGAGAATAGTTGGTGAATTCTGGAATTACTCCCTAATGAAGTAAACCAAGTAGCAGAAGAAAATTTATCTTGAAGGACTTTAAAAGTGTTAGTGTTAGAATCTGATTTTTGAGAGATGCCTCTGCCCAAACTAAGGTGCAAACAAGACCATATGCTGAAGTCAGTAGTACAGATTTTACTTAATAATAAATGTGAGGTAGAGAAACAGAAAGAAATAAGAAAGAGGCAGAGAGAGAGAGATTAAGCAGAAGATAGTCACCACCCCATGGATCCAACAGCATCCTGTTCGTCCCTCTTCACCGTCGTCTTCACAGTGGTTGTGGTCCAAGAGTTGTTTTTCTGGAGATGCCACCTTTAAACAGCCCAAGTTCCAAGTATCTGTGGGGTGGCTGCAGATGCCCCCATAACTTGGGATAAACGGTTGTTTCCTCCCTCACAGTCTGCCACTGCCCTTTGTCCAGATGCACTAACCAGAATGTGTTAACTAGATCTCACCTGTGCTAGGCCTGGAATTAGTGCCTCCCTGTTGCGAGCTCCTCTCTTCTGTGCTTATCTCAAGTTCCTGCTAGTGATGACTTGTCTTATCATAAGTTCCTTCTGTGGCCTTGACAGTGTTTGAAGCAATTATGATCTCTAAGTCTCTTACAGTTAGATGAAACAAAGCCATGTATTTGTGCTTATTCTACTGGTATAAATCAATTATGTCAGTGTGAGTGAGGGAAAAAATAAATTCATTGTGTGAGGAGCTAAATTAATCATCGATATTAGAAAGTCTTTTCCCATTGTTCATTCACAGCTTGTCGAAAGAAGACATGTTCAATTACTATACACAAGAACAGCTACACAAAAAGTAACTATGTATGCAGAAGAGTGAAAATGGGAAGACTAAGTCAGCACGTTCCTTTTTATACAGTGCTGGTGAATTGGAACTTATGTTGACAACTGGTTTTCTCATGACAGTTAGTCTTTAAAACTTGAAATTAGGAGCATGGAGCCTATTCTGCAAACTATGTCATTAAAACCCCTCAAAATCAAGGGTTTTGTTCCACTTACCACTTCCTTTGACACTGCTTTCTATTCCTACACTCCTGCCTGGATTTAATATCCACTGAGTATTAGTATTTTCCTCTTTCTTTGCAAAGGTATAACATTTGTTCAAACTCCAGTCTCATTGTTTAGATATACCATGGGATTTTTTTTTAAATGAGAATATTTCAGACTGTCTTGAGACTTGATGCATGCTATGGCAATAAAAAAAAGCTTTGCTGTGGTCCTTTGAGAATTGCAGAGTACAGAAAGGCTAGCATCCCATGGGCTTAGATTCCAAGCCACAACTTTGCCATTACCTTGGTGTCATTCATAAATATGTTTATTTCAAACTTGATATAAAGGAGGAGCTGCGGTGACCTGTGGAACCAATAGTGTGAAGGGGAAAATGGAATTCAGGAAGCTGGATATTTCTAATTATATCTATTAAGTGGATGTGTTTAACTTTTAACTTCTCCAGGAATTGTTAGGGAGGGTACCTAGTGGGTCAGGGAAAGACCTGGAAGGGAGGGTCCTCCCATCACCGCAGACTGGAGTGGGGCAGCTCAGGGACACCGGGACAGCCCCAGCCCTGGGCATCAAGCACCTCTTGGGGACAAAGCCTTGTGCAGATCCATGGGTAGGAGGTGAAGGCAGAGGCACCTGCAACATGATGGCCACTGCCAAGGCCAGGCCCTGTGGCACAGCCTCAGCTCGGAGCAGCTGCTGGGACTGGAGGATGACCCTGGTGACAACATTCCCAGAGTGTTTCTGTAGCTGCTCCTGAGTGTCACCAGGAGAGTGGCCGGATGGAAACTGTGAATGGGTATCTATATACATACCTTGTCTGTCTGTGTATAATTCATATAAGTAGCAGTCATATGTGTGTCTGGGTGTGCATCTGCATGCAGTTACATGAATTTCACGCTACAGGGAAGCCTGCTGTCACTCTGATGACTGTCTGATGATTCTGTGTATAGCTGATGCAGCTTATTGCTGAAAGAGTTACTTGCTCAGGCCAAGGTTAAAGTTCTTTAGGTATGAGGCACAGAAGACACCTTCTCAAAACTGGGATATGTATTGCTAGGTGGGAAATTGATTTTCTGGTAAATTTTAGTTTAATCACAGTCTAAAAGGGGATTTTCTGTACAAGTGCTGTTTCTTAAATTTGCTCTTTAGGCTTAAGTGGTAACTGTCCCCATTTTGTCTCTCTCTGTGTAATGGAAATGCATTGTAAGTTTGCATGTGACTTGCAGACTAGACTAAAAAATATTTGAAATATATTGTTCTACCATAAAAAAATACCTATCATGCTTAATTTGAGGTGACTTTTGCAACATTCTGATGTATTTCATTGGTTTTAATGTGCTCAATATCACAGAGTATTATGGAATTTATTCACTCCTAGAGTGATATGGATTTCAAAACTGCCCATTGTTTCTTATACTTTTTTTTTTCTCGAGTTCTTCTTCAGTGCATCCACCTTTCTGTGCATAGAAACTAGGAGATATGTCTCATTAATTATACAGGAATTGCATAATCTTGCTGTATTTGCCTCAGAATTTGGATGCCAAAATTGTTCATGTGGGAAGTAAAACTTTTTTGGCCTTTTTCCCAGAGTACACCATTTGATGCTTAGTTACACTACAAGCGAATTAAAAAAAAATAAAAATAATTTGTGTTATAAACCTTTATACTTCAGTTATGACTGTGGGCAGGAGATGAAGCAAGTGGTTACAATCTGTTCTGGTCTGCAAATATTGACCTGACTAAAAGACAATTTCTTTAGTACAAGAGATATCCACATTTTTACATTCTTCAATATAATATTTAAGAATATTTTTCACTAAAATTTTATTTTTGTAGACTGTATTAACTATTTTTAACTGTGCAAATTTTACACTGTTTATACCACTATGTTCTACCTTGCAAAATTAATGGAAGATTCAGTCAACTGAAGTAAAATTCTACCTTTTTTTCAGTTTCCTTGAATCCTTGTATTACATACTTTAGTACTGTTATAAAGAATTGCTGTACTTCTATAGGGATATAGAACATATATTAACTTAAATGTTTCTAGTGATTTTGCAAGCTCTTATCTACAGGAATTTATAATTTAAATGTTTCTGTACCATAGCATAGATTTGTAAATCAAATTAGTTAAAAAAATATTAAAAAGTGCAGAATCTCCTCTTTGATTCAGATATAATTGCCTTAAATTATTTTGCAAGAATATATTCATCTTGTGAGAATCACAGCAATTTACCACAGCTCACGCTTTGTTTTCATAATTACCAAAGTTGCACTTTCAGAATATTCTTGATGCATCACTCTGGCTATTTATACTAGAATGTTACATGAAAATCATATTTTAGACAAGTCTTGCTGGTAAGTGCTATATCAAAGTATAGGAAGTTGTGTTTGCTTTGAAAGGTTGACAGTATGAAAAAGATGCAGTACAGAATCATGATGCAGTACTCATCATGATTTTTTCCTTGCTTTACTAATTGTAATGTTTTAGCTCTCTTTCCAGTTTGGAGAAAATTCAAATAATTTACTTGTAAATCTGCAATACTACACCACTACTACATGTTTATCATTCTGGGATGACTGGAATTAAATACAAACATTGCATTGTTTTTTAGTTTTCCAGCCACCTGTATTCTAGCACTGTAACATGCACTTTGGAACCTTGTGTCCTCAGAGCACATTAGATAGAGGCCAGTAATCATTGTCAAGAGCTAAATATTTATAAACAGCACAAAGCTTTTTGCAATCCCAACAAATCTAGAATAAATTTCCTATAATGCAAAAGTGCTCCCTCCAGATGCTTTCAGATTACAATGAACTAAATGCATTAGCTTAAAAAATGCAGGCTTCATGTGTGCTCTCTTGCTTTTGTAAATAATTGGGTTGTTCGTATAAAGCTTGTAAAATGCTGTGTTATAGAACATACAATTTCATTTGTAATAGAAAACTTAGGTCAGTTAAGACCTAGATGTAAAAATTTCTTTGAATTTTTTTTTTTAATTTTTTTTATTTTCCATTCTAAATAATATTTGGGTCCTTGAAAGAAAGCAGTATCTTCGGTTTTACAAATTTGCTTTACTTATGATGCTTGCAGAGATGATAGTCAGGACAAGATAATCCTCCATTTGGCATTCTAATAGTTTCCATTATAACTGACTGACAGAGCTTTACAGTGCAATAAAATACAGTTAAAAATAGGACCAAGTTGTTTTCTTCTTCTGAAAAAAAAAAACTTGAAAAAGGTCTTCCTGAAATTTTCTTGGTATTGTGCACTTGAGAGAGATGAGCTTTTAATATTTTTCTCTAGGCAAAATCTTGCAAAAAATAAATCAGCACATAGCCCTTGGAAATATTGGCAGTAAGAGAGTAATTTTTCACCTCCTGTCCCAAATGCTTTTAGATGACACCCATAAATATAATTAAATAAAGTAATAAACAGTGCTTTAATTTTGGTCATCTTCAGGTGTCCACTTTTTACAAGGAAGGTTCATGCTCTCATTCCCTAGTAAATGAAGCACACAGGTCAGAATGGAAATGGAAAAACAAGTCACTGATTAATTCTTGGGTTCATTTAAGTAATTGGTTCCTTTAATGATCTTTGTGGTACAGTGCAAGGTCTTTTACCTCTGATTGTATCTTCCTCAGATACTATTGAGTCCCTTAAATATGTTGCTCTAGGAAATAGCACTTTGGAATTGTAAAGATTTCCCTCTTCAAGAGGAGGAATGTGCTTTTGCTCTCTCTCAGTAGATTTCTAAGCAATTTACTTATCTCCAGTTGAGCAAAATACTCCTGCCTGCTGTTCAGTAGGACTTTTAGCCTGAGGTCACAAGGAATTATGTTTCAAAGATTTTGGTTTTGGTTAACTTAAGTTATAGGTTTAGCAAGATGCAATTTTCAATTGCAAATTAATTTTAAAGCTAATTTATTTCCATGCTAAAAATTTGTATTACCGTAATATTCATTTTTATTATCTTTGTTCTATTTAATAGCTAGTTGCTTCCTATGTATGGTCCTTAAAGCCAGTACTGCAAAATAAAACACAAATGTAACCATATGCTTAAAGAAAAAATGTACACTAGTGAAAATCTTCATCTGAAAATCAAATACGACTTTATACATTAGAGATTTATATGAACAAGAAAACAATTTCCCCTTTCCCCCCATTTACTGTGTAAATTAATTGTGGAATGGGATTCTATTGACTGTAAAAATGGTTGTGGTTATTGGGTAGCTTGAATGAGTTGAATATATTAGGATCTAAACTCAGAAAAATAATGTTTCTAATTCTACTGCACACCCTTCAATATATTGCAGTGACCAATTTACTTTGAATATGGCTGTACATGTAACATGATTTAGAGTAAAAGTTCCTTATCCATCCTGAATTAAGAACCCTATAAACTGTGATGTCAGACGGGAAAAAATGTCCTACCCAGTCAAGGCTAGGTAGAGTAAGGTTAATGGGAATTTTTTCCCCCTAGGGGCTAGGCAGTGGAAAAGAGAAGCCCAGCTAAGCACATGCTTAAAGAAGAGTGAGGATAGAAATATATGGTCTAGCAACGTATCAGAAATTACTCTGCAAACATGAAAGGAAGGACATTGAGATGTGTCCAGAGAGAGGCTGCTGAGGGGCTTGGAACACAAACCCTGTGAGGAACGACTGAGGGAGCTGGGGTTGTTTAGCCTGGAGAAAAGGAGACTCAATGGTGACCTTATCACTCTCTACAACTCCCTGAAAGGTGGCTGTGGTCAGGTGGGGTTGGTCTCTTGCACCAGGAAGCAGCAGACAGAATGAGAGGACACAGTCTCAAGCTGTGCCAAGGGAAATACAGGTTGGATATTAGGAAAAAGTTTTTTACTGAAAGGGTGATAAAGTATTGGAATGGTCTGTGTGGGGAGGTGCTGGAGTCACCATCCCTGGATGTGTTTAAAAAAAGACTGGATGTGGCACTCAGTGCCATGGTTTAGTTGAGGTGTTAGGGCATGGGTTGGACTTGATGATCTTGGAGGTCTCTTCCAACCTAGTCATTCTGCTGAATTCTGTTTAAATGAACTGAAATCTGAGCAGTTCAGTGAGATGCCAAGAAAACACGTTTTCCTTGTTTAGATGAGGAATGTAGTTGGTCTCTTATTTCCAACCTGTTTCTTTTAGAAACCAGTTAATTAATTCCTTTTTTTTCAAGTGACATAAATTTATAAATCCTCCATCTCTGCCCTCTTGGACCTTAGAACATCCTGGAATATATTGTTTTGGGGTCTACTGCTGTCTACTATTGTTGACCGAGCTCATTAAATATGCATAGCCACAGATCGATTGATCCTATATATGAGATTTGAAATAACCAAATTTTGCTCTGTAATGTATGCACTCTCACTTATTTTACTATTAGTAGAAAGGAAAAGAATTCTGGAACTTCAAGAGTGCTTGAAATAAAGCTAAGACAAACTCTTGCAAAAAACATATTATCCCGAAAGAATGGTGACATGACTGTTCGTAGGTGAAAACAATGTGGCAAAAACTAGTCCTTTGCCAGTATAAAAACAAGCAATCATTTTCCACCACAATTTGAATACACTGTGCAAGGCTTTCATTGTCTGTAACAACACTTTATCAGTGCTACATCAAGAGAGAACTTCTCCTTACAGGGGTTTCTCAGTGAATTTGCCAGTCTTCTGTGCTTTTGTTGTAGAGGTCAGAAAAAGTTCTATCCATGCCCTCCCTTCATTGTTACTGCTGTGTCAAAGAGGGTCATATTGGAACAGGTTCTTCTGACACTCTTTTCAATTTCATGCTAGTATATGTATATGTGTGTCAGTGTAAAAATGAACTGCCGTATTTCTGATTTTTTCTTTTGAATTAATAACCTCACATAAAACCCTCTCAACAGTATATGCAAAACCCTATTGTATTGGGGAACCGATTTTGCATAAAATCTTCCAAATGGGGGCAATATGGGGGGGACAGGGAATACTGGCTTAAAGTATGACCTCCTAATCTGTTTCTACTATTTATCAAGAAAAATGAATCAGAAAATTATCTTAAGACACTCTTGAATAATATTTTTAGCAGCTACTGTACAGGAAGAGACTAACAGTATAAGCATTGTAGAGTTGCATTTCAGTACAAATACTGTTTAATCAGTTACTATATTGCAAATTAATTATTAATTGCTAGTTCATACAAAAAACAATTGTAAATTTTCACCTGCTTTGATACATTTTGTTCTACTACCAATGGGTATGTTCTGGCATAGCATGTACACCCAGCGCATGACCTTTATGGTACAGTTACAGATTAATGCATCTGAAAATTAAAATATCACAAAACCATGTGTGATAGTGTAGATATTCATAGAACAAATCAGCTAATATTTATGTGGAATTGAGTTTATAAATATAAATTAGTACAATACCATGAAATTTTAAATACAGGTATCAAAGCACTTGCAAGAGCTTTTTGCATACACAAGTTTGTCTTGAAAAACATCCTAGTTGTTTCAAGAATCTGTTCAAACCAGAAATGCTGAACAGAAGATAATATACACATTTATACAATTATACACATGCATACACATAATATACAATTAACCTGATCTTATGAGGAAAAACAATTACTAGTGATTCCAGGCAAAATCTACTTGGAATGTGAGAAGGACAGACATATAATACTAGTTTGTTCAAAAGTATGCACACTGAACTTATTTTATGCATGGCTTGTGCAAGCATTTTCAGTTAATACTCAAGAGACAAATACAAAAGAGTAGGGTAAATGTAAACCAAATCCATGTTTTGATGGGACATTGATTGACAAGTTCTCATTGTAGATATTTTATTGTACAATTCTATTGTTTTAACAGGTTTGTTAACTTCAGCTGGAACAACTGATTTTTTTTGCCTTTGCTCTTGGTAATGCACTTAAGTATATATGGTTTTATATACTTTTTCTAACTCCAACTGTTTGTTTGAACAAAAGGGGATTTAAATTCTAAATCACATTTGTTATATATTTCCACATCATAATGAGTTCCTTATATTAAAGGGTTAAGATGACAGTTGTCATTTAAGATCACTGATTACTGTTTCTTAAAAAAAAAACAAACCAATGTTAAACTAGAAATTAAATGTTGAAATTGAAACTTGGAGATTTAAAACAAAAATTTTAAAAGTCCAAGAAAAGAATAGAAATAAGGTAAAACTGAGACAGCATCAAGTGGGCCCAAGTCTTCATGCACACTGACTGCTAAGGCACACAGTCAATAGTTTTGCATGTACATATATATATATATATATATATACACACATATATGTGGTTTCACCAAAACAAGTCCTGTCTAACCAACCCAGTGGCATTCTATAATGAATGACTACCTTTCTGGACAAGGGAAGGCTTACAGATGAAATTTATCTGGACTTCTTCCTTTCACATGATCCCCTTCAACATCCTTCTCTCTAAACTGGGGAGGGGTGGATTTGATGAGTGGACAAACAGGTGGATAAGGAGCTGGCTGGATGGTCAGTCCAGAGGGTAGTGGTCAACAGTTCAAAGTCCCAGTGGACATCATTGATAAGTAGTGTCCCTCAGGAGTCTCTGTTGTGACCGGTACTCTTTAATGTCTTCATTAATGACATAGACAAAGGGGTCAAAGTGCAGCCTCAGCATATTTGCAGATGACCCAAGATCAAGAGTGGTGCAGGTGACATGTCTGAAGGACAGGATGCCATCCAGAGGGATCTGGATAAGCTCAATAATGGACACTTGGGAATCTTATGAGGTATTACAAGACCAGGTCCAAGGTCCTCCATGTGGTTGAAAGAACCCCCGGTATCAGGCTGAGGGATAAACATACCAAAAGCAGCTCTGTTGAGAAAGACTTGTTGGTACTGGTGGATGAGAGGTTGGACATGATCTAGCAATGTGCACTTGCAGCCCAAAAAACCAGTTATTTCCCAGGCTGCATCAAAAGCAGTATGGCTAGCAGGGCGAGGGAGGGGATTCTGTCTCTCTTCTCTGGTGATACCCTAACTCAAGATTTCAGGTTCCTAACACAGAAAGGACAAAGATCTGTGCAAACAGATAATTAGAGGAATGGAACACCTCTCCTATGACGAATGTCTGAGACAATTGATATTTTTAGCCTAGAGGTGAGAAAGCTTCAGGAAGATCTCATTGCAGCCTTCCAGTACATGAAAGGAGCCTACGAGAAGTAAGAAGAGTGGTGTTTTCCAAGGACATGTAATGACACAGCAAGGGGGTAAAACTTCAGACTGAAAGGTGAATTTGTACCTGATATTTGAAAGCATTTCTTTATTGTCAGCGTGATGACATACTAGAACAGGTTGTCCAGAGCAGTTGTGGATGGTCCATCTTTGGTGGTGTTCAAGGGCAGGCTGGATGAGACTCTGAGTAAGCTTGTCTAGTGAAACATGCCCCTGCTTATGGAAGAAGCATTGGAAGTAGATGGTCTTTAAGGACACTTCCAAGCCAAAGTTTTTTTCTTTTTTCTTTTTTTTTCTTTTTTTTTTCTTTTTTCTTTTTTTCTTTTTTCTTTTTTCTTTTTTTTCTTTTTTTCTTTTTTCTTTTTTCTTTTTTTTCCTGAAACACTGTGGATTAAAAGAAATGGTAAAACCAAAGGATCCTTAAGAGAGTGTATTGCATTTGTGGATTTAACCTTACAGAAATAAAAAATTTCCTTTATATCAGTGCTGTATTTTAGTGTTCAAGATGACATTAACCACAGTATGGGCTGTAGTAAGTGAAAGAGATGGAGTTACTGTGAGGTATCCTCTTGGAAGCACATTAATAAGCTATGAAGAGAAATGCATTTGTATTTATTTTTAAGTGCCTTCAATTATCAGTGAGATAAGCTGATGAATATCATGCAGTGATAAAAATATTTATACTGTTTGTCCTGAAATCTTATTGATATAATGCTGTTGATAGTATTTCGTACAGAAAGTGGCTCACAGACCAGATTCATAGGCAAGAAACTGAAGGACATTGAAAACAGTGATCTGTAATCTCTCTGACTGTTGCATTTATATACTTATAATTTCATCATGTGGTTCTGCAAAGTTCTCTTGATGCCTTAAAGAACCTAAAAATAAAACAACCCACTTTCAAGATAATATTAGTATAGGAAGTAATATAAAGGCTTGTCTTTATTGGAGGCCTCCAAGGGTAGATATGGAAAAAGTCCACAAAATGCCCAACCCCCCACAGGATGAATACAGTTTTATAAGTTTATCATATTAACGTAATTGAAAAAAATAATCAATTAGGTGATGAAATTTCTCCTCGTTAAACCCTCTCTATATCATCCCCCCTCAGATGAAAACTAAACTTTGTTTACGAAAATGTGTCTTGAAGAGCTGTTTCTCAGCCTTGGCTCCCTGGAAGAGCCAAGACAGGATAGGAGCCTTGTAGCATCTGGTACAGAGCTTGGAGCTCTGGAATTTGTTTTGTCCTTCTGCCTAGGGAAAAGGTAGGGAAAAGTACTGGAACTAGCTACTAATACAATAATTGGTTACAAATATATGTGTAAAGAATACAGAGAATATAGAAAAGGAAAAAGGCAAAAATCATTTGACATCACTTTTAATTCACATGACTTCTATTGACTGAGTTAAATATTAGAATGTTAGTCAAAATGATATAAACATTTATTATTTTCAAATTAAAAAATAAAACTTAAGAAAATTGAAAGCAAAAATAATTAAATTTAAACTCTAACTACATTTTCCTTATTTGCCCTTGAGTTTTTTCTAGATGATGTGTTAGTTTGGAAAACCATAACATTTTATAGTTAAGAAAAGTTTAAGTGTTTGTTGTATGTTCATCCTAATTCAAGCTTACTGTTGTCAAGAAATGTTATCTTCACTGTAAAAGTAAATATCTTTAAGCTGCATAGAACCATAACTTTAAAAATCCTATTCCATTTTGTAAGTAAATTAGAAGTAAAATTGTCACAAGAAAATTAAGGATGAATTTACATCCTTTCTTTAATTCATATACTTATTTATAGTCTGATAAAATTACTGTGGCTTTTGTCTAACAGCTTTAAACCAAGAGCTCAGTTTGGTTCATATTGTGTGGCTTGTCAGCTGTAGCACCATTTCCCAGAAATGGTTATAAAGGCAAATACATGAGGTCCTGGAAACTGGATATGGCATTAGAAGAAGGTTTTACTGAAGTTTCTGTTGCACTTGACCAGATGTCGTGGTTTAAAACCAATAACTAAGAAAATTATTTATTTTTTTGCTGTGAGATATGGATTAGAATAAGGGCAAAACAGGCATAAAACTTAAAAGGAATAAAGAAAGTTTATTGACAAACAACAAGAATAAGAACACCAGAATAAACTTCTAGAAAAAACCTTTTCATCCTTTATCTATTTACTATTCTCTCGTTCACATGACAACAGAGACAAAAACTTTGGAACTTTGGTGGTTAAAACAGTCTCAATTCTTGCTACAGTCTTTTCACCTGTCTTTGTAGAGAAACAGAAGTTTCTTCCTGTTAATTTATGGAGTTTCTCACACGAAAACTATTTTTGTTATAGTTTTCCATTGCTTTGATATCAGCTGCTCAGAGCTGCTGTTATCAGAGCCCACCCCTCCCATTTTCACATCACTCTGAGATGTGTATGGGTCATGAGTCGAGGGATAGTATTTTTAAGGATGAGTATTCAAAGGTAAAAAAAAAAGTCTTCTTCATCTGCTTCTGTGAGCTTCACTAGACAACAGTTTTCTCATTGCCTTTCAAGGCTTCAAATCTCCCAGCACTTCACTATACTATAAACTCAAGTTTACACTTTGAATACTTTATTCCTCCCTACATACTTATCATGAATTAAAGGAGTTTTTTCCAGGACTTCATTGTCCATCTCCATAGTTTTAACAGAAAGACATTTCAGCTAAATTAAAGCATCTTCTTAATTCTCTACCTTTCTTGAAGTTTCTTTTCTTTCTTGTCACTGGTAGTTTATAAAGTCTCTTTTCATGTTGATTATTCTTCTTTTCTCTCTCTGGATAAAAAAGTTAATCCGCAAGTCTCATCTGGGTAATGAAAAAGTTAAAATCTTGCCCAGGCTGTTGTAGGTAGTTCTGTGGCCTCGGCTGGTGCAGGAACTGGAGCCGTCTGTGATGGAGAGTTCCTCATGGCTGCTCTGGAGAGTGTGGTCACCGTCTCTGCTTGCTGCAGGCTCAGAGCTCCTCTCCTTCTTCACTCGGCAGTTTCTGGTGAATTCCATCACGGCAAAACCTGCAGCCAAGCCAGGAACCGGCCCGGCCCAGACAGGGCTCGGGACAAGCCCCCCGCAGGCCCCATCTCCCAGCCGGGAGATGCAGCAGGCCCGGCCTGGCCCCCGCCCAGCCGCATGGCCGGGCAGAAAGCGAGAGGCCGGAGCTCTGCTACCTTTCACCGCCAGGAAACAAAGAGAACTCAGAGAGCTCTGGTTTTACACTTTAAGGTAGGGTTCACAAGTTGATCCCACTTTTCAATGGCCTAAACTGCTGTCAATTCTTGGAAATGACTGATAATTGGTCAGCAGGAAGAACTCCCATCAGCCATCAGCACTTCTAACTTCCCCTCTTTCTTCAGCTTTGCTTTAAAGGTAAAGCTACCCCATGACACCAGACAACTTTTTCAAATGCACATCCAGAATATAACACCTTCTCTCTAATACTTAATATCATTCCATGTCTAGCAGTCCATAAACTTGTATTTGAAATCAGCTTTAATAAAATTTAGTAAAATGTGTGTCTGTTTGATTTTAAGATTCAGTATCTTCTTCTCTGGTCCCTCTTAAAGTATAAAAACTAAGCTACTTTTCAAGAAATTCCTGGGATTAAAGATACAGCTTTTATACAGGTGTGGTAGGTCTAATGCCAGGAGAAGCAGTTATCTTGTCATATGCAGAAGACGAGAAAAACCCTTGTCATTCAGTTGCTTCCAAACTTTTAATCATTTTTATTGTTCTTGTCTCGGTATTCTGTAGGTTGGAAGGTCAAATATATTACACTGTCTTTTATCCTTAGAAGAGTATTTGATTTTCACAGCATGTTTTGATCACTCTGATTTTGGCATTAAATGTTGTATATTAGTAAAATGGCAGAAAAGAAGAGCAATATATCAGAGAACAGATCTTGGTGTTCTCATTTGCTGAAGATATAGACAATCATTATTTAAATTATGTCTTTGTCATTCTGTGAGGTGAAACATTCATTCAAATTATATTTAGAGTGAAGGAACTCTTTAGTTGTCTGTATTACAGGAGATACATATGTAAAAGAGGGTGATAATAGGAAAAACCCATACAAATGTTTAATAAGATATCCAAAATAGACTTCTCTGTTATTAGTTTAGTGGAGCACTTTTAAACAAGAGTGAGATATTTTTCACTTTTCTAAAAATTAATATATTTATGCTGGCTAAGATGTTGAGGCATTTTCATATGACTGTCAGATTTAAAAAAGAGAAAATATTTTAAGACCTGAGCTGATATTTGGATGCATTTCCTTGATGAAATATCAGGCTATAAAAATATATTAAAACATTTAAATATTTAAATATTTGGGGAAAATATTCTATAAGTTTTATACAGTAAGTCAAGTGAATCTCATATCTTAATTTGTTTCACAAATATTTTGCCTTTCATACTTCTTGTACATTAACCCAAATTGTTATAAATATGATAGTTTGAGTCATATCACTAGAGAGGGTTGTCCTGAAGCAATGCCTTCTGAACATGATGAAGGGCTCTAAGGAAGCTATGTGTGCAATGCCATGTCTTTCCTCCTATTTTGGGATTCTGTGTTGTCTCATCCATCAGTCATGAAAGGAAAAAAAAACAGCCCATAGGTTTCATATAACTCAGGATTACGGAAATACAAGGTGTGGTCTTAACCAAGATTTCCTAAGGTCCTAAGAGAGATTTTGATTTCTGAGTTGGAAGCTTTTTTGGGATGTAAATATTCAAATTATCTGAAAAAATAGTTGCTTTTTACCCTTCAGTTCACCTTTTCTTCTCATCACCACTTACTTCATGAAGTATTTTGATGATAATATGAAGAATTTTATGTCAGACTCTAAATAAAATATTGACCATAAGAAAATTAACATGAGAAGGGAAAGATGCACTGAAAATCCAAAATCTCATCTGCTTGCTTTAACAAAACCTAATTTTTTTTGTTTAAGTTTTTTGTTTGTTTGTTTGGGTTTTTTTGGGTTTTTTTTTGTTTTGGTTTGGTTTTTTAAATCAAGCTAAATAATTATGACATACAGGTCTTGGTAGTTCTTTTCAGAACACAGAATTTGGTAGGGGTCCAAAGCTGACCTAGTTGTGTGATTTCTTTTCAAGCGGAAACATTTTTGCATACTTGATAGCTTCTATTTTCTATTAGCATTCCTCTCACTCTATCTTATTCTTATTTTTAACTCAAAATTGTTGGCGGTACATTCTCTTCATAAAGTTCTTTACTTTCAGTCCGTTGTGTTATTGAATCTCTGGCTGTGCTATGGAGGAAAGTGTCTGGTTTAGGAAGCAAGATTATTTATAGTTCAGGATTTGGGGGGTTTTACAGAATCGAAGAAATTTTTTTTTCTTTCACAGTTACTTTATTTCAAGATTATGAAAAAAAACCAAACCTGAATAAGTATGAAAAAGTGAAATGAAAGCAGAGATCAGATGTCAAAGGGTAAATCATTGGCTTAATGATAGATTGAGCTCAACTGATTTATCTCATCTCTCTTGGTTGATGACAGGAAATCTTTATGTTCCTAAATTTACTATCCACAGCTTGTAGCTTTTCTATATTTTAAATTCTTTGTTTCAGATCCTTCCCTATTTCAGCTTTCTGGTGATATATAGCTGAAACTTGGATAACAGCCTTTGTGCATTAGTTTTCTCATTTTCTAGTATATATGTTAAATTTTTCTTGGTAAAAGTTTTCTGTGATATACTAACATTATTATTTTTCTTTCAAAAGCTTAAAGAAAGTAATAGGATAAAATGTATTAATACATTTTCGCAGTGTTAGCCCCAGGCAATAGTAAAAGTATAAATGGATATGTATGCTTTTTATGGGAGTGAGCCACACATAATGCAATATTATGCTACTGCCATCTTTCCTGTGAGTGTAAGTTAGGATGAGCGATGACAGGATTGTTCAGCTGGAGGGTGATAGGGTGATGAAGACACACGTAGTGAAAATACAAATCAAATGGTCAGTCCCTAATGCAATAAACTTTATCCTTCTAGGTGGGGATTAGAGCAGAATTGGACATTGTCAGGATGGTAAAGGGGCCCCAAGAATTGAGCTCTGTTTGTGAATACATGGTCATATTACTTTGTGGGGTTTTTTCCTAATCTCTGTCCTTGGTGCAAGGAAAATTTCTCCTCCTTCCAAATTTATATCTTTTTTGTGGCTGAGCTTCATTGCTCAGAGTTGGTATCTGTCTTTTGCAAGTCACTAAAAAAGACCAGAGACATTTTGCCTATAACTAGCTGGTAACCTGAGTTGTTCTTAGTTAAATTAATACAAAAGTCTTACAAATTATCATAGAAATACATGTTATTGAATTTTCTTTCAAAATTTTAAAATTAAAATAAATACTTTCTGTGCAATGCTTCATTGCTCTGATAAGGGGACATTTAACTCTCAGGGCCAGGGTGCTGTATGATACCCACATGATGCCCTTGCACTCTGAAAAAACCCCATGTTTTTTTTCATATTACATATTTACATAGTATATGAGAAATGTTAGTAAATATGTTATTTAATGTATGTGTCTTTAAACAAAACTTAGGCATGTGTCATGTCTGTTTACTCTGAGAAATAATTTGCACACTAATGATATTTTCAGTTTTAAAATTTCTGACTTTGTAAGTGATGAAAACTTTCAAGGTAGAGAAACAAAAAACCCTCATTTTTTATATCAAGCAAAGTGCCTGTAAACAGATGATTTATGGCTTGTTATGTGACCTGTCTCACTAATAATGAAATATTGAAATACCATAACCTTTCCCATCTGTTCAGTTGAGCAACTGTAACTTGGTGTTTGGCATCTGATCTTTGCAGCAATTAAACTCACTCTTTATACAAGTTACACAGGTGATGATGATATGTTAGAGGCCAGTACTATTTTCAAGTGATTCAGTTAAAGTAACACACACAGATGCAGTTGGAGACTGTTTACAGCAGCATGTAAAGTTTAGAGTCCTTTCTGGTCTTGAAGACCTAAGAAAGGAGGGCAAAACAGGGTCTTAGTTTCCAAATATTTAAATCAACCTTAATCAGATAATGGAAATCTCATTCAGTACTTAATATTGACTGCCTTCCAGAATTGCCTATAAAATGATAAGAAATGCAGCTTTGAAAATTTATAGATATTTGGTTAGAATCTGTGAGTTTACTCTCTATTATTGATCTATTCTGATATTTCTATAAATTTTCCTCGTTTTTTATTTATATTGTGTATTAATTCTTGGAATTTTCTGAAGTGAAACAGAAGTAGAGCTTGCTCAGTGCATAACAGAGAAATTAGCTTTTTAAGTGACGTTGAAATTGTGACTTTTATTCATAAATCTTAGGAATTTCAAATATCTGCTTTCTCCAATCCCCAAAATGAATTTTCTCTGTAAGTTTGGTACACTGTGCATAACTTCATCTATATACTAATCTCAGGCTATAAAATATTTCAACAAGACAGCTTTGTTTTCATCATTACTTTAAAATACATATTATGATATAAAGTATAGAGTGAAATGACAATTTTATGGCTCATGCTGGAATCCCTTCTCATTTAAGAGATAACAAACGATAAACAAAAGATTGACTAGAGACAAACAGACCTGTTAGCCTTGTTTCTATAGGTTGTTTATATGTTCAAGTGCAAGAATTTGTTTTTTTTTGCAGAGTAGAGGTTAGAGGATATCTTGTTAATGACACTTGACTGACCCTTCAGTACTGAGATTTTGTTTTCCTGTTACTGCTCTGGCTTTCCTTTTATAGCAGGAAATTCTCTCTGGAGACCTAACCTCACTGCCAATGCCTTTGACACCTTGGCTCTTCTTTTTTTGCATGACTTTGAGGAAAAAAATTTGATTTCTTCCATGAATGCTAGTAGTCACCATCTAACACTAGCTAGTTTTATTTTATTGTTTAGGTTTTGTTTGTTTTGCTCTTTAGAGTTTTTTTGTTTGTTTTATTTCTGATATTTTTTCAGAGCTTATTTTTTTTATCATTTATTTGTTTCCTTTCTTCTGTCTTTGTGTGGCCTCCTTTATCTAAACTTTTGTCTTTATTCAAATTAACTCATAGTTGTTATATGTGACAGTATCATATAACAAAGAAGTTAATGCATTTTGTTGATTTTAAGTCATTTGAGGGAGATGCTGTAATGTTTTTGTGGTCAACTTAATATTTGTTGAAATGTTCCTTTATAACTGGTCTGTTCTTAGTATACTTTGAACTTTCCTGCACTTGACACCTTCACATATGTTGATATCTTAAAGAACTGATCTAAATATTTCTTTGAGAATTTAGGAGTTTCAGTGTCTTTATGAAGAGAGTTTCAAATTAATTTAGAAATCCCTGGGAGTGGTGCCCACAGTTGTTGTTCCCACAGCTGTGGGAACTGCACCACATGGACTTTGTCTAACCTGATACTGTCAAGCTCCAATCTTATTAATGACATATTCTATGCAGAAAATATTGGGAATTTTTTTTGTCATCTGAATCGGAGTTAGAATGATAACAATTTTGTTATTTGACAGAAATTTATTTATTGGCGTTACAGTGAAATTATTATTTGTCAATTGACTATCATTTTTATGTTTCCTCTCTCTTTTACAGGTTTTCATTTCCTGTGAGTTGTAGTTATGATGAGAAAGCTTGGAATTTACTCTTTCATTTTGACTCCTTTGAGAAATTATCGTTCATTTTTACTAATTCTAGAGATTTGAAGAAAGACTCAGTTTCAGAGATCAAACCAAGTATTTGTGTAATTACAAAATGTTCTTTTTCCCCCCAAGTAACATTGTAATTCTGAATCAGACTGTCTCTTGGGAGAAAAAGACACGTTAATAAAAGAAAACTTACTTTTTTTTATGTTTCTGAAATGTGTAAATGACACTGAGCTTTAAAAACTAGTGTTTTGCTCCTGTAGTTATATACAATATATCAGAAAAGAAAGAAAAGGAAGGAGAGTTGAGATACTGTAAAAAATACAATTACAGAGAGATGCAGAAGTGCTGATTTTTTCTGGTGATAACAGTTAATTTTCTTCTCAGTAGCTACTATAAGGCTATCTTATAGACTTGTGATGAGAAGAGGGATGTTTCTGTTACTGCTGAGAAGTACTTATACCGAGTCTAAACCTTTTTTCCTCACTCCATCCCACCAGTGAGGGGGCTGGAGAAGTTGGTAAGGGATTCAACCAGGACAGCTGACCTAAACTGACCAAAGGAATATTCTAGACCACATGGAAACATTTTCAGCATATAGAGCTGTGAGTAAAAGAAAGAAAGGGGGGATGTTTGAAGTGATGATGTTTGTCTTCCCGAGTCAACATTACACATAATGGATCATTACACATGATCTCCTGCTTTCCTGGAGATGATCAAACACCTGTCTGCCCATGGGAAGTGGTGAATGAATTCTTGTTTTGCTTTGCTTTGCTTTGCTTTGCTTTGCTTTGCTTTGCTCTGCTTATTAAACTGTATTTCTCTCCATCCACAAACTCTAATTTTTACTCTTATTGTTCTCTGCCCCATCCCACTAGGGAAAAGTCAGTCAGTGGCTCTGGAGTTCTTAGTTGATGTTTGGGGTTAAACCATGACAGCAATGTAAGGAAACCATTTAGTTAGTTTCAAATGTAAAAAACATATCTTACAATGATATTTATTACTATGAATTCTTTGAATCATGAAAGAAACTGGATGAGCAAGTGACAATACAATCATAAAGAATGAGATAACACTCTGGATGCAAAACAAATTTATCCAAAGATATGCTGATGCATCTGTTATTTTGTATGTCAGTTTTTGGAGGCTTTGAGGAATAATTGTAGATGAAATGTTGGCAGTGGTTATCAAACATAACAAAAATAACTAAGATCTGTGCACAGTGTCTAATAAGACCTGAAATCTGTTTCTCTATGCAATTGCTTCATAAATTATACTTAGACATACTTAAATGCCTTAACACACCTCTTGCCAGGGTAGTCATGAGTCACTTGGAGTGTCAAAATTCTTCAATGAAGTGTTTGCAGAAATAAGATAATTTTTCCTGAGGAAGTTTTCAAACCTCTGTTCATATTCCTTTTGGTACAAATGTTTTTATCTCCAGACAGAAGAGTTCATTTTTAGACCTTCCTCTTGACTTCTTCCCCTGAAGTCATAAAATCATTTTTATTTCTATCTTTTCTTTTACACTAAACGATGTACAGTGTTTAGATATGAATAAAGACAATGTAACTAACTATGAACTATGAAGTGTTCTTAACCTGTAATTCTTTACTGTAATATTTTGAACCCTGCTGAGGGAAATATATTTCGGTTTCTGCAATTAAATGTATATTCATTATGAAGAACTCCTGGCATGAAAACAATAGAAATAATTTAAGACTCATTTTTTAAACAGATTCTTAGAAATAGGAAAAAAAAACCCCAGAAAACTAAAGCATGTCCCTGCAATATAACATTCAAGCTAGCAACTGTAATAAAGTAAAACCAATAGTCTTTTTAATACTGTGTAGAGAACTAATACCTTTGATTCTTATGCAAACATCTCATTCTCATTTGAATATCCATAATCTTAGAAAGACCTATAAAAAAAATAAAAATACCCAAGGGTATGCATGTGAAGCTTTTTAAGAATCTGAATATGCTAATTGAATGCTTCTGCAGTTCTATTAAGCTGAACAATTCTGTGTTAATTACTCATAATTCTGTGTAAGCTAATTTTTTATACTAAATAAAATTAACATGTTTACATTAAAATAGGAACTTTCTATGCTCTAGCTAACATTCCATAATTGTGTTATGAGATACATGAGTGCAAGCAAATGATATAATTAAAATAAGCTTATACAAAAAGTTCCAAATAAAAAGTTCTACTGTTGATATTAGTGGAAGTAATAGGGCACAAAATAAGTAATAGGGCCTATTAAAAGTGATCAATAGTACACCCTAAGAAAAGTGATCAGTTATGACTGACTCAAATTTTGAGTTTTAAATGCTATTCCTAAGCAGAGATGATTTTCAATTGAAATGGCACCTACATGAACTTGATTCTTCTGCAATCTTTATTTCTCTCTGCAACTTCCGTTAATTCTTGTTTCCTGACATAATTTCTCCAGTCATTTTAACCACACATCAACATTCATTCAAATATGTTTCTGAACCTATAGATTTTTTTATCTGTGTGTTTTTCATTATATGGATAGAGAAGCTTTAAAATAAGTAGTGTCATAGCTGAATGAAGGCAAGTTGATTTTTGGAAAGTAAAAGGGAACAAAAAAAAATGTTCTTACGTCAGAAGAAGCTTTGGGGAAATGTTTTGTTTATTCCCAAAATAAAATATAAAAGTTTTAATGTGGTGTATTAACAATAATTTCATTTAGTAAAGTGTTTTGGCTTATAGGTTTTAACAGGTAAATGAACACTTACAGACTTGTTCCTGTAAGTACTGTAAGAGAAGCTTAGCGCAGACATCTCATGTCTAGGGGAAATAGTGTTGATAAACTGTCAAAATGTGAAGAACCACTCAACAAAGCTACAGAAATAGTAGTACATAACCATGCATCTCAGGAGTATTATCTGAGGTAAAAGGATCTATAGAAATTGTATGTGTTATTTACTATATAAATGGATAAATTTGATCTTTCACCCTCTATAATTCAGGTATTATTTTTCAATTACATTCTTTGAGAATTGTAAAGAAGACACAGTAATTGAGATTAGTGGATAATTAGATAATTCAGTAGTACATAAACAAGACTAAAAAGCAATCTCTGGAGAATAAGTGGTTTTGTGGTTCAGCATAACATGTATATGAGCTCGGGTATGTTAGTCTACCTGATCCCTTTGTTTCCTATCTTCCATATGGGAGATAGGATTAATTATTAATTAATTTGAACCTCCCAGATGTGGTAATTATCTTTAGGTCTATACACAAATATTCCTAGCAAATTATTTCCTCTATATTGTCCCTGATCAAAAGAATAAATGTCTTTTTAAAAAAAAATAAATTTGCAAACTCTTCCGTTTTATCAGATCACACAAAATCCCAGTGTTATCAATCCCAGTCTAGTCAAAAGGAACTTGTGGACATACTCCAGTGCAAACCCTGTAGTAAAAGAGGTCCACCTTGAGCTAATTGTACATAATTGTATCCATGTGGGTTTTGAGTATCTCAAAACTGGTTTGGAGTATCCACAACTTTTTTGGGCAGTCTGTTCCAGTGCTTTGTCATCCTAAAAATAAAGATAACTATTCTCATATTCAGATGGGACTTTCAGTGTTTCAGTTTCTTCCTATTCCTCTTATTCTGTTGCCAGTCACCACTAAGAAGAATCTGATCCCAGATTAAATATCTTAAGGGTGCCTCTAGGCACCCTTAAGATATTTTTATACACATATTTAGGTGCTCTTGTTTAGTTAAGGTATGCTCTCAGTTAAAAAAATTCTTGCCCAGAGAAATTCTAAGAAAATTAACTGCCCATTGCATGAATGTCTGGCTAGATTTTCATGCTAAAGAGAAAGAGGATTACTTCAAGAGAATCTCAGATTTAATTAAAGAGCATTAAAATATATTCTCATCCTGGTCAGAATATGACCAGTCCAAGACAGAAGAGGAAACACACTGATGCCATGATAGACAAAAATGTGTTGGTATTTATAATGTATTCTCATTAAATCAGGAGGCATCAGGGCTTAATAAACTTGGAGTGCAATAGAGTCCAACCAGCTGTCTGGAAAACCTCTGTGTTGTGCACCTGTTCAAATATAATTTTTTCTGTCTTTGTACCACATCCATGTGTTTTTCTCTTTATGTATCTCTACTAGAAAATTTGACAAAGTGTAATCAGGAAAATGTTTAAAAAGTTTGCAGAAAGAGAAAAGAAAGGGATAATTAATTTTATTGAACTGGTAAAACAGAGAATCATGTGAACAGCAATAGATTAATTACAGAGAACTGTATTGTGGCAAACATATACAGACATAGGAAAGACCTGTGTGACTCCTTTACATTTTCTTTCTCATTAATTTCTATGATCTTGCTCACTACATTAGTTTTTGAATTGTCTGAATGAAATAAGTAAAATTGTGGAGGAAATTTTGAACCAGTGAGAGAATGTAATACAAAATTTTAGACTACTTGCACTCTTTTTATGCATTTCTTCCTACATGAGATAAACAAATGAAATATTTTAGTAATACTTCAAAAATCTTTTAAGCTTTGGTTCAGTCGTGTGTAATATTTATAATATTATTTCTAGATTGCAACAATTAGGCTATAATTAATATATCTGGTAAGCTGAAAAAACATTTCAGAAATTCATTTACATACTATTTGCCATTTGTCTTTTGATGATTTATCTGTTGCTTTTCATTCTAACTATAGCTGCTGGAAGAGTGCATCATATTTCAAACCAAGGAAACTACAAATTGCAGAGAATTATGTTTGTTCTATAGTGTTTATAATCAAAATAATTAAAAATGTTTACCCCAGATTTTGTTTAGTGTAATTACATTTTTTTCTCTTTGCCATAAATTTTTCCCAGTTTTAATTTTCTGCTCTGTCTTTCAAAACAAGTAGGCTTTCCAAAAATCAAAATTCTATCTTCCTCCCAAACCCCACTTGTTTTTAATTGCAAAAGAACAGTGACTGTATGATGCCAAGTTCTGGTGTTTTCTGAGAAATAGTATTTTTATTCTCAGCAGGTTAAAAATCTCTCCAACTAAAATTCTTCTGGGCAAATTCTTTAACCAGATTCTAAAACCTGGTTTGTATGACAAAATAAGACACACTACATTAACAGGACTGAGAAAAAAAAATTCCACAAACCCTGGGAAAAAGAAAACCCAATAAAAGTATTTTATTCCAGTGGCAAGAAAGGTGAAACTACAAAAAAGCACTCGGAAAACCTAGAGAAATCAGTGGGGTCCTGATGATCTGTAGTGTGTTAGAGCCATTTTGTACAGGTGTCTGCCACTGATGTCCTGCATGCATGAAAAATACAGCATTAGACCACAAGGTTTGATGCTGGTAGATACAGGACACCTATCATCACTCAGCAGTAGCAGAGGCACTGTATAATTTAGAATTATCAGTCCCATTCTGCCAGTTTAAACTAGAGGAGCAGAATCCCTAAGCAAAGTTTACCTGACACAGCTGGGAAATGCCAAGAAAACCCTCTTGAGAACACTTGATGAAGAATAAACAGGGAGGAAAAGTCATTTTGCATTGCAGAACTTGTATGGAAAATACAACCAAAGTCCTACAAAATCCTGTTTAATCACACATGGAAAGAGAATTATGGGAGTCTAGAGTTCTCAGAAAAGCTGCATGTGAAAAAAAACCCCATATATTTTTAAAAACACAGTGCATTCAAAAGCCATGTGACCTTCTTTTGTTTGTTTAATTGGAACTAGGACCTTATGGACTTAAAACATAGAGGAAACAAACATGTAATAACTGATTTTCCATACACTATACATTTTTTAGTTCGTGGATATGTTCTTATAGATAGGAAACTTTTCATAACTTTATAAGGAAAGGTTTGAAAAAAGAACTCCTTTAAAATTCAGTAAGAACTAGAGACTAAGGACTGAAGTCTCTGTTAGTTGCCTCACCTGCTGTGACACTGAGAACTCTTTATTCTGCAATACTTCTCAAGCTGGCAGGGGAGTTACTGCTCGAAAGGACTTCACACAGCAAGAGGCACATTGAGGTTGGTGGCAAAATACCCAGGTGTGATGTGCAGCAATACTAGTTCAGTCAGTGAGTTCATCTGAGACACTGATGTTGTTCCTGAAAAATAGTGGAGTTGGTACTCCATGAACTAATGTCCAGCAATAATAGTGGTGACTTGAGTAGAGTTTGCCTCTTCAAAATTTAAATACTTATAGCACAGGGATCAGAACTAGTTTCTCAAATGCAATCAATGGAAAGAAATTAAACTTTTGTGAGAGAAAAATAATCCTCTATTCTAGAATAGGTCAGATGAAAATTATAGAGGATTTATATTATTCAGAATAATTCTTTCATCTCCTAATTCTTAAATTCAAATTCTTGTAAGAAAAAATGAGGCTGTATTTGTAATCAATCAGGAAGCAAAATGGTACAATCAGTAGGAGATTTTTACAGAGTAGAATTCAAAATTAACTTTAAAATTCCAGATTTATATTTTTATTTAGAAAGCCTCATTCCATCAAATTTAAAATTTTCATGGTTTCTTTAGGAAAAAAAGTCAAATGCTACAACCTTTCTCAAGGCATAACATCCACTTCTTCCTTCCAAATTGTATCTATTGTTCAATGTGGAAATACAAGTTATTTTACTGTTACCAAAACAAATAACGAACTGGAATAGATTGCTCAGAGACATTGCAGTGTCCTGCTGATGGAGACGTCTAAGAACAAGTAAGACACATATGCTACAAATGTTGCTGATATTACTGATGTTTGTCTATCAGCATGGTGATAGAACAATCTCCAGATGCCTTCTTCTGCCTCATTTCCTATGACTGTGGTTATTATAAGCTATTAAATAAATATCAGGTATGTGTGATATTTCATTTTGATTCTGAGTGATACGAATGCTTAAACCATAGAACTCCTTGTGACATTAAAGTTCTGCTGGTAACACCCCATTGGGCTGGTCAGAGGTTTCTGAGACCTTAGTCTTGGTAACTTCTTTAGACTTCTGGAACCTCCTTCTGACTATCGTCAGCACAGTGGGAGACTACCCTACTTCTGTTCTTTTAAAAGCCAGCTTAAGGACCACATGATCCTGGGTTTAGGAGCATAATTTTGCCATCTATTTCACTTTTGTGATCAAGTCTAATGGTTGCTGGGAATAGTCTGTGTATACAAAAGAAAAAAACAAAACCAAAATATGATTTTTTAAATTAACAGTAGAAATGGACACAGCTACAGAAGAGTACAGTGGTAGTGCAATATTTACACATTGCACCTTGTGATTTGGATAAGTCACTACAAGGAGAATTCATTCATATTACCGTATTGTGTAAATTTTACCTTTTATTTCTTTGGGGCTTTATGGCATAAATAATCTTTCTGCAGTTCTGTATATTCTATGCAACAGCAAGATACATAATTTAGAGAGTTTTGTGTATATATTTACAATGAAGTGAAATTTCAGTTTACAAAGAAGTTCTACCTCTTGAATGGATATTTTGCATTTTTTTTTTTTTTTTAATGCTTTGGAATCAAATATTAATGATGGTAAATGAGGGTCCTAGAATCCCAAACCTTTTAGCATGGATGACAACCCAGAGAATATTGCATGCCTTGCTTCCTCCACAAAATACTAAAAACACACACAGATGTTGCCACCCATGTGTTTGCAATATGAGTTTCACATTGAGGAGTTAATAGTATATTTCAACATGATTCTCAGAGATATCAGAGCTGTGTGAATCATTATTTCATGCTTTATGTACTGCTACATCAGATACCACTAACTAAAGAAGCATGTCAGGACACATGTGAGATTCAAAATATGCTGTCCTTGCCAGAGAGAACAAACTAATCATGGTAATAGTGACTCTTAAAAGTAATGCTTTCATATCTGTAGAAATGTCGTTTGTCCCTAAGTATTAGGAGTATTAGGAGGCATCTTTTCACAGCTGCACAGGTGTTGCCAAGAGTATGATTTATTTTTTTTCCACTGAGGAAAGGCAGGAAATACTCTTGCACATGGAACATTACTTCAAAAAGCCATGAGATAGAATACAAAACAGGTACAACTTATCATCTGTGTATTCCCTCTTGTCTAGTTTTGCTGCTTTGTGCCTACCTATAATTTTTTGTTTTGGAATTTGGTTTGAAGGGTTTTTTTGGAGGGTGGGGGGCTGTCTGTTTTATATAAATAATGTGTATTTTTACAGCTACAGATTAAGCAAAGGATCTTAAAAAAATCAAATTAATGGAAAAGAAGTATGTAACAGCTACTAGAATAGCTCATTAACAAATAACTGAGAGGTAAAGATGACTTTTTACGAAGTACAGAATGCTTTTATTTAGCAAACAAAATACCAGGGCTTGATGGTCTTGAGCAATGATGTTTTCAGATATTCCTTAGAGTGATTTTGTATGGGGCAGGTCCAGGCCTGTAAGGACCTTTTTAAGTGTCTCAGCTAATATTTAACGCATTTAGAGCAAATGTAACTTGTGACATGCAGAACATATCAATAAATAAGAGTCTTGGAAAATTCTGGGGGTTTTATACTTTATACTGTACTTCTCTCAAGGGACTCTTGGGCTTTTTTGTGTGCTGATCAATTTGTAATGGCCTCTGGTATCTAGTTATCTGGAAAGGCTTTCTAGCACATGATGAAGAATGTGGTTCTACTGATAAAGTGCCGTATTCCATGTCTGCAAGACAACTGAAATAGACACACAATAATATAATATCAAAAAAGCTAATCCTAAAATCACATTATGAAATGGCTACTATGTATTTAACAAAAGAAAACCAATAAACAAAAATCTTGTTAGAAACATCCTTACTATCACCTAAAAAAAATTATAAAATTTGTAGACCTTAATGATGACCTTTTGTGTCTTTGAGTGATGCAAATTGTTAGAAGTTTGTTTTGTGAAAATTGCAGTCAATCCACCAAGTGTAGCTCTGCTTGTGTGCACGTCTTTTGATCGGTTGCATGTTTTACTTCCCCCTCTTTGCTGGATTAGCCAGTGACATGGCAACAAGTGGGCAGTGATCAATGGTTTCATCAGTCTAACCAAGAAAATGAGGGCAGGAAAGATAAAAAATGACCAGATACATCTCTTCTCCTTGTATAAAAATTTCTTTTTCCTCAGAAAATATTTTTTTCATCTATTTATCCCCTAGACCATGTCCATTTTATCTTGGAGTTAGGTCTGAATTGTCATCATGAAAGAAGTGCAGGTACACATCTGACAATAATAAAACATAATTTGAAATTCAGATTCATTCTAATGACACAGTGCCAATACTGGAAAGAATTTGGTGGATAAGATTGATTTTTTTTGTTATAAAATTAAACATCGGAAATTAATCAAATTTTCTTTCTTTGACTTGTCTAAGTCTATAAATCTATATATATAAGATTATATTTTATATATATATATGTGTGTGTGTCGTGGTTTTTAAAACACTAACTAAAAAATTACTTATTTCTTGCTGTGAGATATGGATTAGAGCAAGAGCAAAACAGGCATAAAACTTAAAAAGGAATAAAGAAAGTTTATTAACAAACTACAAGAATAAGAACACCAGAATAAACTTCCAGAAACCCTTTTTATCCCCTACTACCCACCATTCCCTTTTTGACATGACAACAGAGACAAAAACTTTGGAACTTTGGTGGTTAAAACAGTCCCAATTCTTGCTAGAGTCTTTTCATCAGTCT
>NC_031769.1:72383200-72385383 GCF_001522545.3 Parus major | reverse complement strand
CAAGAATGCTCTGACTTTACATCTTAAGGAGGTGTTCACAGGTTGACTTAACTTTTTAATGGTCAAAACTGCTGTCAATTCTTAGAAATAACTGATAATTTGTCAGGAGGAAAGACTCCCATCAGCCACCAGCAGCTTCAACTTTCCTTAGCTCCCAAAGCTATCTTAAAGGTAAAGCCACCCCATGACAATATGTCTATATATAAAGAGTAGTTTAAGCTTAATTGTGTCCTTTCATTTTCCTGAGGTAGGTTTCAAACACTATAACTTATAATTGCCACTTTTTCACTAGGTCTAAAAACTACATATATAGAAGAGCAGATGCTTTAAGCAGAGGAGTTGTGCTATTCTCTCTCCGACTCTTTTCTTCATAGCAAGCAGCATCATGTCACAGCATGTGTCAAAGTAAACCAAACCATGAAGGATTCATTTTAAGGAAATGGCTGAATTGTGAATATATAAAGTTGACAATATCAGTCATTTCAGAAGACACTTGCTACAGCACAGGACACCTTGCTCTATGGCACTTGTCAAAACTCAGCAAAATTCAGGGCTCTGTGCCCTCTTACAGAAGGGGGAGTTAAACTCATTTCTCAAATGTTGTTATTCCTATTTCCTACTAACAGACACTTTCTGTCTCTGAAGACCTTATTACCTTCTTTTCTTTTCAAATACTGCTGCATGCTTTTGCAGCTCTCTTTGGTGGCAGTGTTTGAATAAGGAAAAAGCTGTAATTAAGTCTTCAGCTGAGACCACAAAACACAGCGTCTCTGGCATAAAAATAGAAAATTAAAATGCATACAGCATATGTGCTTTTGTGCCACTTTATTTTTAAAGTTCTAATTGTATGCTGGCAAGTCATTGTGTGCTGGTAAGACGTAGACATCATCCAAACATTTCTAAGCTCAGTATGTCATTTGATTGTACTCCTTTCCATAATTTATGTTCTTGGTCATAGAACTGAAGACAAAAGTGTCAAACAAGGACTTGCACACAGATATTTCAAAATATGGCAACATGCTTTTTCAGGTTTTAAGTGAAATAGAGAATAAAAAAAAAAAAATTCCTTTTGTACCTATTCAGGCTGAAATATTTTTCATCCCTACTGTCCATCTTATCCATAAAAGAACTTAATCCATAAAAGAACTTTGTAGAGTAATTGCAGGCTAATAGAGAAATACTTGAAAGAGTATTTTGAAAATCCACAGGCATTTTGTTGCTGGACTTGTTCTGTATGACCTCCTATCATTCCAGTTATCTTGCTGGAATGCCACAGAACTCACCTTGGAAGACTTTTTCTCTAGCAGGTAAAATTGAAATTTGAAAATGAATCACTGTATTTTTACATACAAACCATTACTGCTGTTTTTTCTTGTTTTAGTAGCCAGTGAGAGTTATGAATCATTACTGCAGTAACTTCTTCTATTTATTGTTTTTATTGGCTAGTTTTTGTACTAGATTGGGTAAGGCTAGAGTTGAGTAAGAAGAAAGTGAGCTACTTTGTTCTTGTAAGTTACTGCTACATAGTGTGGAGTGAGACAATAAAGTGAAATATAATTCATGTGTTGATAGCTAAATAAAGACTTTGACACTTGAAAAGTGTTTGTCACATTGGTTCTGTTTAAAAATAAAGATATGGCATATTATAATTTATATATCAATGTGTCTTAGAAGTCTGACTCAAAGTGCAGTCATTTTAACAGAAATGTTTTTAATAATATCGTATTCTGTAAATATTTTCCGGTAGTGGTTTTCAGTGTTAAAGTCAAAATATGGTTTTCATTCATTTCCTCCTCCTTGTCTTCCTCTCCCATCGTCCAGTCACTACCTTTTCAAGCAACCTGCTGTGCAAATGCTGAGACACATTTGTTTTGTGGAAGAGGGATGAATATGATCTGAAGTTAGAGAGCAATGTTCCTGGTGGTGAAATGACATCTTGTTCCCTCTGTTATGGTGGTCATAAACTCACAGACCATGTGATATGGTTTTGTTTTGGGCTTGTTTGGTTTTTTTTCCCTTCCTGAAAATTAAGGAGCCACAACAGAGTATCATGCTGTTTCAGCTGAACTCCAGCTGTCTTCTGTACAAACCAGGTATGTAATGAAAATATGGACACCCAGAGTGCATTTATGAAAATTTTAGGGTGGAGAAGCATTATCTGAATTGTGGCAACGTGTCTGGAG
>NC_031769.1:72318627-72382825 GCF_001522545.3 Parus major | reverse complement strand
CCTGACTTCCTGACTTCCTGACTTCCTGACTTCCTGCCTATGGTCTGTGTCCACCCGTGTGCTTTTCCCAAGAAATTGCTTGCCCTGCCCTGTATTATCCTCTGGATATGCCTCTTCACCCTTTCTCAGACCCCAGTCTACACAAGCTACTGCTGACTGGTGGTTCAGAGTTCACAGGTCTATCTGGCATATAAGAAGGGTTCCTTCAACTCTCAAGCACCCCCATAACTCTGATTATTGCTGAGATGGAAACTGCCACCTTTAGAATTACTTTCCAAATCACAGCCCAAGAAGATATTTTTATCTCTCAATAAGATATGCATACAGTAATGTTTTCCCATCTGTGTAATGTGCTTACTTATAATGGTGTTTTGTTTGAAAATATGGGAATAGTCAGAAACTAATCGTATTTAGCACATAAAATATTTTTTTTTATATTTTTAAAACCATATCCTGTCCTGTGGCTCACACTATAGGTGAGAGAATATGCTCAGTGTTCTACAAACTGATTAAATTTTATACTGAGGGGTATACTGAGGTTGTGTGTACATGCTTCAAGGACCTACTATAATGAGGCAGGTATCTGTCTCCTAAAACACTAAGTCTGTTTTGATCCTTCAGATATTTATTTCTTATTTTTTGAAGAGTGAGTTTGAACAGTGAGAGGTGATGTGCTATAATTTTTTTTCTCCCTATATCACCACAGCATCACTATCAAAGTAATCATGACTTTTCATCGGCAGGTAACCTCAGGAATTTTTGGTTTTAATTTTGACAAGTTTGTAAGATTAATTTTATTGTAGAAACTCTGGCAACATAACTTCAGGATTTCAGTCAGCTTATCACTAAGATTGCTGATGTTCTCAGTATAGTAAAAGTTAAGTGATGTTATAAAATAAATATAATTTCCATTATTGTGAGGATATATTGCTTACATGAAAACTGATGGACCCAGTTATTCTCCTATGGCCATGACCTCCCTCTAGCTTTTTGCTGTAGTGGTGATGAGCTCTGTGGAAGGGGTAGTTTCAAAGAGAATCTTAATAGCCTGTCAGTCTCTTTTTGGTCTTAATCAGACTTTTTTTCTTTTTCCATTATAGTCTGGAAAGATAATTTTTCTTCAGCGATTTTAGTCAAGTTTCAGTATATAATTTTCATCTTTTTCAGTGTTGACCTAATTTTTAAAAAAATCACCACAGGCATTTTTAAGAGGGTAAAACTATGCTCAATGTTCCATTAATTGTTGATCACATAACCTGCTGCTGCATTTTATTTTATTTTTTAAGTAAAATATATGATTGGAATATAGTATCAAAATGAAGCCATTAAGAACATATCTGAGTAGGGCTTCCTTTTTGTAAAGGGATAAACATGTACTCTGAATTGATTCTGGTCCAGAATATCTGTAAAAATGCATAGGTATGAGCCCCCAGTTTGAATATGAAATAATTTTACAGTAAAATTTCTAAAGAAAGAAAAGCCAGGGAACTTAGTCATCCCTTTAAGCCTTGATGCATGCCTGTTCCCTTCCTGCATTAAAGGTGGGGGTTACCAGCTTGCTGCAGCGACATCTTTTATTATGAGCACATTGCATGGGATGATAACAAGAGTGAATGTTTTTTTCTCAGTATGGATTTTTAGCCCTATTGAAGTGTCAATATTATGCTCACAAAGACTAAAATAATTGACTTGATTTCATAAGAGATCATAAGAATAGCAGTGCTGTATGGTTTTTCAAACATAAATGTGTTTCATCTTTGGTCTGCAGGACTTCCTGGCAAGGAAGTCCCCAAATCAAAAAAAGTATGGAAAAAGAGTCACTTGTTGTCAAATTACTGTTTTACATGCAGAGATAAAATCACAATCATGACTTTAACTTAGCTGGTGTATAGCTGAGCCACACTACAGTGAAACTAAACTGTGGAAACCAGTATTGATCTTCTGTCACTAAGCACACAGACTTTTATTTTCTGCTGATTTAGAGGCTACAGACAGACCTTTACTGTCTTTTCATTTCTATCTCCAGTTGCTCATTGCATGTCATCAACAAGATTAATGTTCTTACATTTTTTTTTTTCTGTGTGAAGCTTTACCCTATTCTGCTCCATAAAAATTCAGTCAAATTTAACCATGGCACCTGCATAAATTGTAACTTGGTGTGGGTTGTTTTGGTTGGTTGGTTGGTTGGTTGGTTGGTTGATTTTTGGGGGTTTTTTGGGTTTTGATTTTTGGGGGTTTTTTTGGTGGTGTGGTTTGTTGGTTTTTTTTGTTGTGTTTGTTTGTTTTGGCTTTTTGTGTTTTGTTTTTTTTTTGTATTTTGTTTTTGTTTTTAATTGTTTGTTTGCTTGGGTTTTTTTGGTGTAATTTTTTTTCTCAGAACAGTTGCATTGGGTGCCTTACTTGAACAACTGAGGGAGGTTAGAAATGTGAGAACTTCCAATGGAGAGGTTACAACAAACAGGTGATGAGAAAGAGTGAAGAAACCATCAATCAAAAAGATGATTTTCAAAAAGAATAGTAATCCAAGACTTGGAATATAGGGATTTTAAAATGGTGCCTCTTTCTATATGTGCTCTATTTGTGCTAAAGAAAAAATAGTTGTTAGAAAATAGACCAAAATCACCAGGCTCACTTAACTTACTGTTCCTTTATAAAAATGTTTTATTTTTGGACTAAGCTGTTTTAATTCACAGATTAAATTTTGACAAATTGGGTTATAGAACCAGGAAGGTTGTATGTCTTTAAATAAACATTATTATATTTAGTGAAACTGAAATGAAGTTTTTTTTTTAAAGACATACAATCCTCTTGGTGTATTGACTCAATTATATTACAATATTACAATATAGAAAGCTACATAAAATAGGTATTTAGTAAGTATCTGTTAATAGTTTGACTTCCGTCAGTGTCTGGACAATCCATATTTCAGATTTTCTCTTTTTTTTTTTTTTTTTTTAATGTAAGTAACATAGATGTTCCTCTGTAATTTGTACTAACTAGGTTTACCTAGACTTTTATTTAAAATATTTATATTTCTTTTTTACTATTTTTTTTTTTAGGAGCTTATTTTTGGTTTGTGTTTCTTTGTTTTATTATGTATTATAATTCATTATTGAACTAAAGGAAAGGTAGAGTCAGGAAACCAAAATACTAAAGGTTTAGAAAGGAGAAGCATATGAAGAGAAGCCACCAGAAATTATTTTTCACAGTATAGTGAATCATACATTTCCTCCACTAAAAGCTGGTATGATGGAGATTTGGACTGTTTTTTTTCTTTTGGCTGTTGGCTGACTTCTTCAGCCAGGTGTTTCGACATAAGAGGACTACAAGCATTTTCTAACTCTTAACTCGAGGAATCCTGAATGACATAGGATATGTCTTACTGGGTTGTTCCTGTTTTACTCATGCTGTAACACTCTGTGACTTGCAGTCTACTGAGGACTGGTTGTAGGATCCTCTTACACACATTAACAGGAATTATCATCAAAAGTACTCACTGTTAACATATCGCCATGGCCTTGAATTAGAGGATTTTTTAAAGCTCACTCTTAGGAAAATTTGCAACACCAATGATATCTGCATTCTATATTGTAACTGGCACTTAAATTAATTGGAAGGGATGTGCTCTGTATAAATGAATAAAAGGTGACTGTTAAGAATGTTCTGCATTAAACAAGAGTCTGTATTACACAAAACTGATTAGATACAGATATCACAGTGTTTCTCCCTTTTGACATGGGCAGCGGTGAATGTCCAATTACAGGTACTGTTGATGTACCTGTAAGAAGTACAGGAAATAAGAAGAAAATTAGATAAGCTGCTAAAACTGGAGACATACATTTTTTACAAAAATTATGCATTCACTGCTCAGGGATTCTGACTGTGTGCACACAAAGTTACTTATCCAGGTGAGGAAGAAGTAGTTACAGTGCAGTAATTCAGCCCCACTGCAGTCAGTAGTTCAGTGATTATAAAAAAATAAAAACATTAAAAAAATAACAAAAAAAAAAAGTTTTCTTATATCAGGCCATGAAGTTTTCAATAACTTTAGTTATAAAACCTGGTAAAAATAATTGCACTTCAATTCACCAGGAGTCATATAGACACTGGAAGACTGGAAGTTAATTATTTGGAAGATGAAATTTAGCATCTTTTGCACAAATGTGAGGCCTTTCACACAAATTATGATGTGTGACCATAACCAAATTCTCAAGGACGAATGCACTTAAACAATGTTTTTGTACAGGGAAAACAGACACACTGAATTATCTAGAGAGCTTCAACAACATGTAATATCTGGAATAACATGGGGATTCACTTATTCTCCTCACTGATGTTCTGTTAAACACCATTTTTTTCCCAAAATATTGAGCAAAAAATGAATTTGTGTCAATGGTTCCTGACATTTAGAATGCTACATCAGGCTTTTTTGTTCTGTGCTATTCTCAAAAGACAGTGCTACTAACATTTAGCAGTGTGGAGTTGATTCTGTGTACCTCAGGGGAAATGTCCTAATTTAATATTACAACATAGTACAAATTATTTACCAGGATGAAATGAAACTGTAAGGAGCAGATACTCTGTTCTTGAATTTCCACTTTCCCTGAAACTGTAATATTACCTCTTCAAAGGAGAAAAATAACAAAATAACTTTATACAGCTTTTAAGTGCTGATAGGCATCCAGAGCAATTTATCATTTGAATGTACATATCTTAAGATTTTCACTAAAATTTAGGAATATCAGAGAGAACATAAGGGCAAAGCAATAGACCAAGAGTCTAAGCCATTGAAAATTTTAAAGTATTCAATTACAGACTTAAGTAACTGTATTCAAATGTTGCTTGTATTTTCTGCCTTGTACTTGTGAAATAAATTTCTAAAGCATTCCTAGACTTGTTTGGTTAAAGTTAACTGAATTTTAAAATAAAATTCTGAAAAATAGCTTGAGCTGTAAGTAGCACAGGTCAAACTACTCATTGTGAACATGTTTATATGTTATAATCACTTGATTCACTGGTTTTCCTACTGAGCACATCTAAGAAAAATGAAGGAATCTAAACAAAAACAAAACTCTTTCAGTACATTTTGTAGAATAACTGTAAAAGTATTTTTTCCATAGGATCTTTATTGTACCTGGACTAACTACTTAAACTGTTAAAATAAAGGTTGCCTAAAAAATTGTTAAGTTCCTCAAGGACAAGGTACACAAACCTTGACATCTTCATCTTGAAGTCAGGAAATATCACTATCTTTAATGGAGCTGCATGTTTAAAATTCTGTCCTGAGTAAGAGTATCATGGGTTAGACTAAACTAGTAATCCCAGTATTCCATAACAGATTTGAAGGAGAGAATGAGATAAGTACAGACATTGTGTAGTGCATGCACAAGTTTGTCCTTGCCAAGTGAAGCATTGTTTCTAACTCTGTGTTTTGAAAACCAATTGATTTCTTGATGAACAAAAGGAAGAAGTATATAAGCCATTTTTATCAGCTGCCTGGCTTAGTGCATGACATCCAGTTTTCTCCAATCATTTTCTTACTGAATAATTATACATATGTTGTGTGTCTTGTCTGATTTATAAAGACTAACTCTGACTTGCCTTAACTTTTTCTATGCAGGAGAACTGAGATGGGTACTTTTTCTTTCCATAAATCTGTGGATGATTACCACGAGTCCATTGGTTAACAAAGCCCTATTACAAACCAATAGATGCTTTGTGAACTAATACAAAAACCCCAGGAAATGTCTAAGAGGTGATTTATTCAAGAACAAGATCAAACCCATCATAGACGACAAAGAAGATCTGAATAACAGTGAAATACGAATGCTAGCTTGAGGAATAATTTTAATCCAACTTGTGACAACGTTTGTAAATTTGTGATCATCTCTGATTGCCCTGCCCTGCCCCTCTAATTTCTCATTTCACACTCATAACTGTAAAGGGTTAAGTTTTGGAGCTGATAAGAGAAAATATGCATACTCTAAATTTGCAGTTGAATGAGGCACACAGTGTCACCATTTCTGTTCATCTCACTGCACTTGGCAAGGGAGCTTAGGAAAACTGACAGTACCTGCTGCATTGCCCTGGGGACATGGGAATTGAAAGCACTAAGCAGGAGGCTGGGAATGATGCTTCAAGGAAAACTCTTACTACTTTTTCTCTGCCTTACAGTACCACCTGCAAGCAGTAATTCTGTCTGTCATGACTACAGACTAAGAAAGCCAGTGAAAGTGGTTGCTGTGCACCATTCCTGACCTGCAGTACCCCTTTGGCAAAGCTGTGAGAAAACGGGTTTGATTCAGGGATTGCAGTGGCACTCATTTGCTGCTCACATGGCTTGTTTGCAAAGAACTAAGAAGAAATTTCCATAATGCTGCAGCTGTAAATCTAGCTAAATTTGAAATCTATCCATTAGGTGAAAGAATATTCTTCTATTTCAGGTTAATTGAGACTACATTACAGGCTTCCTAGGAAGAATAATAGACTCATCACTGGCTGCTAGTGGACTCCAACCATATTTGTGTTTCAGTGAAATAAGACTTTGTTGCAGAAAGAATGGATTTAGTTTTATTTTGCAGTCCCCAGTACTGACATGCTATTTTCTTTCCGTCACCATTGTGCCTAAAGCTTCTAAATCCTGCCATGCCAAAAGAGTAATTTCAGGTTTTGCTTTTAAATGTCTCTAGCTTTTTACCACAGGCGCTGCAAACAGTTTTATGCATCAGTATCAAATTTCTTTGTATCAATTTGTTAGTTTTTGGTGTCAGTGTAATCAGTAAGCTTGTAGAAACCCAGAAGATAAGGGACAAATGTGTATATATCAAACACCGATAACTGGATGGCTGTGGAGCCAGGCAAGGACTGTTGGTAATAACACGTGGGAATTGTTGGCAGCAACCAAGGACTGTTGGTATTAACACACTGTGAAAAAGAACAAATTGTGACTTGAGAAAACAGCCATGCAGAGGTAGTGCAGCACTTTTCTGGGACAAACATCCTTGTTGTAGTTCCTGGAGCTAAGAACAGGAATGAGTCCAAAAAGTGAGGAGGGACTGGAGGCGGGGATCAAGACAACCAGATACTCCCAAAGCCCTCTGACCCATTTCCAGAAAGGTCTGAAAGAACGGACTGTGCATGATAACTAATTTGCATTGAAAGAGAGAAAGCCATCTTTAGGGTGGGGAAAACCCATCTACACAAAGGTACCCTGCCCAAGACTGGGCACTGCCCTCTAAGATCCTGGATATCCCATTGGCTGGACTGAGGCAATTGAATCAACCCTTAAATCAGGATTAATATCCTATCATTTGGATCAACACTGGAACCAAGACTGAAGACCTCTTTTTTGGACAGTTTTTCTCCTCTTTTTTTCTTTCTCTCTCCTCCTCTGTAATTAATCTTTTCTGTTCTCTCTTCCTTTTTACCCTTCCCCTTTATCCCAAATCCACTGCCCTATGCTTATATAGTTGGTCAGGGAATAACACACCAATTTCCATTTCAGTTGTGCAATTCACTAACAAAGCTTTCTGCTTTTTTGAAGACCCTCTGACTTTTGTTTTTCCTGGATCAGGAGCATTTGCAAATCTTAGGTGTTTCATTCTCCTTCGGGGGGGTGGGGGGGGATGTCACATAAGCATGTGACAAAATTCTGAAACATTTTAGGGCATTTGAAGAAATAACAGACAACATCTAGTACGTAAATAACCTCAAAGTTGCTTAACAATTTTAGAACAATAGTAGGTGCTTGGTTATTCCTTTCCTTATCACTATAAGTAAAAAAGAGAAAGGCAGAAAAATCAATTGGAAAAAAGTCCCAAACATGAAGAGTATCTTTTCTTAACAACCATTCAAAGAATGATGTCTTCATCAATCCATTCATAAAATTACCTTCTGTTTTATGTGCATACATATACTTCCTATGGTTTTGGGTGTTTTTTGGAAGTGAAAGTAAACTGAGTTTACATGGCAGCATCCAGATTAGGAAAATGTCCAATGAAGTTACTGACAGCAAGACTGGTATTGAGTATAATCACATCAAACATGCATTGGAAGAGAAGAATCAAAGGTTCGTACCTTACCTGCCCAATGTGGGTAAAAAGGAAATAATAAAAAATATATAGAGCACAAAATAAAAAAGAAATGTAAGGTTATCAATTACTGGCTGAGATGAGAGGTTTCAAAAATATTTGTATATCATTAGAAGACACTCATTATTGAGAAAGAAAATTCCACACTATTTTCCGCACCTAAACAGTAGGTACTTGTGTGTCAAATGATTAACATTAATTTTAGATTTTGTTTAATTCATAGAGTGTTGAGTTTCAACGGGGAGTACAGAAATATTTCCAGGTCTCAAAGCGATATGAGCAATTGATGGTTGCTAGAAAGGTATTTATTGTATAAAAGCATCAGTCTCAAAGGCAGAGAGTTCAGAGAGTTAAAGTTTTTGCTAAAAGCTTTTGGCATAAAGTCCTGAGTTCTGAGCAGCAGCTCTCTGGTACAAGGTCCCGGTGTTTGGGGCAGCAGCTTCTCGGTGTGGAGCTCTGTTATCTTGGGCTGCAAAAGCAGTTGGTGATGATGGAGCTGCTCTTCTTCTTTTTCAGATTTTTTTTTCTTTTCTTCTGTCAGTTGTTCCTCTTCTATCCCCAATACAGGGGATTAAAACCATAAATCATCCAATCAGCTAAAAACACACTTCTAAAACAATACTTTCTACACCAATCTGAACTTAATTCTAACATGCAAAAACAATGTTCTTTTTATCTAAATCATACGTATAGGGTATTATCTGTTTACGTGAGTAATCCCATCTATTCTTATCTAAGAATGCAAATTCATCTAAGAATGCAAATTTTCATTATGTCTAGAGCTAAGTTGAATTTGTGAAGGGTATTATCGCTGAACTTTAAACTGGGTAATAAGGCTTTTCACTAGTTAACACAGACTCTCAGGGCACTTAAGTTATATTTTTACTTACTTAGAACTAAAACTTACACTTTTAGACTATGGTTTAATATATTTTAATTATTTTCTCTCTCTGAGGAGCTCAGAGAGACTTTTATTTTGGATTCCAACAATAGATACTAATTATCCGCTTAAGAAACTGGAAGCATCTTTCAAATACTTTCCAGAGGCAAGTATCTAGTGCATGCAATAGTCACTAGTCCCAAGGGGAGACACAGTCTCTGATCATAGGATAAAATAAGATTGCACATTTGCCATCATAGCTGTAGTCTGACAGTTTGTAACAGCTTTGTTAATTTTATGTTGCTTACAAAACAGGTTCTTTGCTACCAGGACTGGTTTGTCCTGTTCACAGATGTATGCCTATCTTGTTTGATGTACAGCTGATTTATGCTTTCTTATTCTTTTTCTTTAATTAAAAAATAAGTTCTACAACCAAAATTACAGTTTAGTGTTGGGTATGAAGAGGGCAACAAAGCTGTAATGTTCAGATGGAATGATTTCTCCTGTCACAGCAGTCCTTTAAGGCAGATGTATGATCTAGGGCTTGAATAACTTCCCAGAAAGTTTAAATCACTTGACTCTGTCTGTATAATTGAGAAGATACAAAAAATAAATCATCTATTGAGTTGTTTTACTATAATTTGTTAGTATTTTGAACATTAATATGTTCTTCACATTGCTTCAGTATATTTTTTGGGCAGAGACAATGTCAGACACTATATCAGAACATGTTTAAACCCTAAGTTATAGAATATATCCCCATTAGTACTCTGATACTAAACACCAATGTTATTTGTGAAGTGGCTACCATAATATGTTAAATCCAGTTAAAGCAGGAATAATAAACTGCATAATGAAATATTTGTGTTACACAATTTTATTGTGAAGCTTAAAACTATGTATGTGTCATTACCATGCACTAGGAATTTATATATATCATAACTTTTCAGCCTGGGTCTGTCTATGCTAGAGCCCACAGACTTCCAGAAATTAGCTACCAACCATTTTTTGAAACGAGTGAGGAACACTCAAACAAACAAACAGACAAACCCAAAAACCCAAACAGCCACAATGAAAAAGAAACAGCTTTTAATCTCTAATAAAAATCTGGAAATTTTTTTTGCCCCAAATGATCTTTCTTAATACTAAAGGAAATTTACTTATATATGCATGCAGAGCAATCAGCAGCTCTAATACATGCAAAAGATCTGGCCCATTGCCTTTTCTTCAGTTTTTACTGCATTCAGTTGGTATCATCATGCCATGCTTGGGAATACTGCTGCTATATGTGCTGCCCACTCTTTATCACAAAGCTTCTGGGGTTATATTCTTAGAGAAAAATAGTTCCACTTACATATAGATTAAAAAATACTGCTTACAGTCTGACACTGATTCTACATTGTTTTAAAGCACTGCAGCCCCACTGAAGATGGCAATTGTCTTTAAAAACTTTTTTAAAATTCCCCTCATGATGGATGTATTCTGCCCCTACTTAGGGACAGTTTTCCCCAGTGTTGGCCTCCTTTAGATGTCCTAGTTTGTTTGGATGATCACATTTGCCATACCTGATGCACATATACACATTTTGACATGAGTCATCCATTGCTTCATGCAGGGAGCAGTTCTTTTTCAGTGAAGGGTGTAGTAAGATAAATTCTTTTATCTTTAATCTACAATCTTTTGAGTTATTTATATTGTCTCCACCTATTTAAAACTTAAGTATTAGCTTTAAGAAGTTAATGATTAACAGTGGTGAGACCTAATTACTAATTTTGGAATTCATAAGTGATAATTCCAGTTATAAGGTAAAAATAACAAGTTTGAAATTTAAAAATAATGATAAATAAGTAAGTTTCTTTATTGCTTTAAAAATTTGGTTACTGTTTTAGATTCCATCTCTTTTGGAAAAATGGAGCAAAAAGGAAGGAAAAACAGTGAAGAATGCTGAGCATCAATGCCTACATTGAAAGTGTTAAGGAATGAAAATGGCAAGTGGCAACTATCAAGCCATGTTCATCCAATAAGGTTCTTTGTCAAGTTGCACATTACTGTAGCTGAAACCTGAAAGAACCATATTCAATGCTGTGCTTTAGAAACTCAACTCCTCTTGTAACAAAAAGGGACATTTCCTGAGCAGTGGAACTGCATTTTGTATGAATTGTCAACATGCTGAATATTTAGCAGCTGATTTTGGAGAAAATACTTTTTGGGATTGTGAATCCTGATCCTATTTCCATCTAGTATGTAATATACTACAGGATGCAAATCAGTTCAGGGTGCTTCAATTCCCTAACTACTGGGAATGATGCGGGAACAAAATACAAAAGAACAGAGTACAGGTTTTTTTTGGTTGATTTGGTTCACTGGAGAAAGCAGTGGACAAAACCATTGCAGCAGCATTAAGTATGTCTTTATTTGCATATCATATTGACTGTGGCTTTCATTAATTAGTTTTTGCTAAATCATCATTTGGAAAACTAAGAAAGTGCTAAATGGAGGGTGGCAGGACTCCAAAGACCTGATAAAAAAGCTATTTATATATTTCATCAAAACAAGCTGCAATGCAAGCTGAAAAAAAAACACCTGTGCTTTTTAATGTCAGACATAATTTCTATGATGTATTTTGTCCTATGTTATTTTTGTGTGTCTAAAGGCCCTTTATTATTTTAGTCCATACAACACTAAAAGTATTGTTTGCATCTGACCACCTAAAGAATTCACTGCAGAATGAAACTTCCTTGTACAGTGAACCGATAACACAATTATAAAGAAAACACCCAGTAAATAACATTCTAATAAATTTTTACTTGATATTTTTAAGAAATTTCTTAAATAAACTGGAAATGCAATATTTTGTGATTGTTGTTATCTGAGTTTACATCATTGATTTCTGTGTCAGAATGTGCAGTGAGAGTAGAAAGTGATCCTTTAAAAGACAGGAATGTAATCAAGTGGGTTTTTAGTTGTGATACATCAATATATATGTAACAAGTGAGGGGTTTATTGGAAGAGTAAATTCTTTATTTCCCTCTGCATTCAGTTTTTTATTAAGAAAAAAGTCAGAGAATCATGTTTTGATAGGTTAAATAATGAGTGCAAGTGTAACAAAGAAACACGTACAAGGAAAGGTCTTCACTGTACTTGAGAAAAATCTCGTAGAAGAATAATAGTTACCGATGCAAAAGGTTACATTAAAATATTCTAGTAATTTTCAAAATTCTTAATCTAGTAAATTTAGGATATAAATCCATTCTATTGAAATTATATTGCAGGTTCAAGAGAGGGGAGAATTAAATATTTAACATTACTTTTGATACTTAATTGTCAGATTTTTTTCTAACACCACAGTCCAAATGGTAACAAATTAGAAATTTTTACTTATTTGCATGTACTATGTACCTATATATACACCTGAGTGATCATTTGAAAAAAGTTAATGTTTTTACATTAACTATTGTTAACACTATCCTACATTGAAAAAAAAAAAAAGTACCCTATTGATACTTTCATTGTATTTTACCTTAACCCTTACATAGCATTAATCTGTAGATAAGGGGCTTTTACTGCATGAAAATAGAAACCATTAAAGATATAACTATATAATTATATGTTATAGTATAGTAAACATCTTTAGAAAAAAGACCACTTAATGTTCTCTGCCCAGAAACTGGTTTTGGATAAGAAAGGTCTCTTTCCTATTGCAACGCCAAATTTTCTCATGACTAAAACAAAAAGTGGGAAAATTATCCATTGTCAAAATATAGAGTACACTGTACCAAAGAAGGGATCTGTTCACCTTCTTTATTTTCTGTAACTTTTTTCTGCTTTGGCATTATGCAACCCAGGGAACCCTGAGTAAACTTGCCCCTCCCCCTTGTATAAGTACAATAGAGTTTATCTTTTCAATCATTGCCTTTCTTGCTTCCTCTTGCTTAAGGAATTGTAAGTTGCTCAAAGTAGTGCTTTCCTTGATTCCTAAATGTAGTTGAGTGTGCCAAATTAATACTGTTAAGAAATGGGGGGAGGGCAAGCATTTTAAGAAATATCTGAAATATTTCAACTCAAAGCAGACACAAAATAAATTATGTCTAAACTTCACTGATTATTAAAAAGCATTTTAAAATAAATTCTTCTATGATTATCTGAGGCGTGGAGATCCATTATCTTCAAGTTTATAACAAGGTTGACTTCTGCTAGTTTTTCTACTCCCATGTCTTACAGCTTCACTGTTTCTCCTTATGGAATCAGCTTTGAAGTCAGGCACTATGTGCTATCTCTTAAGATACAGCTTTGTTATCAGCTTTTAGACATATCTAAGAGATGTATGTGTGTGTAATTATATGCATGTATGTACACATTGTCGAAAGGAAAAAATGTGTGGTAAAAACAAAGTGATGTGTATATATGGCCTAAGAGTGTAGAGTTGGTAACAGAGGGTCAGACAAAACTACATTTAGCTTGTGACCTCTCAGACAGTGGTAGTCCAGAGATGAACTACGTAACAGGATAATAAAATTTTCCTAGGATATTTCCATTTTTAAACTGATATGTGGCATGGATATCTGTGTCTTTGTACTTACAGGAAAGATTCCTTTTTGGCTTAATTCAACCTGCTGCTTAAGGTGAAGCCTGTGGACATCTAATTTCTTGTCCTGGAAGAAACAGTGACTAAGAAATCCTTTGTTAATCCCTTTGCCATTCATGATTTTGTAGATCATTGTTATATCTTCCAATCACTTCATCCTGTGCTGAAGGGTTTTAGTTTAATTGTCTTCTGTGTGAAAACAGCTCCATAACTAATCATCCTGTGTGACCTGCTCTGGAACTTTATCAGATGGAGAATTTCATTGGTTTTGAATTCTCAGCAGGTAAGAAAAATATCTAAATATTACTTTTATCTCCTCTCTTATTTTATTTCCTTAGTTTTATTCAGTTAATGAATGGAACTATGTACATAACTAAGGAGCTTTTGAGTACCTAGTCTATGCATTTAATTTGATAATTACTTATGGCAGTGTCAGGAGGTGACAGTGTGAGCGTAGTAGTTTTTATACATGTCTTTTAATGCCATTTGAAGTCAAAATCTAAAATTGAGGTCAAAGGGATAAGAATCAAATTCATTATTGTGACTCAACGTATTTCCAAATATAACTTTGAAAGAGACAAATTTATTTTAGCCTTCTGAAACTACTTAGTATGTAATTCCATTATTTTATTAATTGTTTTTATTCAATTTTATCTCAAGAAATTAAGTTTAATAATTATAGGTTAAATATATTAGATACTGTAACTTGGAAAAAAAATCCTTTCTAGTTTTTTGTGTGACCTATGTCATGAACATAAAAATTATACAACACTCAATTTAATGAAGGATCATTTGGATTCCAATAATTCAGGCAATAAAACCATAACCAAAGAAAATGGATATCGATTGTTCCAAATAAGATGACAGTTTATGTTGCATCTTCAACCTGGAAAATGAAGGAATAGATTAATTAATGACTTTGAAGAGTTTATATGAACTATGAGCAGAAGGCTTAAGTTACTGCTTCAATTAATTTGAAGTGCAGCAATTTCTGGGTCCACTTCTACGCAAACAAATGACCCAGTGATTTGCATATGTTCCTTGCAGTAGGATGCCTAAGCTATTTCTTCCTTCACACATCCCTCAATCACCATGAATGATGTATAGACATGAGAAAGAGGGAGAAGATTCTCATTTTTTTCCATTTGCAAATTTTAAGTTCTTTTATTCTCTTTAAAAGGAGAAGAAAAATATTTTAAAAGAGCTGCATATTGAAGAAATTAAAAGATAAAAATGGGCACCATACCAAAAAAGAAAACTAATTTCCTAAATATTTCTTTCCCAACCGTAAAGAAGTTCAGTACAGGAATGTCCAGTAATTTATGTATTTGTCTAGAAATAAAAAAAGCTTAAAAAAAAAAAGGAAGCAACATGACATTTATGAGGACATACTTATGAGGAATGACACATCACATTTTCTGTTGACCATAGTTCATTTGAATTTTTTTATAAAGCTTGTAAAAATGGAAAAGTCTAATTTTAAGAAAGAAGAAAATTTCATTGGTTAATATCTTTGAGACAGGCAGGAAAGATGTTATGACAAAAGGCTCAAGATACATTAATAATTATTCCTCCCATGTTACAGGTGAAAAATAATTTGCTTAAGGACATAGGAATGTATTTTTTTTTTTCAAATTTATGCTAGCATTGTTGAAAACATGACATAAATGAGGAAAAAAAATTAATCTCACAGTGCTTGGCTTATCAGCTCAAGCACCAGCATTCAGGTGCACTTTGAATTACTATTTCCACCACTTACTTTGACTAAAGTATTTCATATTTTACTCATCTTAACATGAATTTTCTGCTTAAGAGTAGAGTTGTAGGTAATCAGCAGAAGCTTTCAACATTTAAAAATCTTATCCAAATGTGATACTAAAGACTGGACTGTATCTTACAAATTTTCAATACTTAACTTCTTATTTTAACACTTCTTACATCAATCAAACCAGAAGCTCAGATGTCTTTCCACAGGGCTGCTTTGTGCCCCACTTTGGATGTAAAACCAGGTTTACCCCACCAGTCTACTGCAACCCAATGAACCCTTAGTACCCAGCCTGGCAGCCAGTTGTTCACTCAATGAAATCCATGTTTTATAGATTCACAGAGCTGTCCCCTGTAATTGTTGTCAGTAATATTTATTGGAGTCCTTATAACAGCAGAAATGGCTAAGTTCTTCAGTGTAACTATGAACATCAGGTCAAGAACATTGACTACACAATGACTTCCAAGTTTCAGTAGTAGGGTTTTTAAAGTAGTATTTGAAGAGAAACCGTCCTGTATTTTTTCAGTAAAATGTGTTTTTTTACTCTAAGAACCTGGAAATTCTTTATGCATAGACCAAAATTAGCTGATTTGGTTGAAGCTTAGATCTGTTTTTTCTTTTTTAATATTCTTAGATTTTTTATTTTTTAAATTTTAGAAGCTCCACACAATTTAGGAATGATTTGTCTTCTTGCTTTTGTTTGTAACTAGATTACATTTTCAACAGTTCTTTAAATATATTAATGCACCACTATATCTTTTTCTGCTGACCACACCTTAATTGTACTTAAGTATTTATAAAATAACAACATAGGGTTTGTAAAAGACATTTCTTACATCTTAACTTTTTATAGAAAAAAAGAATGACACTTTTAAACTGAAGTATAACCCTGAAGTTATTAGTGCACATTTTCTTTAATTGTTTCAGTTGAGTCTCTGCTTTGAAATGAGGAACACATTTGAAAATTTTCTTTCAGACTGCTTCCTTCAAGAAAGAAAAATTTGAAGGAATAATTTTCCCATTTTGTAGAAAAAGTTTTTCACTCTATCAGTCATTTTCTGAATAAACAAAAGGCTTGCATTTCCTGAAATGTTCAGCAGATTTTCTGAAGGCTCTACTGAGAAAAGGATTAGAAAAAAAGTAAATACTGCCACAGGTTATTTTTTTTGTATCGTTGCAGAGGTAACTGCTGACCCATAATAAAGTAAAAAGCATTAAAAAGGCAATGATTATGTGGTAATCATTATCAAAGGTATCAGTCACCTACTGTAAGTAAAATCCTGGATATTTTGCATTCTACTCTGTGGAAATTGTTAGCAAATGAAGTTTAATGGCAGCCCATTCTATTTTCTGATTAGTATTTCTCCCTTTCTTACCACTGCCGTGTACTTCTCTGCCATTTTATTTTGCTCCACACATTGTATAGAAGAAAACAGAATTAACATTATTTGTTTCTCATTTCATATTCTCCCACCCCTATGTGGTTATTTTCTGTGAGCAGCAGCTCTTCTCATCACAATATAATGACTACTGTGGTGACTAGAGGAATAAAACAACTTTATTTTAACATTATTATCATCTCTAAGTTAAGTTGATGAGGTCCTGACAGATCTGCTGACTTTTCTCAATGCCATTTACAAGAATGATTCAATTACATCTATTATGTTTCCTCTGGAGGGAGTACAGAAGAGATAAAAATAGCTTTGCAGGTTTCTGACCGGACCGTTCTAAGAGAAGATTGTTCACCCTACCATACAATCAAACAACTGGCTGAAATTTTCATGGCCTAGAAGGTGGTATTTTTTTTCTTTCAAACTTTGTTCACTAATTAATTTTAGAATTACATCAATCAGTGTTCAGCTTATGATGCACCTCAAAGGCACCTTGCTAAAGTTCATTTTTTAAAAAAGAGAAGAGTTACAGAGAATGTCAATTTATTCTCAGATTGATTGCATTTTTCAAAATGTATGTAAGCAGTTAAGACAAAATAAGTTTATTTCAGTAGTGAAGAATGTAGTCTCCTTTTTAGACCCAAAGACATTCAGAAGGATCTCAACACACTGAAGAAATGGATTAACAGGGATCTGATGAATTTCAGTGAAGGGAAATACCAAGTCCTGTGCTGGGGACAAATAACCCACACACCAATACATACTGCAGGCTGACTGGAAAGCTGCTGGTAAGCAGTTTTTTTCAAGAAGGACCTTAGAGTAATAGAAGTCAACATGCTGAGCACGAGCCAGTAATGTGATCTTGTGACAAAGAAGGCCAACAGCATCCTGGACTGTGCTAGAAAGGCAATCACAAGCTAGATGAAGAGAGGAGATCCTTCCCCTCTGTTCAGCACATTGAAGTGCTTTGTTCGTCTTTGGGCTCTTCAGAATTTCAGGAGAGACAGAATCATAGACCATAGAGTCATTGACATGGAGCTACTGAAGCAAATCCAGGACAAAGCCACAAAGACATTTAAGGGACTAGACCATCTTCCACATGTGTGAGTCTGTGAGACCTAAAATCATTCATCCTGGAGAAGAGAAAGCTCAGGCAAATCTTACCAGAGTGTATAAACACCATTTGGAGCTGAGTGAAGAACACAGACCCTCTTTTTTCTCAGTGATATCCAGTGCCAAAAAAATAAATAATGGGCAAAAAATGGAAGACAGGACTTTCTATTTAAAAAAATAAAAAATAAATAATATATATATATATATTAATAACTGCCCAACTCTGAAACAGAGTAGACAGATGCTCCAATCTCCTTTCTTGAAGATACTCAAACCAGACGTACACAGCCCCAGCTGACCATCCTTTGAACTGTGGTAAGGGGGACAGAACCTGACAATCTCCAGAGGTTTTTTCCCAACAAAACTGCTCTGTGATTCTGTAATTGAGTTATGTCAAAAAGGAGCTCTACCTTTAAAAAATGAGGTTTTTTTTCTAAGGAGAGAATATATGAACGGTAAACTAACCCCAGAAGCACACTGTTGTAGTTCAGCTCTGAAACCAGAGAAAAGCAGAGAAACATCAGTGTGGATGGGACCTTGTGAGATTAGTATGTCTGAACCATGAACAAAAATCTCAGATGGAATTTACAGATTGTGACCATCTGGCAAATTTGTCAGTGGGGAACTATCAGTCCTCATTAAGGGAAGATAGAAGATCACTATCAACGAAATGTTCCACAAGGAAAGGACTAGTGGGGGAAAAGCAGAATCATACTAGAAAGACAAATCTCAAGTCCAACAGGAAGCATCAAGGGAATGGTATCATCAAACTAATGGACTAGAAAGATAACTACAGTACGTATATACATATTCATATTAAAGGCCAAATTACTTCAAATTACCATTTAAATCTTTCTCAGTAACTCCATAATTCTACCTTTCTCCTTCCCTGTCTTTTAAATGGGTTTCTTCTGTTCTTTTTCTATTTATTCTTTCTTTTCCTAGGTATGAGTAATTACAATATTGAATTCCTGTCCACACAGACATTTCTTCTTTGTCTATTTTTTTTTTTTTCAGAATTCCAGTGCAAATCTGAATACTCCATTGAATTAATTCTGATGCTCTGCAGTTTCACTAAATTTTTAATCTTCTTTAGTTTGGATATTGGCTTTGTTATTTTTAATTTATTTTCTAGCTGTTCTTTAAGATTTAATAGTTATTTTTAGTTGCAACACAAATGTGTTTCCACAATCAAAGCTCCACTTGAATGCAAATCATTGGAAGTGTTTAAAAATATCTCCTCCCTGAATAAATAAGGAATTATTAACAAAAGTTTTAGGAAGTCAAACAGTGATTATTCCCATAAAAGAGAAACAAGATTTAGAGTAGAATGTTTTAAATGCACTCTGTCTAGTATTATAAATGTGGATGAGTAGAAGAACCTGGATGAATCTTTGTAGAGCCTCCTTATTTTTCATCAGCACACTTAATCTGAAATTATTATGAAAAATATGTTAATGCCTGGAATGCATATGTTTATAGACTGTAAGTGAATGACCACTGAATTCTATGTGTAGTCTTATTATGCCATGCTTCAGGTTGATGGAACAGCATTTTGAATTTTTCTGAAATCTTTCCAATTTTTCAACATTAGTTTTTGAAAGCACAGAAGCAGAATATTGCTTGCTTGTCCAGTATTGGTATTTCTGAAAGATTATTTTTTCTTCATTATTTTTGAGCTACATTCTCTTAATCATCTCTAGTTAGAGAATTATTTTGAAATCTACTGTATAACAGGTGTTTATGACTTCTCTGTTGCAGTGCTGCAAGATATAACCTTTAGTTTGCTAAGTTATATTTTGTACACAAGCTGTACCAATGCTTATAATGAGGCATTTGGCTGTATTAAGATATTCATTCAAAACAGCCCACATTACTGAACAGACAAGAAGATTTCTCCCTGAGATCTCTCTCCCATAGCAATTTGTTCTTCTGTCATTCTTTTCACAAATTTTGCCAACATATTTATTTTTGATGGATATAAACTTATATTAAATCCCTGAGATACCAGTCTGATGAAGATTCAGTGACCAATTTAGTTAATAATGTCAAAATACTTAATCTTAAATATGTAATATTGATTCATTTTTATTATATGTAGAATGTATCTCTATACAATGCCTTGTCAGAAACCCTTCATTCAAATATATCTTTTTATCAAAACTTTTTTTCTAAAATCTATACAAGCAAATTATTTTAAGGCCTGTTTTCCAATCTATTCATTCACTTTTCATCAGTTCTCTTGCCCTTGTTTAGTCTTTCTGGATTTTGTCTATATCTGCTTTTTTTTAAAGCAATTGCACTGATATAGAAATAACCAGTGCATCCGTATCTGAATTTACCTGTCTATTCTTTTCATTATTTGTTTATCTTTCTTCATTAGTCAAATTTCTTGTTCTAAGTACTACACACCATCCCATTTTCTAATAAAAACTCCTTGGAAATAAAAACTGTTAACAGATAAGGTGGGTTTTCTCAGACATTTTTGAGATGAAAGCATGAATGCTTATAAACAGACCACTGCACTTTTCAAACTTTGATCAGATGACCTGAAAATCAGTGCTTGTACCATTATATTTTTTTTTGTACAGAAAAGTTGTCATAAAATTTTGTGGAATTCATCAATAATCTTCTGTCTTTGATCTTTCCATCTCTTCTGGTTTCGGTAGTATGAACAATGTCCTGTTGTCTATTTACGCATCACCAAAATGACCTGTCATTACGTGTTCTTAGGAAAAGGAGCAGACAGAACTGATTAAATGCTCTGTACATTTGGTCACAAACTTCAAGCTTTTGCCCAGGCTTAATTTTGGTCACATAATGTTTTTTTTCTCCTTTTCACTTCCCATCATCAATTTCAGTGCAAAATAGGAATTGGATGCTCATTGAGTCAGAACAAAAAATACTAGATGTTTGATGCATTATAGTGCATCTATGACTTTAGCTATATATCTGTGCTTTAGTGAGCATCATCCTCATCCTGGCTAGTGTTATGGATGAAAAGTACATAGGACATTCATTTGCAAAGAACATTCCGACAAATCGCAAGATGTTATTTTAATAACAATAAATATTCAACTGAATAAATAGTGAGTTTTTTCCTTTGATGGACTTTACATTTTCATGTTAAACCAGTAACTCCACTAAAACTATGTGGAATGCATTGGAAGAATGTACATTTATTTGCCTTTTTTTGTGGAATAAAGGATGATTGTTTGTGTTAAGTACAATATGGGACTTAAGTATCTCAATGTAATAACAAGTGTGGGTTTTGAAAAGTTTTCCACATGCGGACTTTCACCGCTCAGTTAAGGAAAGTTTTAGGAAACTATTTTATCAATTTTTTTTTTTCATGAGATTGCCTATAGACAAGTAGGCAATCTAACAGTTGGATACTAAATATTGTTGTCCACGTCAGTGTAGTGTACCTATGCATTTCAAATTTGTACCTGTGCATTTCAAATTTTCTTGTCAGCTGTTGCTTTGTCTTTCATTCTTTTTTTCTTTTTGAATATTTTATCATACAGCCAAAATTGTTTTTAAAAATATTGATAAGAAATTTTAAAACTGTAATACATAATTTCATACTCTGAGGAACAGGCATTCTTATTGTTGTAAAATAATTCATGTAATCCTGTATAATGTTTCAAATGTTAACTATAATCTTCTTAGTAATATTAGACTTTTAAACCTTTAATTTAAAGAATAAATATTTGTGCTTTAACACACTGAAGTACAAACACCATCCTTTTTTTCCAGTAAGACTACACCTGAGTAAAATGTAAAAGCAGTATAAATGTTGCTTTTTTGTTTATTAGGATGTGAATTAAGAACTGAGAGACCAAGCTTTTGCCTTTGTTGTTTCATGACTTTATTATTGAAACACATCAGTTTATACTTAATCATACAGTTAGAAAAATTATGAATCAGTCTCTGCCATTTAATAGTTGAAGTAGACTGATACATGTGTCTGCTATGAAGGAAGATTAATAACAGTGGTACACAAGCAACTTCAGAATTACCTGAGCTGTATTCAGAAAATACTGCAAGGAAAAAAAAAACCAACACTCCTCCTCTAAAAAAAAACAAACAGGTGTGAAGACCATATGATTGAGAGAGGTAGTAAATAGCATGGTGGTGTGTTAATTATGTAAAGCACTGCCAGATGTCACACTTCTGTTACTAAAGAAAATGAAAGAAACTTCTACCTTGGCACATGTCCTGTCTTTAGCCTTACTGGTCATTACAGTATTGTTATCTTCCAGTAACAGAACTCTCCTTAGACAAATATGAGTAATCGAATAAGAGTGTTGGCACATTGCCTTAGGATCTGAGACTGGCTTCACAGACCATCCCTGTTAGCTCAGAAATGTAGTAGGTGTAGGAAAAACTATTCTGAACTGCAGTTGTCTGAGTGGTTTTATCCCTACCTATAATAAAGATGAGGAAAAGTTTGCTTAGTCAGACAGAGCTGCAGAAACAACATAGAAATAAATAATGTGGTATCTTTAATTTCATCTGCATTTCTCAGTTTTTTTCAAATTTTAACCCTTTACTTTCTAGCTCTCCTCTCCTCATAAATTGCACTTCTCCTGATGCTGAAAATCATTTTACTTCCCCATCATAGTAAAGGAAAAGATTCACACTATGTATTCAGATAAAATTGTTCTTTAAAATATGCTCCAAATTAGCACACAATTTCATCCCTTTAATCAACTGACAGTACTACATTTTTTGAGAAGGATGACTTACAGCTAGTACAGCTGTGTCTAAGGAATTTAAGTTTTATTTAGGTTATAAAATTATGAAAAATAGACCTTGTTGAAAAGTGTTCTGTCACTTATACTATCACAGTGGCATTTCACAGCCGTTTCCAGCTTTCTTTTTGAAAATAAATAAGTTTTAGTTGTTGTCTGAGGCTAATCTAGGTTCACAGGAACTTCAGGAGTTTTGCCCCTGAATTCTGAGTAGTGAGGTTTTAACAATAGATACAGATTTTTAAAGATGTAATTTTTCTTTTCTTTTTTTTAGGAACTAGTTATTTTGATTGGAATAGTCTTTTTTCAGTTTTCTAGTATGACTTTTTCTGTGTACATTTGTTTTACACCTACACATTTGCTTGGAAAAAATAGACCACACACTTAGGAATATTTTTATGTTGTTTGATATAATACTCCAGATGTTGCACATTTTAAAATGCCTGAAAAAAAATCATTAAGAAGGCTCACATATCAAAAAATAAAGGTAAGATGGAAAATATTCAACTTTTTTCTGTTGTTTTTTTCATATTGCATGTAGGCTTTCAGAATGATTTCATATAGACCAGAGAGAAAAATAAAACTTGGAGGATAAAAGTCTTTCCAAAACAGTTTGCAAAGTGAAAAGGAAAGGTAAATAGGAAACCAAACAAAATAAATTATAATGTTTTTGGGATTTATGAAAGTCAAAAATGATGAGTTTTTTGGCTTTCAGAAACATTCAGTGCTTAGCTGAATAGCCATACAGAATATCATGCTCATCAGTGTAGTGTCAGGAGAAACTGAAACCATTCATTCAACAAAAGGCTCCTTTTCATTAGAAAACAAATTCAGCTAAGAAGGCTTCTTGGACTCCTTGGATTTAAAAATGTACAAGGAGATACTTGTAGCTCTTCCCCTAGATCACTGAATCAAAAATGTTTATTCTTTTACTTACCCATGCTTCCAGGCCTTGGTGAAGAAAAATACAAAGACCTAGGAATCTGGAAATGAATAACTAAGTAGTCAGTTTGCACATTTCTGGTCATTAATCAATATTTTGCAGCTTACATGCAATTTGTTTTTTGTATTTTTAATTCCAGTGATGGTATTTCCCCCAAACTTCTCTAGTTTGTTTCTTCATTTCATTTTTACTACATACCACCTACTACCTTTCTAACTGCTGGTTTATTTTCTTTTCTATAAACATTCCACTTTTTTTTCCCACTTTTTTCTTTTAGATTGAAATTTCTTTGAAACGTGGGGATTTTCATTTAAATTTTCTTTTGTCACTGTTGCTGTTGTTGCTTGATTTCCCTGTATTTCTGAAAGCTCTATATTTGTCTTGTTTATTTCAGGTCAGGTAAACTGTACAGTTGCTTTCACATAATACGTTTTATTGCTAAAAGATAATAGATATTAAACTACACCACATTTCCTTTTAAATTTAAGTCTTATATCTGCATGTCTGATAGGCCTTGATTTTGATGAAATGGAATGAAAGTTCTGTTGCTGAACACTGATAAAAAAAAAAGTTATTTGCCTTATCCAGGCTTAATAATTACCGTTTATTTCTGTGTCAAAAGAATAAGTTAGGTTGAAGACATAATTTCAATTTTATACCTTTGCAATTTTTTTAGTAGGAATTGAACCAAGTAATCTGTTGCTTATAATTTGTTAGGTAAAAAAATGAGCTTTTAATTCTTTTTAAATTTTTACAGAATATGTAAAAAAAATTATAAAGGATTTTATTTACTAAGAGTTGAATTTAGGATATCAGTTGGAAGAGAAGGGAGTGCTCACAGAAAAAGTCATGGAGTATCTTTAACCAACTTCTTTTTTAACCAGTCATTTGCATTTTTTGCCACATCTTTTGTTTCTAGCGTACAGGCAAGGCCTATAAAAAAGTGATAAGAAAGCATTTTACATTATAAATTACAAGTTTGTTTCATGAATTAATGAAAAAAGTGTTGAACCCTAAAATTAACAAGCAAAGACTCAACAACATAATATTTGAGGGCTTCATTCTGGAATGCTAAGGCACTGCTGACCATATTGACTTCTAAATTAGTTGTAGCTACAACCTGCTGGATCAAGTGGAAATTTTAGTTTTAATTCATGCATTCTTGATATTCAGTTCTTGCTTCCCATCCAGAAAATGGTGGTCTCCCAAGGAACCTTGTGAAGGTGATCTTAAGTTCACAGACAGTGTTGTCAAGATGCACAGTGAAGAAATGTCAGTGAGGCTTAAGTAGTAAATTAATTGTTTAATCCAATGGCTCCTGTCTTCATTAGCGAGAAAACTAGCTTTGCATTTTACAACTTGTTCCGTGGATGTTGAAACTTTCTGAAGGAGACTTGTTAAAAACTTTGGGGATTTTTGACCAAGACTGTGTGTTGTGCATATAAAACTGAAAAGCTTGGCTCTGTGCGGAAATTTTTGTCTGTGAACATCAACCAAATACTCTCTCAAATACATTCTTCACCTTTAGCCTTTGAAGCATTGTTTCTTCCACCTCAGAGCACCTAATTTACTTCTATGCCTTCCGTTGTATCTGAATTTATCTGCAATATCTTCCTTTAAAATATACAGTCAAAAAAGCCCCTATATAAAGTTTGATTTAAACGACTAGCCCTGCATCTCATAAAAATCACATGGAAAGGAACAGATGACAAGTGTCGACCTTTTCCTTCCTACTATCCCACAAAAGGAAGTGACTGTTTGCCTGAAAAGGATTGGCCTGAGCTCTGGCCAAGTCGAGTATCAAAAATACTGAGCTGTGTTTTTCTGAGGAAGACTGACAGACATAATGATAGTCTTTCAGTCTCTTGCTGGATTGAGTCCCAAACATTAATTCAAGAACCTTTATGCTTATTTTACAATTGACATGGATAGAGGGATGTACTTTGCATGCACTTCACTTGTAAGAGAGAAGGAACAATATCTTTCAATTATATAAACCAGTGAGTTAACAAAGATCGATGGTAAATATGTCAGTGGTTTAATAAGGTGATGATGAGGCACACATGATTCTGTACCATGTAGAAGACAAGGTCAGATGAAACTTTCAGGGAAGACCCTGTCCTTGAGTCATGAGGTTCAGAAAAGACCCTGTGTTGTTCTAAACTCCTTTTTAGAGAGAAATCTAGAGGCCACAGGATCCAATCCTAGTCCCAGACTTTGTCAATGATTGTTGGGAGTCAAGCAAAACCTTGATTTAAGGCTGTGGGAAAAATCCCTGTAGTCATGGCGAAGAAAATATCACCCACAACACCCTCTGAAAAGTTCTATGTTGATAAGACTAGAAGGTTCTGTAGTTACCATTTGTTATGTTTTAGCACATATGACTTGTCCTATGATGTCCTAAAAATTATGTTTTACCACATCATTTTACATATTCATAATCCTTAGTTGTTATTCACTCCTCTTCAGACTCTGCCCCTAACCTACCTTATATGAGTTTGTTATATGCTGGCCCTTGTCTTTTTAGTGCACCCTCTACCGTTGCTTGGTTTATGTGTCTGTTATTTTGCTATTAAAAGTTTTTTGTTTTGGGTTACTAAATCATGTCCATCGCTTATTTCTTTCACCACCCCTTTTTCGGACCAGCTGACAGGCCTGGTGGTAACACCCGACCAGACCATCTGGGCCTGGCGTGTTACATATGGCTTCTGTCTAAAGGATTGTTTGTGCACAATCAATCATTTATATCACTTAGATAAAATTCCAGTGTTTATCACATTATTATTTACTGAGAACCTGTTGTAGCAACGAACCTCTCGGTTTCAAGGAGCAACCTTGAGAAGCATCCTTATTGATAGGGAGATCATGCCATGCAGAAGGCTGCCATACTCAAGGCCTCAAGAGGCCGTTTACTGTCTACTACTACTGGAATAAAAAGGAATAGTCATATTTTTGTATCAGCAGTGTGTCTAGATCACTTTCACAGACAGCTCTTGGCTCCCCTATTGCTAGCAGTTCCCCAAGATCCACAGTCAGATGGATGCAGCTATCACATCCCCACTGGTGGTGAGAGGAACCTTAACCATGCATCAACATAGGTTAGAAATAAGGTAAAAGACTCCTATGAAAACGATTCTTGCATCCCTGTCCCTAGAGAGGATTCACCTAGCAGCCTCTCAGGGCAAAGAAAGCCTCCATGATTGCCGGCAGGAAAATGCCAGCCAAGAATGCCCGGATACCTCAAGCAGCGGGAGGAATCTTAGCAGATAAAAGCAGCTGTCTGGGACACAACAGAAACCACTTTGTTTTGGGTATCTTGGAAGGAGCAGGGGCTTGCTTATAGGGTCTGCTCTCACCCCTGCCCCTCTTCCTTGCCTTTTCTCCCCTGTGGTCCTGCTTCCCTGCTCATATGCTCTGCCTGCTCAGCCGATGTCGACAGGTGCTGGGATTCTTGTGGTAGCACTGTCCCTGACATCTGTTTCTTTCTGCTCCCTCTCTTTTTTCCTTTCTCTGCTTCTTTTCCTATCCTCTCTTTAGTAGGAACCCTAAACCCTTTATTTTTCTTTTTTATTTTATCAATAAATGAAATTCAGATATAATCTGAATATTCCCATATATAATCTTGTCGTGTTTGCGCTTCATTTTTGTCTGAGAAATCTACCTGAAGAATCCTCGCCAACTCTAGTGGAAGGGAACAGGATGTTATGGATTAAATGGGGGAAACACATCCTCACAGCTATGTAAAAAATGCAAGTAGCAGAAAGGGATTGAAAATAAGAAATTTGCTTTGATAAGAATATTTTAATGAAACGTGTACTTATAACTAGTCATTTTTAGATAATAACTTTTGAGTCTCGTGTCCCATACTGGTTATTTTTGGTTTGTTCTTGGGAGGTCTTTGGTTTAAAACCCATTGAATCTTTCTTTCTTCCTCTTCTACTTTGAACCCTCAGTTTGTCATAGCTCCATTTTCTGTTAACTATAATAATCATTTATTACAGTGGATAAATCCCTTCTATAAAGAAAATTGTATTGCATTTTCATTGTTACCCAGTGTTGCATACTTCCTGGAGAAAATAACAAAAATCAGTTGTATTGTTCAGAACTTTTTCTTTTAGTTTTCTCCAAACTTATCAATATGTGGATATGACTACCATTAAGACATCACCTAAAGTAAGATAAAATAATAGAGGTACATTAATATGGAAGATGATAATGCATAATTATAAAAGTACTTCCATATAAATGTAAGAAAATTGTTTAGCTTAAGCAGGACAGGGACAGTAGTTGTGTGACTTATACAGATGTCATTTTTGTATATCTGATCAAAACATTTAATAAGTTTTGATTCTGTTTATATAGATAAGTGATGTCTGTGTGTGGTGATTAAGAGAACTGATTTATTTCCAAAGAATTTTTGTTCAATTTTCTTGTCTGGACTTTTCTGCAAATGTACCAAACATATTTAACGTATGATTTCTGATTTTAATTTATTTACAGTTTTAATTATAGGGAACATAAAAGGCAGCTTATAAAAAAAAAAGTTTCTGAGATTAAAAAAAAATTACTTTTGAGACATTAATTAGAATCATACTTACTGATATAATTTGAATGATTTTATGAAGTTTATTTGGAAGCTCATTTTTTTTGCAAAAACATGTAAATTATTAATTGTAAAAATAAAATGAAGAAACATATATAATTCATTCATAACAGGCACCAGAAACAGGATCAAATATGATAAAGTCAGCTTATTTATTATTATATTCTTTATTTTATTCTTTTTTTATTTAGAGTGTTGTGAAGAACCTTTAAATTCAAGTACACTAGACTATTTGAAGGTTTTTAAGGATATTTGGACTAAATAAATTGATATTCACTGATATTACAAGAACAAATAGTGAACATAGCCCACAGATTTTGGCAAAAGACTTGTCTTTTTTTTCCCATAATAAAATGCATTCATTCACCAGCAATATATTTTGCAAGAATGAGTTTTAATTACATCAGTGTTTTCAACCAAAATCTGTTGTTGGGAAGTTCTATCTTTTTGTTTGCTTAATTTGTGATATGAAGCAAATCATTTGCAGATTTGTAACAGCCATTTATTCACTTAAAAAGAAAAAAAAGCTCCACAAAAAAACCCCAGCCTGCATAACATACCTTTTTTTTTTTTCTGTTTGCTGTGTATTCCAAGTGTTTGTGGGGAATATCCTTGCATTTTTTTTTTAAAAAAATGCATGCTCCTAGTTATTCAACATTAAATCAATGATGTGTGAATAAGGGAAGAACTATGCTGAATTTTTGACCAATGAGGGTATCTTTTAATGCTTGGTAAAAATGGAGTATAATCCTGAAAAATTAGTGTTAACTAATTTTTAATAAACATATTTCCACAGAAAACACATTTCTACTGAAAAGGTTACATAGAGAAAGCCTGTTCCATGATCTTTGCAGACAGACATATGAGACTGGTTGGTCTGTAATTTCCAAATCTTCCTTATATACTTTTTTAAAAATGTAGGTTTTTCTTCCCCTTTTCTGCATAAACTAAATGAATGATGTTCTGGCACCAGTTGTTATCTTGTGGAAATTCAGCTTCAAGACTGAATTTTCGATTCATGTTTTCTAAACATTATTTTAACTCTGTGCTTATTTGTCCTAGAATTTAAGGTCATGTAGAGTTTTAGCAATTCTGAATGATTTGTTGATCCCTTTGATACTACAATATTTGCATCCTCACATTTTAAACTCTGCCATTTTTCCTTTGTTTGGACTACTATAGAGGTTATCTCAATTTCTTTATGGTCTCTCATGCCTTTATTTTGATTTATTTTGCCTTCCCATGTTCACAGATTGTCACATTTTAGTATTCTTGAGTCATGTTCTACTCATAGTTTATGTTAATTTGTCTTTGCTCCTTGACAAGGCAATAATACATGTTTTAGAGAATTGTATCTAAATACCAAAAATGTGCAAGAATGTGAACTTTGCTTTGAAAGAATATACTTCTGAATAAAGATGTTCTGTCAATACTTTGAAAGGAAATTGAGATCTTAGAATATACAAATAAAAGTTAAATTTTAGAAAGTTAAGACTACTTGAACAAGACAATACATATCTCCCAGAACAATCTTTGTTTCCATTTGTAACTATAACTCTTTTCTAAGTTTATAGAAACTTGAAATTTGCTATGGGAAGTAAAATAAAAAGAAATTACTGGTATCTTCATGAATATGTAGGAATGGGCTGAATATTCTACACTATACTTCAAATAACAAATATCTTCCTTGTGTTTTTCTACCTTTCCTTCTTTCCTCATCTGTCTTCCTTTCCTGCATTTCTAGTTTCAAGTTGCACACTATTTGCTTTTGTTTTCTACTTTTACCTTCTTTTCTGTCTCTGTCTAATTTCTGTAATGTGTTTTTTTTACCTTTGTATGTCTGCAGCTGTCTATTGTCTACAGAACTATTGCCAACCACATTACTGGTACTGTTTGAGAAATGGTCAGAGCCTTCTTTTTGGGCAACAGGAAAGAAAAAAAAACAAAAAACCTCATATATATGGTTTTTACTAAATTTAAATAATTTGTTTCAATGTTTATCTTTCTGCATTCAATAAGTTTGTTTTCTTTGTTTTGATATATATTTATTCAAGATGCACATTTATTCAAGAACTATTTAGATAGCTTGTCTATCTGGAGAATAACATGAGTTTTCTTCTTGAAATTCTAGATGTGTGTCTTCCTCTTGAGAAAGTGCCACAAATATTAAATAAAAAAATGCTAATTACTTCGGAATAACTGGAACAAGTGATTGTAACTAAGCATTTTCAAAGGCCTTGTTTTCTCAGAAGAAAATAAAAGAACATTCTGACAGTGATTGTTTCAAAATGACACAGGCTGCTTGTGAGCGTGACTGATATGCCTTTAGTATTTAAATTACCTCAGATTATGCTGTATCTCATAACATTTTCATATCAAATGCAAACTTTCATAACTGATAATAAGCAATCTGAAATAATTCAACTACTTTATAAATACATTTAGAAAAACCATTTCAAATTCTTAAAATGAAAATAAACCAGAAAAAAAATGTGTTTAACAGCTGTTCAGTGATATTATACAACATTTATGGTGGCTGGTCTTATTCTTTTTGGAAGCTGGTGATATAATTTAATTTTCTGTTGTTTTAAAAGAAGTAGACTGAAAAATGTTAAGGATCCAGAAGGGCAAGAATGTGGAATAAAAGGCAACCAGAATGTGATTGATACACATTATTGCTGAAATACCAAATGTCATACAGAACATATGTAAACCTACATAGTACAGAGATTCTCCACAAAGATTCACTATTGAGACTCAAAGCTGAACATAAGCTTTGTACCAATAGGCAATGATTTCTAGTATTTTCTGGGCTGACCTTAACCAGCTGTCAGACCCCTTATAAAGTCACTCCCTCACTCCTCTCTGACCCCGATAGCATGGGGAGACAAAATAGGATGGAAGAGTTTGTGGGTCATTTACCATCAAAGGCGAAACAGACTCAAGGAGTACGAGTAGATTAGTTTATTGCTGATTAAAAAATAGAGTTGGAAGGTAAGAATCAAAGACAATTAAAAGACCTTTGCACACACACACACACACACACACGCGCACACACACACACGCAATCCTTTCTTCCAGGTTCAGTTTCAATCCATTGTTTCCGAGTCCTCTACTTTCTACCCTCCAGGTGGTACAGGGTAGGGGGAACACAGGATAGTGATTAGTCCACAACAGTTCCTTTCTGCCTTTTCTTCCTCCTCACACTTGCCTACTGCTCCAACATCCCTCTCATTGGTTGCAGTCCTTAAATAACTGCTCTAGCACAGGTCCTTTCTTCAGCTGCAGGAATGATTTTTTTCCCCATGGTTCTTTGCATGGGCTACAGTGGGAAAACCTGTTTGACTGAAACGTTCATTGACTGCAGAGAGGTCTCTGCTACTGGAGTACCTCCTCCCCCTCTTTCTTCACTGACTTTGCCATTGTTTTTCAACCCCTTTTTTCCTCTCACACCTCTTTCTCAGCTTCTGAACAGACTTTTAGTTTTTTGATAGTACATGTTATTGTCTCCTTTAGAGGTCACTGCCTATAGAAGAGTCCTACAGTTGGCCTTACAAGTCATTGAGGTTTTAATTGTATTGAAGTCTGAAAACTCAGTTTCTTACTCCACCAAGCCCTGACTTGCAGTCACCACCTTTCAAAAGGAAGCCTGCCTAGGTTTCCTTCCTTTTGAGAAAGTCATCTTATTGGGGCAGGAAATTATGGTATGTTCCAAAATCCTCATTGTGTGAGCAATCTAAAACAAATAATTTAGGGATTATTTCTGAGTTCATGTGCTCTGTAATTTTTATAAAATCATGAAAATAAACACCATTATTCCAAGAAAGAAGTATATTATCAAAGGGCCCCTATTGTTACAATAGACCTAAATCTAAATTCTTTAGATTTTACATGTTTGTGTTTTTTTCTGAGGAAAATGTAGGAGAATATGGTAGTTACATTTTGTAAATAAGTCCATACAAATTTCAAAGAAAAATAAAAGAAAAAACAGCTGCAGTTTGGATGACCAAATTAAAATATACAAGACCATGCAGACTACTCGTGAGAAATGGAAAAGTACAAATGAACTTTACATAGTAGATCTCATAATGAAATCAGGACTATTTCTAAGATGGTTTTAAATTATTTTTAGTGAAGTCAAATTTTCTGCTGGCGTCATGTGAAAGGGGAGATTTTCTCAAACTCTTTGTACTTGATTAGCACTTCAGGAAAGCTGAGACCTTTGTGCCTGACATATCACGTCCCATAGTGGAGATCCTTCACTGGCTTGGACCATTTGACTGACTTGTTCAGGGTCACACGCAAACAGAAATGCCCTGGGTCTCCACCTTTAACTGGTCTGTGGGTGCCCTAGGAAAGATCCAGGGACAAACACCAACAGCATCAGAGAGACCCTCTCCCAAGCCTCCACAGTCGAGTGAGTATGTTACCTTCTGTGGCAAAAGTTAGTGCCGTTGAAGGATGCACACTAGTAGTTATTGGAATAACAGTCTTTACTAATAGAACAGAAAATTGTAACAGGTTAAGATTCAAGGATTGCTGGTGATAATATCTGACTGCAAAAACTCATTTGAAACAATACACTAATGAGCTCTAATCCCTAATAAAAGCTGGCTTGAAGCAATCATTCAGACACATACAATAGGGATCTTACCCAGTAGATATTCCTATGGGGAAAAAGACAAGTTCGGTCTGTTGACTGACCCCAGAAGTTATGATAGTCTTCCCTAATTTCTCCCCATTTTTAACTGAAAATATTTTTATGTTAGGTGGAGCCTGAAGGCTCTAGTCATACATCACGTTCAGTGGGCAGTGTCTTACCTTGGAGCTAGATAACATCAGTATTATATGTGAGATAACCTTTGGGATGGAGGTGTATATCTGAGTTTACCATGCTTGCTGGTTCTACAGCAAAAAGTCTGTCGTTCTAATTAGGAATGACAAAAAGAATGACACAGACTCTCAAGGGAGAATACCTCTAGTTTATTGCTTTAGGATTGTTTTATAGGTTAGTTCATGGAAAGTATAGAAAGGAAACTCTTATTGGTTAGTAAATCAACACATCACCATCATTGGTCAGTAGGGCACAACACCCCCTGGCTTTCTCTTGCAAGGAAAACAAGAGGACAGACAAACAGCACCTGGCAGTTGTTTTCTGTCTCTGAGGATTGTTTTGAAATCCTTCTATGAATTTCCCAGGCTAGCTCTCAGGCAGGACTGAGAGGCCGTGGGGCCTGCAGCCTGCTCTAAAGCTAGCATCCACAAAAGTCTTCCTTTTTCTCCCTTGGTTGACCTCTGCTATGTTGTCAGGTACTATCAGGTTCCCCCTCATGAAAGGATTTCAACAGAGCCTGTCCATGGAGTTTCCACTCCACCCTCCATTTAGTCTCCCTTACCCCAAGCTGTGTGGGGGAAATTAGGCATGCTGACTGTATTCCATCCAGCGAGTAGCAATTTTTCAAACTATTACAACACATGCTTTCTACTCTGCTCCATCCTCTGTTTCTTCCCCTTTAGCATGTATGTTGACTACATTGTTTGTAATTTTCCAGTTTTTTTTTAATTTTACCTTCTGTTTTCCCCACAACTGGTTTATACAATTGTTCAGTTAAGTCAAGAACAGAATTTTCTTGTTTATCTGATTTCTAGCCATGTTGTCTATGGAATGATATCTTATTATGATTATGGTTTAAATGAAGAAATATATATGCGTACTAATACAGATTCAGAAGTACCCAGATGTAAACCACTTAGCACAATAGATCTAGGACAATAGATCTAGGACAAAATCATACCATCAGTGAACCTAAAAGAACCCAAGCAGTCAATCTGCTTGCCCCTTGCTTCACTTCAGACACTAAATTAATAAATCAAAATTAAAATTTGAAAGAAAAAAGTGTGTTCCACTTTACTAAAGGTGCTCAGAACACTTCTGTTTAATCCTCCCCTTCTCACCCTTTGAGTGAGAAATAATTTTCAATGATAGAGTAATACTATTGTTATTCTTTAGTTATACTGCTGCTACAATATAAAATATTCTGAGAGAATAATAAAAAGAAAAATCAAAATGGTAATTATTAATACTTGCAAGTATTAATAAATAGAATTTTTCTTTTCAGTGATGTTTTAACAGACTTTTGGTTATGATGTAAGATGGTGTCCATTTCATTTAGCCAACCTATATGATTAAGAAACGATTTTTGCAACAATTAACATCATTTGGAGTAACTAATCTTGGTTTATCACTTTTTTTTTTTTTTAATTATCAGTAAAAATGCTAGTTTTTCGTGTCACTGTTGTATGGAACAAAGCGGGAGGGGAAGAAAAAGACTTTTCATTCGCAATTTGTGTGAGCAACGTTCCTTTCAGCATATAAATAGAGGAATCAATTACCTCAGAATCTATATGAAGATAATTTTGCCTTTGCAGATAATGAACTGTTTTTAGTGATGAAACTGAAAATTAATCCATTACTAATAATGAGGCTGAGAATGCAATAGATTTATATACCACCTCTTCCCTCAAAGACGCCACATAAATCATAGGGTAAAAAATAAACAGAGGAAGTCAAGGACATGGAAACCACAAAAAATATACCCTTGTATAATGCAAATGTACAATGGATGGTGCTTGGAAATTTAAATTCATTATTATTAGCCTGTATTGTGGAAAAAAAAGAAATGTTCTGTGGATTTAGTCTGTTTTGCAAATTGCAGTTGCTGAATTTAATATGTTGGTAATACATTATATAAATTAGTAGTCCATATTCATGGACAGCTGTTACTAAAGTTTCAGCATAGAATACGTTATTTGGAAATAAATGATATGTTAAAAAGAAAGTTTGCTTAGTAGTCTTAAAATAGGTTGGGAGAACACATGGACAGTTTACCCTTTATCTGCAGTCCTACACCACTTGTTTAATCAAAAAGAATTAGTTTCCCTGACTTTATGATTTTTTGTCATGAACCTTAGGGGCAGTCAGGTGATCAAAAGGATGAGAGCTAAGACTTACAGACTCATCTGTGTTAACACCAGGGGCACCAGTTTTATGCCTGCATATTTAATATTGCCTGGAATCTTAAGGCCAAAGGCTTGCAGGGAATGATTTATTTTGAAAAAGTATCCATTCTTTATTTAAAAACTTCAAGAAATGTACCAGTCTTCATTCCTCTTTTGTTTTTTGACCACAAAAATGAATATTGGTATTTTTTGAAATTTTTGCACTTGATTGGCTTTACATTGATGTTAGCTAAGTCTATTCATTTTACAGTATTTCTCCTGTGGTCATGTTAGCACACTGTAGTTAGATATTTTAATTTTCTCACAGATAATGTTCATCTTACCTCACTGGAATCTTCATAATTTTTGCAGTACTTTTAGAGTATTTTTTTCAGTACAGTCTCTAGACTCTAGACTTTCTAGAGTCTATGGATTTTCAGTGGCTTCATAGTCAATGGACAGGTTATCTGACTAAATTCCTTGAATATTAGTGCTTTTAGTTTTTAAAACAATCCTTTTACTTGCTTGCCTCTGAGGAACTTTCTGATGTACAAAGAGGCATAAGCAACATTGAGTACCAGTAGTGCCATTCTTTGTTTCATCCATTATGAGGAAGACATTAACTAGATGTGATTTAAAATATTGTGTGCCCTACTATATGTTTTCCCCATGCAAAGCAAAGGACTGCACAGTAGAGGCTGGGTATTAAATTCTTGCGTTGGTTTTATTACAACTAAAGGATTTCTTTTTTAATTGAGATGAGAAACTCTAGATGTACCTGCAGTTTTAATCCTCTAAGGCTTAGATTACATTTAAAGGAAACTTAAGTTCTCTGAGGGCACTGAAAATAGTAGCCTTCAAATTTGATTTAGCTTTTTATTGAGCTTGGTATATTGAGTACAACAACAGATCTAGGGAAGCTTCAAGATATTTTCAGTGGAATATTCCATTAATTAGCATTTTATTAGAAACAAATTAATTGATGTCACTAAGATAATGAGTTACACATTTCCATAAAGAAATAAAAATAAGAAAGCAGAGACAAAAGCAGTAACTTCTTTAAGAAAAAAAGTTATGGTTCATCTTAAAGATGGCTTAGAAGAAGAATGAAAAAAAACTCCATTAGATCTATGTACTTCAAAAGTCTTCTAAGATTTCCCGAAAAAATGGCCAAATATACATTTTTAAATGGAAATGCTTATCTGATTTGTAGTAGGATGCTAACTATATTCAAGGCTATTGAGTCTTCAAAGGAAATGTAATTGAATACTTCAGTGTACAGTATCATAATGCTTACTATTCAGTTTCTTAGACATTACCTAATGGAGTAGGACAGACTTTCTTAAGGAAATAAGGAGATAATGTTAATATCCTTACTGTTGCTAGCTATTTGCTGCTCTTAAAAGTGTTTGTCACAAGATAGACATAAAAGAGTGAAGTAGCTTTTACTCTGTGGTTTACAATGGGGACAAAGAGTTCAAAGAAAGAACAAAATACTTAATTTTCTGATTATAATGCAAAGGAGGAGTAAGGTAAAAATAAAATAAATTCTCAGTGGTTATCATGAAATTGTTTGTTTTACTTAAATCCTAAAGAAGAAATAAACAAGAACCTACAAATCTCAACTGAAATAGTATTGAACACTAGGGGCTTCTGCCAAATAATTTAATTTCTTCTCAAAATAAATGTTTAACCTTTCTCAAAGTTCATAAATATGAAGTCTTGAAATAGCTACTGTGTTTCTAAATAATTCTTTAACTTCTGGAAAAATTGTAATAATATTAAAAAAGAAAATGTTTCATCAGGTTAGTGCTGAATGCACGTATGCATATCTAAACATTGTACATACAGATGCAGTAAGCTTTTGGCTAAAGTCATGTTTGGAACAAATAAAAAACATGACTTCATAAAAAATTTTATTTCTAAACCACAGATAATTGACAGGTAGAAGGTAATTGCCCATATCACAGGTAACTAAGATTTATAAAAAGTTGTTATCAGCACAACAGAGGAAATCTATGAACAGTAGTCCCAAAGAAATTTGCTATCACTGTTTTTGTCACTGCATTTTATTCTTTTTAGGTTTGGCTAACTTTTTTTCTTTATAGCTACATACATATTTTTGTAAATAAAAGTGTATAATCTTGCTCTTTGGGGGTGGTGGTAGCAATGTTTGGGGTGGAGATGCTCTTCATTTCTTTATTTGTTTGGGGTGGGTTTAGTTGGGTTTTTTGGGTTTTGGTTGTTTTTTGGTTTTTTTTTTTGGTTGCTTGGGGTTTTGTTTGTTTTAGTTTGGTTTTTTTTTTGAAACCTTCTAACCAGGTTAGAAGAACCCAACTCTTCTAGAACTAATTACAAGCTAATAGAGCTAAATATTTACTAAATGAGATGGGATAATCAGCATTCTGAGATGACTGCCGACAGAACTGAGAAATATTTCTAGTGTCTGGAAGGAATATATGCTTGAAGTATACAGCACAATTCATATTTCTTTCCCCTTTTTCAAATATTCCTAGGAGATGGGATGGTTTGTTTTCTTCCTAGGGCACTGCCAACATCCTTGATTGCTTTTTCTTTCTCTCTGTGGTCACTCAGGTCTTGGTATTTCTGCTGGTTTACTTTGTTTTCAGTCTTGCTGGATGGAGAGGGATTTTCTCATTTGTGAGGTATGTGATATCACTCCATCAATTTATTAATATCTAAAAGAAGAATATAGCTTTTACATCAGGTTATATAAAAAAAGATACATCTGATCTTTTGTATGGGTTTTCCCTTTACACACTTTAATTAAGATCAGTGAGATTATTTCAAAGCTAAAGGATTAAGATACTATTTTTTTTTTTTTTCAAACAACAGAAAAAGTCCTCTGTTACCTAGATTAATTTAATAAAGCTTGAAACTATCTAACCAGTGGAGAAAATTTTTTAGGGTTTTTTTAACAGGAGCTAAGATCACCCACTTATATTAAGAGAATAATTTTATTAAAATTCTGTATGAGTTTCACTCATAAACCTTGTCCCCGCATTGTTTTATTACAGTGTTTCAACAGCCCATTTAAACCTGACAGTTTTCCAGCTTACTTTAGTCTCCCTAACTGGAATACCAACAGTATTTCCAAATTAAAAGGCATGTCACCTCAGCATAGTATATGAATTTCTTTTAAAGGTAAAAAAAGGAGTTGATTTTTTATATGTTAATGTTTATTTCCAGGTGCTGTGTGTTTTTCCTAGAAAAAGACGTATGGAAATAGATGGATTTAGAACATTTTATCTGTATTCCTTCATTTGTCCTCCCTTCTTAATTTGTCAGTTTTGTGATTAGATCAGATCTAAAAATTTCACTTTGATTCTGTAGTAAATTAAAGACCACTTAATCACTTGGTCCAGTGCAAATGCACTTCTTTTAAGCAATATTTATGTTAATTCTTATCCAAGGTAAGATTTTGCTGCCATTCACTAGAATGAGGTTCAATTGATTATTTTGGAAACATCCCAATTAAGTGAATTTTAAAAATACATGACTGCTAAATGAAACATAAAAAATAGAAGGCAAAGTACATGAAATTCAAAGCAGATTTTTTTTTTTTTAATATGCATTTGTCTGAATTCTACCATTGCTATACATGCTTTTTGGACACCACATGGTGCTGCTTCCATGCCATTCCCTTTAAACGTCAAAAAATGGAAAGAGTTTTCTTTCATTTCCTTGTAGCCTGCTTGGCAGAACACTTCCAACAAATGTCTAAAATAAGTGTTTATCTTAGGAGGCTAAATTTTTTAATTTTCCCCTCTATATACAGTGGAGTCAAATAACTTTTAAGAAAAATACATTTTAAGAAACAATTGACTATTTTTCTGTCTCCACAGTGGAAATATTTTCAGTGTACCAAACACTTCATAAAGGTTCTAAGACTTTGTGTTTCAGCCTCCTATTTTGAAATTGCTTGATTTTTTATTTTTTTAATGAGCAATGCATGTTGCTTTTTTTCCCTCGGTCAGTGCTGTGCATGCAATTTCTTATCTGCCAGAAACCACAAGACTGAAGATAGTTGGCATATATACTTAAAAAGTACTATAGCTAGAAAGCAAATTCATAAGTCTGTGCTTGCTCTTTCACATGTTCTTTTCTCTCTTGAATTATTCATTCAAAAAGCAGAGAAAACAATACCAGAGACAGTGTTGGAGACAGAAATGCTAACCCTTTCAAGAAGGCTGCAGTTCTTATAAACGTGCATTGACCTAGAATTCTTTTTTATCTTGTTAACACTAGTATATGGCATGGTTGGCTTAGAAGAGACAATTTGGAAATTAGTAGCAATCCATTTCAGTCAGTCCTTGTGTCAAATATAGAAGCTCGCAAACAAAACAGATTTCATCCCAAGAAGATGTAAGTGAGCCTGACACCACCATGTTGGATCTCTGATATATTGGAAAAGCTTACTTTTACTTTGTACTTTACTGAGTAAGAATGTACTTCCAATAATAATTGGGATGTATGGCTCTTCTGTGCATTAAGCAAATATAGGAACTGAATCTTCTGCTTAGCAGTCAATAAATTCCAAACACAGTTCAGCAGCTTCTTTGGTACTAGCAGTAAGTGGGCAGAGAGTCTGCAGATAATTAGTTGTGAGTTCTAAGTCATGACTGAAATTCTTTGACAGAGTTATTTCTCTGTTAAGCAATACCAATTTATTGTTATAAGATTCATAGCCAGTTTCTTCTTCTTACTTGATATTGTTCCAGAACCCACAGTTCAGATCCAAGGTACATCTTCTGATGAGGACCCAGACATATTTTTGTAAATGCTGAATGAGACTTCATATTTTAACTCCAGCTAAATGCTATGGAAATTACTGCCTTTTTTATGGTATCCATTAACATTTGAAATTGATTGAGTTGATTTTTTTTGTTTGAGGGAGATACTGCTTTGCAGAGACATTTCAGAAGAAAAAAGTGGAATAACGAACCGTGACAGAGATAATTATGACAGCTGAAAATTTGCATTATTACAAAGTTCTTTATTTTTACACTTTTGCTATCACAATTTGAGTTGAATGTCATGTGAGTATACATCCCAAATTTTGAATAAATTTCTTTTATAGATTCATTACAGTATATTCAAAATAATGAGCAAATAAACATATGATTGATATTGGTATAATTTTGATGTTTTTCTCACTGATTTTTTTTAAATTAAGATCTACATTGTAATATTCATTATCTGGACAGATAAAAATGGCAGAATTAGCCCTTATTTTCCAGCTAAAGACACAAATACCGTGCTGTGTTACCAGAAGGAAACTGGTTACTGTGAATCAACAGATCCACAGGAATTTTGTTCCTCTCTGTTTTTTCAGGACAACTGTGAAGTGACAGGATATAGGAGATGTATCTACCCCGCTAGCAGAGGGGTTTTATGAGTTGCTGTGCATCAGATGACATACTGCATCATGGTAGCTCACTGAAGTTTCTTAATTTCGAGCACTTTAAGTTGTATGGCAAAGGAAAGGACACATTTTGGAACTTGACTTGAAAATCTCTGATAATTTTCTTTTATTTGACATATTTTTTGCTGTTCAATATTTGCCTTTTTAGGAAACATAATTCTGTAAGATATTTTTATTATGCAATATCTATTTTTAGATCTGTTTTTTAGTTTCTCTTCCCTGGGTTTATAAAGTCATACATTACCTTACAGTTTGAAACATTTTCTGCTTCCTGCTTAATTGCACAAATGCTTCCATTATTGATTTCAGTCAGCACTTCCAAATGTTTATCAAGAAAACTTAGTGTAAGGGTAGTTTAATCTTTCATCTGGATCCTGAATTCAGGTCAGGTAATTTATCAGATCTGTAATGTATTATTGCAAAAGATGATGAAACATCTCCAATACATTATTTAATAATTTGGGAAGAAAGATGTACATAAACAGTCAGAATGAAAAGTTGATGTGAAAGAGCTCAGATCTTGACAACGGCTGCCCAGCTGTAACAGACTGGTTTAGTCTGTTCTGGACTGGAAGGGAAAAGAAACAATAGACAAACCTGGCTACATAACTGCTGCTTCACACCCTCACAACAGACATAGGGTGGAAAACAAGAGGTTGATACAAAGCCAATGTGAAACTCCCCCTATTTGTTATAAATATGGAAGAAATCAAGGCATCTGGGTTACAGTGTTGTAATTTAAGAGTCGTAAACAAGTGGTAGTAGGAGGTGTGTAGGTGCCACAGATGAGACATGGATCTCCCCTGCTCTAGCCATACTCACTAGTATTAAAAACAAACAAACAAAGCAAACAAACAAAAAAACATAACCAAAACCCAAACCAAAACCCAAAAAGAGATATTATATATCACTAAATGATATGGTTTGCATTTTGTGTCCAGCTGACACCAACCCCCCTGTTATACAAACAGATAGTAAAAAAAAAAAAAAAAAAAAAAAGCAGAAGAAAACCTTATTTCTGGAATTCAAGACACCCTAGTGTTTCCTGGATCAGGTGAGAAAGTATGATTATTAGTCATATAAGAAAGAAAAATTTTAAGTTCTTATTCTTCATGAAGAGCACTTGCTTGATTTCTTGCTGGACTCTGAAATGTCCAGAAATCCTGAATTCAATATAGCAAATTATTATAAGGGTGAAAAAGGAAAACATATGGTGTTCTATAATCCTTTCTAGCTGCCTGCTGTAATTTTTGTACTTTTCTGTTTTCATGGCACTCTTATACTACGGTAGCATACAAACACCTAACAATCAATGGTGAGGGAATTTTTCCTAAATTAAATTATACACATTAGATTATTTTAAAGCAGTTATTTTGTTGCAATTCATTTTTATGGCTTTTATGACTCCTTACAATGCTCCAGTGCTTCAACTCAGATGACAGATATTTTCTGCAATGGATATTTTATTTTGAGGAAATGTGTTTTTCAGAAAGTTTTCTGAGGCTGTGATGTGCATTAAGTTTCTGCAATTATCTTTGACCTTGGGACCTGGTCTCTGCTTTTTTGGGTTTTCCTGCATATATGTATAGGTTTAATACCTAGGTTTAAAATTTACATGTTGTTATAGTCCTCATTTCAGTGATGATGTAGTCAATTTGCTAGTTCAGAACCTGTATTGTGTGAAGTAACTGGAAAAGTGGGTCTTCAGGTTCCTGTGCATGCTGCACACATCCAGCTTCATTGCACCTGGGGGTCATGGTGGTTGTGAGCTGCCTGCTGCCTGCCAAAGCCACAGCCAGCTCATCTGGCATCTCTGAGTAGCCCTGTGTGAGACACAGAAACATTTGGGAGGGTGGGAGAAGATGGAAAAGAGGCAGAAGGGACATTACTGCAGACAGACTGGTGACATACTCAGAGAGGAGGTGCTCTCTGACAGAGGGAGTGCTGCTCTCAGGGATCGGAGACCATGGATGTTTGGGGCAGGGGCACCCTGGAAGGGCTGCAACTGAGGGCTACCCCTGCTGCAGCACAGGGAAAGGAGTGAGAGGCAAGAAGCAGCATGCAGAAGCCTTTAGGCTCTGGCCCTCAGGCTCTTCACCACCCAGTACCTCACTGAAGAGTCTGGGGGGACCTGAATATAATATTCAGCAAAAGTGAAGGGATGCTGACACTGAACGGGAGAACAGAGGTGCTTGCCTGAAGCTAAACCTGAGTAAGGGGTAGAAAAACTGTTTTTTTAACTATTTTCTGAATTGTTTGATTTCCTTTTCCTTAATGTCTGAATGGATTATCAGAAATTTTGTGTTAACCAGCAGTAATTAAACAAAGTAAAATTCCGCAAGTTAAGATCCTTTTGCCTGCAACAATCTGTACTTTGCATATCTCTTGGTTTTAACATGTCTGCTCTTAGATGCCATTCAGTAAAATGGTGTAGCACCAACGTTTTCCTCACAAAATCTCAAGGAAAATTCACAAATATAAAGCTTGCTGAAGAAATTAATAATTCTGTTGTGCTGCATAAAACAAAAAGGAGAATAGGTTGCAAGCAAATCCAAGGCAGATAATGTTTTTCTAGATTGTATTTTTATGATAATAAAGGGATGGACGTGTTTGTAAAAGATATCCAAAGCCAGTTGATCTTTTCAATTTATGTACTCTACCTTTTCTGTTGAAAGAATGAAAATATTTTTATCCATAGATTCAGAATGAATTTCTGTACAAGTTGGTATTTGTAACTCTTCTCCCATAAAAGCAAGCACTGTAATCTTTCCTGAGGACTGTATTTTCATTATTAAAACTTATGTTTATATTGTTAGTAATCCTGACACAGTTTTGAGTATGCATGCATACTCTGGTGCTTTCCAAGTGGAGCTCTCAGCTGGCCCTCCAGCTACTCAGAATAGCTCTTACATTTTAGTTGGTGGAGGGAGTGAGTTAAACATGATAATTTCACTTCAGAATCAAGCCTGTAGGAATATATTCAATTCACAGACCAAGACAAAATCTTTCTCTTGCTGATGTTGTGCTTTGTTAAGGGGGCCTGCAGCAATGTCAAATTTGATAGTGTTCCACTCTCCAAAGCAGGGACAAAGTGACTGGTATATGAGAAGACAGGGATGCACTCTCAATGCGCTGTGGAGACAGGGAGGACTAGAATGAGCTTTGTTTCAGTATAGCCAGGTTCTGATGTGGGTTGTGACTCAAAAGTGGGCTGCAATGACAGTGTTTCAGGGATTATTTTGTTTTGTTGTTGTAAGGCCATTTGCTAATAAAGAACTTGGTAACTCTAAAGTGTAGCTAATGTTTTTTTGGTTTTTTTTAGTTTTTAACCTATAATGAAAAAGCATTTTTCATTTAATGAATAGGCATTTAATCATAATTACAACATTTTTTTATATCTTTAGAAAATAGACTACTTTATAACTGAAAATATAAACCTATATTTTTTAAACCAATTTTTGTATGTATAGAAAATCAGTGCCATTTTAACAGAAGTAGAAAAAAAAATTGGTAACTATCATCAGAATGTTTTATTACACCTCAAGAGGCAATAAACAGGAAAGGTTTGCTATTTGCTGTCATATGTACAGTGGTCGCAATTATCTTTTTCTCTGAATCTTGCATATTATTTCTTCATTGGCTATGTGCATGCATATGCAATTTCAAAATTCCTACATTATCTTCTGTTGTCTCAGTCTAATAAAATGAAGATTTAATTAATTATTTTTCTTTCAGATATAAAAACTTATTCCTGATTATAGTGATGTCACTGCTTACTCTCTTAATGTAAATTAATCTGAGTGCTACAGTTCATGTGAAATAACAGATATACTTTTAATTTTCCTATTATTCTTAATGTTTTGGCTAAATAAAATGATCCCTTTGACATGTGTAAGGGTAAGTTTATGAGGGACTGATTCTCTGTGTAGGCTCTGGAGTGACATTTTACAGGATCAAAGATTTTGTACTATGGTGTATTTGGCTTGAGCATCAAGGGGGTTAACTGGTTACAGGAGAAGCTTAAGAGTAAAATTCATGTGCATAAGAGTATAGAAATGAGAAGGAGTCCCTTGACATGTAGGGAAGAAAAATAATAAAGAAAATTTTATAAAAGATAGAGGGATGTCCTTATACAGTTTTTCAAAACATAACTGAAGAATGAATGCTATTTGCTTTTATCTGTCTGATTGCTAAAATGTATTTCTAAATATAATACTGACCTTAGGAAATTAAAACACAGAAGTTTACAACTTGTCTGTGTTCTGGAATGTGCTATATGGTCAAGCTTGCTTTACACCTTCACACATGTTAATTTTGCACTTCTATCATGTTGTTTATGTCCTGAGCCTGTTTATGTGGGAGATCATTTTTATAGCACTAACAACTTCTCAACTAGTGAACATGCACAGTATGTGTATCATACACAGCCCAGCCCTAATGTGTGATTTTGGGTCAGCAGGGAAAGGATTTCCTTTGACAGCAAAGGTTCCCTGCTGTCTTTTTAAGAAATTAGTTCTGTGAAGGTTTTTTCTCAATTATTTTTCATACTGCCTTATTACAGACCCTCAGCTGTGTAGATGTGTTGGAGAGTATGGCAATCTCTAGCAGACTCTCAGTAAAGCTTGCAAGCTGCAACTTCTTAGTTTCCAGTCACTTCATGGATGTACATGCCACGGTAATGAGATCAAATAATGAGCTATTCATCATCCGAGACCTTTGGGTCTGTTCTTTTAATGAAGGGTTTGGAAGAGAATAACCTTTTCATTTTTCACTTCATGGACTTTTTCTCCTAAGAAAAGAGAAAATAATCTTGCCTTGCTTGTTTTACATCTATTGGCACACTGTAAAAGGGATTCCTGGAAGCAGTGTTGGCAGGAAAGTTATTGATAAGTTTGCACATGAAGTTTTGCAGCACTGATAAACTAGTTTGCTTACATATGTTTAGCCACTGGACTGATTCTCATGAATCACATAATTAGAGGATATTTCTGTACAGAAATTGAGTTATAAATGTTTATCAGGTTTGAACACTTGTGTATAGACTATAACAGACTTTGCAAGAACAGAGTTCAACCTCTAGGATTCTGATGCAATGAAATGGATGAATGGAAACACAGTGAGGTATTTAGGAAGTTCAGGAGTGTACTAATGTAACTGTATACCCATTGACATAAAAAATGAAACATGATAACTCCAGTTTGAACACTGATTCACTGGAAAACTTGTGGAAAAGGCATCTATATTTACTAAGAATTTTTCTTAAATGATAATTTTACCTGCCTGTATGGTGACAGTGTATATTAAAGGAATGTTGCACCTAAAACATGACTTTCTAATCTTTCCATAATGGAATTTATCAAACAAAAACCCTAAGTAGGAGGAAGAGCAATATAACAATAGTAGCCTGGCATGGAATCCTAGGCCCTCTTCTGTGCCAGTTGCGTACAGGCTAGTTGCAAATAGATCAGCAAGGACTGATCATTAGGAAGTGGAATTAGAAGCCTTGAGTACAGTGGACATAACAGAGACTGCAAGTTTGCTGCCTTGATGTAAATGTTACAGAAGAGTTTTCTCTGAGGCTTTCAGGAAACATCTACACAACTCTACTGTTTGGGCACCTGCATTGACTTGAAACCTGTAACCCTTCAGGGAGCTTTTCCCTCAAAAAAACCACAGGATTTAAGGCAATCAGAAGTACCATCTTAGTCTGGTAGGTCAGTGATTAGGTTTTGCCAGTAAGCATTGAGAACTAGCTTAAATACTTCCTTTACACTGAATCTCTCAACTTGTATGTCAACTGCACAAGATATTGTCTTGGTCTTGCTTGCTAGATATCTGATTCCTTTTGTTTCAGCTGTGCTTTCATGGAAAAGATCATTGAGTCAGAAGGAAGATGCCTGTACTGGAGTGATCTAGATGTGTAGGGGTTTTTGAGAATTACTTCAGGGATTGACTGCTAATTTAAAGTTAGGCAGTCATTGGATAAAATGAAAAGCTCAGATTTATACATCCATTTCCAGTGCTTGGCTATTTGGTTGGAAGAGTCTGTGAATTCTTTTACTGAAACTGCCAGGTGCTTGTAGAAAAAGAGAGGTGTTTATATGCACCACAGATGAATTAATCTCAAGAACAATGCTAAATGACAGAGATAAAATAGTTTATACTATGTATATGTTACATAAAGGTTCCAGTAAGCCAGTCTCTATTTGAAAGTGTATTTTTCAAGACAAATTTCAACAGAGATTAAGATTCAATAGAATTGAAAGAGAAGTTGTTCAGAATAAGAAAATTGTCTTTGTGGATCCACTTTATGGATAACTTTTCATAAGCAGTTTTATCACATTGTCCTCTTCTGAAAATGTTCATGAGGCTTTATTTTATTCTCTGTAGCAGTATGAAATAGAGTGCATTTTTTATTTTTTTTTTTCATTGTAAGGGAAATGTCCTTTTTTAGGTTGATTTCCTGGTAAAAAGGCAACTGTGAGAATGACAGTTTAAATCTCAAGAGTCACAAATTAATCAGTGCATATTGCAAGCACAGATGTCTGTGTGTTGAAAAATACTAACTGTATTACAAAGACATGAAACTTCATTATTGACTGACTGAAAATCTTTTTCTCCTAAATTGTCCCCAAATACCACTGTAGTGTCACAGTGTTGAAATTAATGTATCCACCTGCCTCTAGGCCCTACTCAAGGCCTATGCAAACAGTTCTCTTTATAGACTGTTGAAATTTCTTATTCTGAACTCATTGGTAAACCCTTCAATACCTATCATACATTAATCTCTTATGATGTCTTGGAGTTGAAACTTTCACTATGTTGGTCTGTACTTTATTTCTCATTCCAGAGGCTAAAGAAAATTTAGACTTTATACAGAGTTGACCTTTACCTTAATTATAGGTGCTTTGCTATCTCCTATTAAACATTAAGTATTCACACATCTTGAGTAGGTGAGATGACTTCTGTATCCGCAGAAGTGATTAGTACAGATTATTTTGATAAAAATATTGATTTTAAAGAGTAACAACCATATTCTTCATTGCCGAGCACCTTTATAATTCCTTAAACATGTACACAATAAGTGTAATGTAGGAGGAAAATGATGCTACTTTTACTTGCTAAACCAACTAATTAATTTCTTCAAGGTTTATACGACTATGTAGCATTGAAAATAAAATCAAATAAGCCTTTTATTTATCTATTGGTGAATAGGCTCTGAGGATGGACAGCATACATTCACAGTAGTAGTAAACTTAGAAGAAAAAACTATGGAAAAAGATAAGAGCCTCAAGTATTATAAAGCGGACAGATTTTTGAGAGTAGGTACTTTCTTGCAATAGGATTACATTACATGATAATAAAAATATATGTGTTTCTACATAGACTAGAAAGTTGTACTTAATTTCTGATTGATGTCAAACAGATTTGCTAATTGCCTTACATAAGGCATACTATTTCAATGCATAAAACAGATTGAGGCAAAAATTTTCACAATGCATGCATCCCACCTATTGGGAAAGAACACTTGTGCATGCATGTCAAGACACAAAGTGGGTCTACCCCAGGTTTTGAAGTTATATTATTGTTGTTTTTGTTTTCTTTTGGATTTGTTTTTTGGTGGTGGTGGTGGTAGTGGTGATGGCAGTTTGGATTTTGGTTTTTTTTTTGTTTTTTTGGAGTGAGAAAAGAAGGAAGATGAGGAAAATTCAGGTATTTAATGGAAATTCTCTTAGAATTTAGAAGTTGATTGTAGAAAGAATTTTAAATTCCACTAGTTCATCTTATCAATCAGGATCTCAGCAGTGTATCCAAACATTTTACTTTGCTATTTCATTCTATTTATATTCACTAACTAAATCCAAGCAAAGAAATCTTAGTTGCATAACAACCATCTACACAGCATAGTACTAATGTGTGACAGAGCAGATACACCACCTCCAGTTATGATACAGTTATTACTTCTTAGTAGCTAGCAAATTACAGTGGTCTTAATTTTTTGTTTTGCTTGGTTTTGTTTTTTACTTTTTTTGGGGGGGGGGGGTTAGGTTTTTTTAAGGTAAAATGTAGAGAATGGAGAAAGTTCTTGGAGCAATTTTGGGGGCTTCATCTGAAAACATCAATAGAAGAATATCAAGAAAAAAAGAATATAAGGAAGTAAAGTGTGAGAGGCCTTTCCCTTTAAAATTAATTTGAAGTTATCTTGGATGAATTGTCATGAGAAAGAAAAGCAGAAATCCTGAAAGATGAGCAAAAAAATCAGTCCAATAGAACTTGCTGTTTTCTCACATAACTTGTTATGAATATTTGACCACAAAAATCTCTGGCTGGAGCAGTTAATTTTTTTCTTCTATTCCATGAGGCATAATAAACTATAGTCCTCCCTACTGAATAATTTCTGACATTCTAATGGGAAGGCAAAATATACCGTAAAACATCAAATGTGTATAAATTCATTCCACCCAGCTGATTGAGGTATTTATTCTATGAGACATGCAGAGGAGCAGGCCAGTGTTGCTCTCTAATAAATGATTATTGAGAAAATGGTACAGTAGTCACTTTTCAATCTTCAGAGAGTTTTGTCTGATCAAGGATACAGTGAATTGGCTGATTTGTTTACCTGGTTCAGTTTCTCTGCCTAGCATGAATACAAATCTGCTTGGAGTGTTCTGAAAAACACTTCAGCATAATTACTATGCACATCATTGATCTGCTGGCCTCCTGGAGTTTCTTGGATTTCACTGGCTTTCCTTCATGTAATACTTAAATGACAGACATGTTTTTGACAATGAAATTTTGGGTTTTATCCTGAAATACTTTATTAATAATAATAAAAAAAATAATCAAATTATTGTTTTCTCCCTATATATCTGTCTGTATTGTTGGTTTTCTTAAACAACTAAAACCTTCCTTTAACATTTGAAGAACAAAATTTTGAATCTTTTCTATATTGTTATAAATTTTCCTCTTTTTTTTTGTCTCCATGCAGAGATTTTTGCTGCCATTTAATTGTACTTCCTTCTGGTAAATTTTCAAGTTTACTTCTTTTATCTGTGGTGAATCTAGAAATAAACTCATGTCAGTTACATTTTATTGAAGTTGCTTAAAGGACTGATTGTTAAAGCACTACTATGCTCTAAGTAGGAAAAATAGTTCACCCAAGCAAAGTTTTTTATGAACAAGTGGTCTAATGACCTTCAGGAGTTTCTGAAAGAGCAGAAAAAAAATAGGTGCTTACAGAACATAAGTGAGTAAGCCAAGTTTCCTATGAGCCATGTCTCCTGTCAGAAATTCCTCACAGTTCAGCTGCTTCAGAAATACACAAATCAGTATGTTGGCTATGGGTAGGAGTCTAGGTTCTGATCTGCCTGTAGTTCACATTTGCCTGTCTTCCCCTTTTTTATTCTGTGTGCACATGAAACTTCTAAAGAGCTAGCTTGGAAGTTTGGAGAGAGAGGCAGAAGTGTTTTTTTCGTATGTGTTAGGAGGAGATTTCCAGGAATGAGATCTATAACAGGAGAGCAATCTATCTGAAAACAATGGAGTGTTTTTTCTGGCATAAGACTAACTGGTTGTATCTTTTAGTAAATTACATTATTGTTTAGTTATTTTTATAAATTAGACATGAAAATAAGGACATTTTTATACCCCTTCAATGTGGTGTCAATATTTAAGACCAAGGCTAAAACGGCTCAGACACCAAAACACTAATTACAGAAGTCTGCAGTTCCTGCAAGCAGAAGTCACAGAAACACAAAGTCACAGAATCATCAAGCTAGGAAGAGACCTTCAAGATCACCCAGTGAAACTGTCAACCTAGCACACTTACCTCAAAACCATATCCCCAAGGTACACATCCAGATTCCTCTTGCACACTTCCAGAGGAGTTCAGGAGGATCAACATGGTTCAGGAAAAAAAATTGAGTGAATGGGCACAAGTTTTTGAGCCATGCAGTGTACCAGGACCTGTGGAGCTGCTAGGATGTCTCTTGATTCGCTCTCTCCACTCTGGATCCTGTTGGTTAGGGGATTGGGTAAAGAATATTAATTCCTGACGATTCAAATAAATCTGTCTGCCAACAGTTGCTGTTGCAGGAGGTAAAATTCTGTCTCACTCAAAGGTTCTCATCACCATCACAACTTTAGCAGGGATTCATTGGCAGTTTCTTTATACTCAAAGAACAGAGTTGTTTTTCAATTAAACTACTACTTTGTCCTACATGGCTGATTAATACCCTAATGCTACTCTCAGCCAGGCCAAACATCTACCAACTGTGACAAGAATTTAATATAGTTTGAGCCAACTGAAAATGAAGCTTTAAAGTCATCCATAATGCGTGCTACTCAATATATTCCTATATTTGACTCAATATGGCTGATGCCGTCATCGACACTTTCAATACTCACTTAGAATACTTTCATTTGACTGAGTGGTGACACAGTTTTTGTTGTATTTGGAAGGCAGTTCTGTGTCCCAACAGCATTTTCATTAGTCCTTTCTTTTTCAGAACTTCTAAACTCCTAAACTCTCGCCTCTTAATATATATAGGCTAAATCAAAGCACAGTGGTTGGTGACTTAAAATATGGACTTTAATTAAGCTGCAAATTTAGGAGGTGCTGTCACACCCCTTTCCTGTGTTTCAGGAAATCTGTAAGAGCCTCACTTGGGACTACTGTTTATAGGATCACAAGATGATTTTCTTTAGACATTTGAAGTTTCCATCCTGGCCATAGCTCATCTTATAAACGACTACATTGGACTCTTTTTCTAAAAAGACTGCCGAAAATGACGATGTTTCACTCAAGCTATGATTCAGGTTATTGATTTCCCAAGGTTAACAAGGATAAGTGCTTATCCTTTGTGCCCCACCTTGGCTGGTCAGGTGATGTTTCTTTTCCAGTCCAAGTCATTCTTCTCTTTACCATGCAAGAACACCTGGTATAGTCAAGGGATGCTTCACCATCCAACTAGTACAATAAAGAGGTGCTTCACCACTCAGCTGGTTCAGTCAAGGCTTGTTAGGAGCTCCTGAGATCATGGAGAAGGCTTGAGGAGGATGGGGGAAAATGCACATCACAGCCAGGAGCTGCCAGTTGCTGCTTGGATATGGTCTGGGCATCAGTCAGTGGGTGGTAAGCAATTGTGCATCACCTGGTTTCATTCTTCTCTGTCTCTGTGTGTCTCTGTCTCTCCTTTTGATCACAATTACTATTATTATTATTATTTGCATTTGTATTGTTAGTTTTAGTAATTTTATTTTATGATAATATTTTATTTTGCTTCAATTATTAAGCTGTTTGCCAGCTGGGACTAAACCATGACACACATTTTTTCAGTATAGCTTTTGTTAGCTGTGATCAGAAAATACTGATGAACAGATTGAAAGTCTAACCTAAGCTTAGAGAAGGATTCTCAAAGTTCATTGTCTTCAAAGTATTTACTATACTTTGACTGAATGTTTTCTCCTATTTGCAAACTGTTGGCCTTCAGTACAACACCTTTCTGGAGAAAGTTTCATATCGGCAATGGATCCAAAGATTTGCTTCAGTGCAGTTAAATCCATCATTTTAACTTGGTTATCAAACTAACTGTTTCCTGCACTAGACTGAATTGTAGAAAAATTAGGTTCTTGCAAGATCTTCTTACAAAGAAATTTAGTTCAATAATTCTGCTATTTGCATATGGGATATGCAACAAGTAGCATGATGAACGAGTTATATTTTTTCTTCTCTCTTGACAGAAGAAACCATACATGACGATAGGACAATTTGAACCCATCTGGAGATAAGCCTGCAGCGACAGGTCAAGTAGTAAAATACAAAGATGCCTGTACTTATTGACAAGTATTTAAACTTGTCAAGAATAATAAATTTTTCAGCAGACAGGGGGAAAAAAAAAAGCTTTGATAAAAGAAGAACTAATAGGGAAGTATGGGAAAAAATCTACTTGAAGGAAGAGCAAGAATAAAAGAAAACAAGGTAGTAACAAAAGGAGGACTTGAAGGAGAGAGGAATAGTGGTAAAACATACTGAAGAGCCTGTTGAATTCTAGAAAATCTTAGCAGAGGAACAAAGGGTGAGTACTAATGGATAAAGTACACAGGTGTTACACTCAAATTAGAGATATGGTGTGATGAACAAAAATGAGTAAAAAGCAGGTATTAGACTACCTGCTAGATGCTTCAGAGTTCCAATCTTCTACTCTGCAATGAAAGAACAATAGTATTCTTTAATAGGTCATTTATACCTATATAAAGACACATGGAAATGGTGAATGAAGATGTGTACAGGTATTATTTTAAGAGTGAATCATTATTAGATATTAAAATGGCTTAAATGTGTTTTCATTTCTGGTATGCAGGTGATTTTACTCCTCTTGTGTGTCACTCTGGTGTCAAGTTCAGAAGATTTTCTGACATTTTCCTCAGTTTGATTGGTTTTGCTTGTTTGGCTTTGTTTGCTTGTTAAAATTTTAATTATAACAGGTTTACAATAGGCTCTTGTAGGAAGCTCATGAACACCTTGTTAATGTAATGGATTTAGAATTTTAGGTAGCCTGAAACACAGAAGGTTTTGTTTTTATTTGTACATTTTGTTTCCATGAAGTTTGGTAACAAATATATTTATGCTATCAGAATTTGAAGAGGAATTTGATTCTTCTCTTATTTTTACAGTGAAAGATAGTCTTCCTTTTCATACAGGAAGGTCCAAAGGACAATAATATTGTTCATCTGTAAAAGTTAAGACTTTAACACCAGTTACATTCTCTGTAAGACCAAGCAATAATTAGGATAGAGAAGGAGTGAGCTCACAAAAAATTATAGTCATTTTTGCTTCTATTTATTACTAAATAGACTGACAATTCCTTCAGAGAGTCATAACACCCCTAAAAGAATGAATTTAACTCAAAGTGCAAAGCATTTTAGGGAGCTTTTTTGCTTGACTATGACTGGGAAAGTTTCAAACTATCAAAAAAAATATCTGTTAAAAATACCATGAAGAATGAAATGAAGAAAGTGAAGGAGAAAATATTTAGTAAAAAATGAAAGAAATTAAAAGTGAGGAAACAGTCAAAAACTAGAAATGGTAAGAAAATGAATTATTGTATTAGAAAGTATATATTTTCAAGATTAGGGCATTTCTGGGCTATTGTGGTTTGGTTTTTTTTCCCTTCATCTAGTAATTTCTTAAATAATATTCTGATATATTGACTTCTACTTTGATCATTAAGCATTACTTTTGATTTCACTATCCCACAGATGTCTTATTGAGATACTATCATCATTATTTCTTCTCCCAGTTAAAACTAATGACTTTCTTTCAGGATAAACTTTTTCACAGCCCTCAGTGATTTGCTCAGTGGTACAACATTGCTATTTGTGCAGGAAGTCTACAATTATCTTCATGTCTTCTTCCTCAATATTTAATGATTAATCATAGTCAGTAAGAGATTTAAGGCACTGTGCTTCAAGTATGAATGATATCCTCTACTTAAGAGAATTTGCAATAAAGAGTATGAATACATTATTGATACTTTTATATAAAGATTCAGCCATAAATACTTACACACAGCTACAGAACTAAGATAAATCCATCCAAATAAGGTAAAAGTAAAATAATTCAAACATCTGGAGATTATTTTTTGGTTTTTTTTCTTAATTTTATTTCTGAATTATATCTTTCACTGTATTTACAGTGTTCATTTACTTTCTACTTCTAACTAGAAATAGTATTGCAATCACTTTTACAGAAGAGATCTTCAGGTTAAAAAAACCAAAACAATCAGTGAAGAGGTTGAAGAAGGAAAGCTAGTTTGTTGCTTTATGTTTGGCTTTAAATCTCAAAATGTTAATTTTTGGCATTTCCCTTCTTTACTCTTAAATCTTGTATCTCAAAAAATTATGAAAAAGGTGGCTATTTTCCTAAACCTTTGAATAAAACTGGAAAAGGGAGCCTATAAGAAAGTGAAAGCCCCAAAATTTTAGCTTCCCAAAATCCTGTTGCAGTTGAATATGATTAACTCTATTTTTTATTTTCTCATTTTTTCCCATGATGTCTGTGACTGTTTTTTTGTCATATTAGAAGAATAATATCATACTGACTAAGAACGTATTTTGTATGGCTATACTAATTTCTGTGAAAGTGCATATTTTTATTATGCATGTTTTATATTTTTAGTGGTTTTTTTCACTATATCTGGCTTAGAGCTAACAGCACATCTAAAGGAGTCTAATTCACCAATATAAGTTAGTTCTTTTTCTTCTCCAAAACCTTGCATTTCATAGGATTGTGGGATAGTGGAGCTTGGAAGAGATCACTGAAGGTCATCTAGTCTAATTCCTCTGCTCAAGTAGGGCCAGCAAGAGCACAGAGAAATGCCCAGAGAGTTTTTTAGCATCTCCAAAGATGGAGACTCCACAGCCTCTGTGAGCAATTTGCATCATCACTCTATCACCTTCACAGTAAGAATGTTTCCTGATGTTCAGAAAAATCTCCTGTGTTTCTATTTGTGCCCTGATGCCTCTTGTCCTGTCACCAGTTACCACTGAAAAGAGAGTATAATTAAGTAAATGCTCAAGGTAATAAAATGAAAACTTTTTAATTCTAGCACTTTTTTCTTCAAGAAAAAGAAGATGCTCCTTTCTTCTGCCTCTAACTTCAATAATCAAAGTTGGGAATTCTTGGGAATTAAAGGCAGCAATTTACGAAGTCATTCCCATTCACAAATTGAAACATAGATTATGTCTCATATATATATAAATGAGGGTTATATGCACATCTAAATTTAAACAAAAATCTAAGGGCTTTCTTGAAAAAAACATGAATGTAAAACATTTTCCCAAAGTGTAGGAATGAGTAGAGCTGTTGTAACTATTAAATTAGTACTTAAGAATATGTAACTTTAAGAGTGAACCAAGTTATTTTAGAATGAAATAAAAAGTAACTACTACAGACACAGCATAAAATCAGCTTATATAAATGCTAACGTACAGGTGCAAATTAAAGATAAAAGATTCCCACTTTCCATGGCACACCAATTAAGCCATTTTCTGCTGTTTCAGGTGTGTGTAGAGCCATAGCTCCTATATTCTACTGTCTGTACTGATTCATTGCTAGTAATGAATTACAGGCCTAATCTAATAAAATTCAATATTAAAAAAACACATCATACTTACATAACTACCTACATACAAGTACCCCACAGTGCAGCACGGTACTCATCAAATTAAGTTTCATTTAATTAAAAGCTCAATCAAAGAGATCAGTATTAAGTTCAGTCAAAAATGGCTATTTTGTGTCAATGCATCTGATATTAGGATATAATGAAGATAAGGTGCATAACTGCTAAATGGCTTAGTACTTAACAAGCTCAATAAGGACTTTTATATTACTAAAAACCTCTGCCTTCAAAAGTCAGCAAGGAGAACATGCAACTGAGATAATAAGAACTCAGCTAGAAGCACTGTAGGATTTACAGTTCCAAAGCCCCACTTGAAGTAACTTTTAACACTTGTATGAAAAAATAGCCAGGCATTTTTTAAAAGCACTCATGTTCACATGATATCAAATAGAATCACTATTGGATAATTTCTGCTGAAGAACACATATTCCTGCGACCTTTTTCTGTATGAAGTGACTTGTTCTGAGGTTAAATAATTTCATTTTCTGTAACTGAACTGTTTCCCAGTGTTTTGTACTCACAAATAGATACAAAAAATTCAAACGTATTTCTATCTCTGTAAAGCTGAAAGACACAGAATTAACAATATTTTCCTGGACAGCTCTAGAGGTAGGGTCTGTGTAGAAAATTGCCAAATATGTAGACTCAGAAAAGTTTTCCTTGGTATCTACTTTTTAATTCCATGTTATGTGATGTTGTGTTAGATTTAAGCGAAATTAACCTAATCCTTTTTCCTCCCCCTACATTATTTTTTGTGGTAAAATAAACAAGACTTGCAAATTCTTTCAAATGATAGTCTTCTTAATTGATCTTTTCTCCAGGTACTTGACCGATGGTTGCTCCAGCAATATGAGATCTGAATGATGCCCATTGATTTGAATTTTGAGTACTGTTTCAACTGTATATATCACTCTCTTTCTCTCTCCTGTACTCTTCTATTATTTTGAATTATTATCAAAGCACCTTTCCAATATATCCTTCCTGTATCTTTCAATTTGGACAAGATAGCATGCCTTTTATAGTGAATTCTAATTGCTTTGACATGATTTAATCCTGGAATTGTTTGCTTTTCACTGTTCTACGTTTAACTGTCATGATACCAGCCAGAACATAATCTCTTGTGAGTAAGTTGTTACCTCCGCTGGTTCCAGACTGTCAGACTGAATTTCAGTTTCATATCATGTCTAAATAAATTGGAAAACTTCCTCCTTTATACATAATTTACAGCACTTGTGTGGTTTTTAGTACAAGAATTGCTATTCTCAGTGCTGTAATGCCTTTCAGTATTAAATCCTTGGTGCAAGTTAATAAAATTTGGGGTTTTTTTTTAAGGCTACAGTATTTTAAAATTGAAGATATGTAATATAGTACTATTTAAGTTTCCCTCCCTTGTCTTTCACATTTATGAAGCTTCATTTCTAGTTCTTTCTTTGCCTAGACCACTTCTACTACTCAGGATTTTGTTTACCCTTTTACTTCTTTTTCTTCTTATTTCAGATTACACAGCTCTACATGATTGAAGTACAATACTTCAAGTCAAAGAAGTCTGCATTTTAGAACTAAAATTGCAATTGGCAGTTTTAAAGCAACACTAAAAAAGCAACATTTTAGAATCTGAGAGTAAACAACTTTATCTGTAAAAGCCATATACATTGTTATTTTCAGTATTGTGTTCTGTTTCCCAAAATTATCACCAACTAATGTAAAAGCAGATAAAACAACAATTAAGCTGGTTGTATCATAGTATTCAAATTACAGTCCAGGAATCATCTTTTAATATATAAAATTTTTAAATATACACAGGTCAAAATTGTCATAACAGATCTTATTATAGGATAGAAAACTTGTCTGTAATAACAATAGAAGTTACACAAAGTGGGAAAGAAAATATTTTTATTGAAACTATCAAAAATTAACTGATCAATTTTTAGTTAAATGAATGTATATTACTCTTGATGTAAACCAGACAGTACTTCAGCATTGCTTTGCTGAGAATCACTTATGAACCTGCACTGATTTATGAACATACATACCACATGCCTTTATTACCCCCAGAATTCACACTGCAAAACTGAAAAAGTTCCTTTATTTGACCAGCTTTTAGGTGCAAGAATTTAGATCGAGGGAAGCTGGGGCATCGTTAAGCAAAAAAAAAAAAAAATAATAAAATAAAGGAAACAGAACAATCACCGAAAAACAACCAACCAACAAAAACAAAAAAAATCCAAATGATGTAAAAAACAAAAAACCCACAAAAACAAACAAAATACCCAAATCAAGTAAACACTCATCCTTTTGTGGAAAGCCTTCTTACAACCTGATATTAATTTTGGACTTTTCTAGAGCATTATCTCTCTATGCTTTTCCAGAGTATGTGTTATTTTTCTGTAAATTTATAAGAAATTCTAAACAACTAAAGAGTGAGTAAATGAGATCCTTGCTTTTCTGCATATCCAAGACAAAAAAATTGTTCAGTGTATTTAAAAATGCTCAGATATTAAACTGTTGGAAAACATACTTGCCCACATAATTGTGGAAATAATGTATAGAACTCATATCTGCATTACTTTAACATTAACTTCTAAACACCAAGTCTTAACGTGTTCATAGAACCACTTTATTCATCAGCTTCCTGCTTTAGCATTATAAAACAAACAGTTTAAAAGCTGTTTTTATTCAAACAAGGTGCTTGGTATTTGATACTAAATTATTTTAAATTGAAGCTCTTCCAGAATCAGTAATTGTCAAATTCACAGCTTGACGTGATCTTTTTTTTTATTGTGACAACACCAAAGGCCAGTGATTAAGGTATTAAAGTGGGAATTTATAACCAACCTCAAAGAAAATGGTGAAATGGCTTCTTAATAGTTCTGCTTAAAAATCATACAAGTCTATAAAGTATTACCTGTGTTCATAGGTAGGAATGTTATGGCAAAAGTTGATTTTCTGTTTCTATCTAAGACTAATTTACTTTTACAGTTTTGTCTGCATATTGCATTAGACCAACATATAGTTCAGGCAGTTATTTTCCCTGCTCTATTCTATCGATTGTTAAGACTTGATAAATAATGCACATTTCTAGAAGAGTTCATAGCAGAAGTTGAAAATAGTTTTATCAGCATAGAGCATAGTGCTTTAATTGCCAATATGCTTAGCAATTTATGTGTTTCCATTTGCATACAAGCATTAGAAAGAACTGAATCATTCATGTTAAAACAGATGGGTGAATATCAACTTCAATGCATAATGGAGTTTAGAGCATAAGATAAAAATAAATAAACAGATGTGAGTGAAACTTTTTTTAAAAATTCCTTTCTGCAAGTTTGGTTGGGATTTTTTCAGAGATAAAAAGTAGCCAGGCTCTGTCTCAATTACAACTATTAAATTCTGCAAAAAGCAATTAATTACTTAATTTTTATTACTAATTAATTTACTAAAATAACCCCTTCTCACTCACATGTTTTTATCCTTTTTTTTTTTCCTTTTTTTTTCCCCCAAAATATGTTTCTATCCCAAAACTAACATTTTGGCAATTTAGTGTTCATTTGTGGCAAAAGGTTTTCTGCTTTATTCATCATCACCTAGAAAGTACAGCTGCATTTTCTGTAAGTTTTTATAAGCTGACTTCTCAGAATTTGTAAATGTTTGTTTATTTACATATACCATAGGCCTCTATGTTATCTTAGCACAGTAGTGACTTTATTTTAAGAAGGAATAAGACAATTTATTCTTTCCATTTGCATTTTCTGACATAAACCAGCTTCTTACCCTCAGTATTTCTGTCCATGGATCTACAAGAAAAATATTGTAGGTTAGACTTTTCCTAGCATTGTTTTGTTGAAAAACAGTGGGCAAAGATGCAGCTTTTCTTCTAAAACTGTTATGCTGAAAATTCAGTTAGAAAGAACCCTCTAACTTAGGTATGCATGGAGAGTTTTTCCTGACACAGATCTTAATGGCAGAGCTCCAGACTGTTGTACACCATTACTGGAAGTGCCCTTTTCCTCCAGATAGAGCTGACACACAGTCAAATGACAAACTAGTCCAGACAAGTTAGCTGAGCAAGTGCAGTAAGTCTGTCTCCAAAATCTGTACAAAGTGCTGAGAAGCTTTGATTGACAGCTTAAAAGTTTGGAATTGCTTCACCTGTATCTGTCCAGTCAGCAGGTGTGCTTCTGGTTTGACACCTGGCATTTGAAATCAGGTAAACCACTCTTGCTAGGAGTCCTGCTTTGAATATTGAGTGACCAAACCTGTGCATCCTGTTTCTGGAAACTCACTGCAGGTAAGAGGTATCACTGTCTTGATAGGAATGTGCTTGGTCTTTTTCAGGGATTCACTTATACAGTGTTTCTTACAAACCCTGTGAATCGATCAAAGGTATGTATTTGACCAAAACATTCTGTCTTTCACTGAGAGAAATGACTACTCCTTTCTAAGGGTGGCAGTTGCAGCACTGTGGTGGTCACAAAAGGAAAGGGAAATATGTGTCACTCTGGTGTATTTAGTTGTATCTTCTCTCAAATTACTAAAACAGAACTGAGAAGTCACTGTCTGGATGAAGGTGTTTTTTTCCAGTCCCCCTGTCTCTGCCAAGTGTATGCCAAGAAATGCAGTGAGGTTTTCCATACTGCTTGTATGCTGAGCCTCTCTAGTGAGGGTTTTTCCCGTTCAAAAGAGGTACTCCCACACTCTGAGATCTGTGTTTTCATTAATGTCTTTTCATTAACATTAACATTAATCCTAAATGTAATAGGATTGAAGCAATGCCTTCAGGTTTAAGGTTCAATGGAAAGTGATGTAGTCCACAGGCACCTGACAGCAGCTGGCCACAGGCCCCTGAAAGGAATATTTTAGTTGAGGATTATGTTGGTGTATCTTTTTCTTTTGTTGTACAACAGCTAAACCAAGCTTTTTTGTGCCCTGAATACATTAACCTGATGTTTATATTTGCTTTTAACACATGCTAGATTTATAAAAAATTCAGTACTATTATTGTCCTTGATGCTTGCTTGGTTATCTGCTTTTTTGATGGTTCACTTGTTTCTTTTTTAAAATGCCTACCAAGCTACCTAGTTTTAAATGGTAGGAGTTTTCACTTTGGTGCCTTTATATGAAAAAATGGGTAAGAAAATTGTGAGAGAAGCTTTGATAGAAATTAGAGAGAAATGGCTCTGACACTGTGGTTCGTTCTATGATTCCTTACATTTTTCACTGTGAATTTTATTCATGTTTGACACTATCTTAGAATAAGCCTCTGTAAAGAGACCTCAAGAAGTCATCTATATCATACTGCATAACTCAAATAAGGATGAATTATATTCAAATAGTTTCAGCAAGTATATTCTTGCAAGATCTTAATTATGGTGACTCCCCAGACAGCCGATGCCAATGTTTTACTATTGTTATGACTAGGAAGCTTCTTTTAATATCTAACCTAAGTCTTCCTTCTTGCAGCTCAAACCCGTTATAATTTTACTTATTGACATTCACTGTAGGTTATTCCCTTCGATGCCTTTTATGTATCTGAGAACAGCTATTGTATCCTTAACACCTGTCTCCTTTTTAAACTAAACACTGGAATATTTTCCAGTCCTTACTTTTAGACCACTGTTTCTAGATCCCTGCTTATCTTATTCTTCTGCACTCACTAGATTGCTGATTTCTCGAGCTGCAGTGTATGAAAATGGAAGTTTTTCAGTCAAAGCTATTGACTATTTATGTTTTTTATTTCCTACTAATGCATTCATATACATACACACATACACACACATATTTAGTAACAGTATGACATTGTTGGCTCATATCCATCTACTGATCTGTTATAACCACAAATCTTTTTGGCACAACTGCTTTTTACTTGTGTCACCATAAATGAATGAGTGTCTGTTGTCAGTTTCTAAATTGAAAAATTCAGATCTAGCCTTGGAATTTCACTGAATTCAATATTGACTTTAAAAATATGAAAATTGTTTATTGCAACTGATAGATTTACCTCAAATGACAGATAAGCCATTCTGCCTATCTTTGAATGTTTCTGTCTTTGAACAGAAACAGCAGGTATTTTCACTCTATCCACCTATGTTGCCAGTTCTTAGTGAATCAACCTAGAGATTGTTTTCTTAATTTGTTTATGAAAATAAAACACAAAGAAGTGAAAATGGTTATTGCATCCCAGATATCTTAGCTGTTGCTTCTGTTCATGATGCATGTTATCACATTAGAGAGAAAGGAGAAAAAAAAGTATATGATTTGCTCTTTCCTTTTCACAGAATTGTTGTTTCTTGCAGATACCTGCAAACCTTATTACTCTGGACAAAATTATTTTGCTGTTTTTCATTTCTTTACCTGTTTTCTTCCCTGAAGGCCAAAATTTATCTTTGTCATGCCTTTCAATACAGTGGATTCCTAAAGATAACTTTTAACAAATGTAAGATTGCTACAGCCAGATCTTTGTCTGGAGAAAAATTTTTCAGGCCCAGTGGACAAGTTTAATATTTTTACACTGATTTGTTTCACAAAATATTCAGATGACAATCACAATGAGTGCAACTACAATAGAGCAAGATAACCCTTGAATAATGAAAGAGCAAGTTACAGGGTACTTGGCTAAATTAGAGGCTTTCAGAAATAATCTCTAACCTTTCTTTTTCTATCAAATTTGAGATCTTATCCTTTGTCTCTAGTATTATGTTAGTGCCCTTTTTTCTCTGATTTTTATGGCATTAGATGTCTGATCTAAACTGACCTTTTTACTTAAGACTGCAAAAGACTTGCATGCAAAGAGGCATTCAACACTTAGGCCTTTCTCAGAGTAATTTTTGGTTGTTTTAAAAGTCCACTAACTAGAGAACCTTTGCTAACTTTAGTTCTATTGCTAATATAGAACATCAATTTGGTCTTTTGTCTCTTTCTACTATTTGTACTTTGGGTTCTTTTAAGTATTTGACTTGGTGTAAACTTTGTGTAAAGTACCTGTATATAGGCTTCATTTTTTCAACATTTCCATCTTAGGTAAAAAAGCAGATCTGATTCCATTCCCACTTTGAATGAACTCTCCATTTTCTATGAACTTCTCTGTAACAACAGATATGATTTATACTGTTGCACTACACTGTTGTGTTCACATGCAAAATAAACTATCAGTAGTTAATGCTATTCAAGATATGAAATAGTACACCATCTCAGGGTAAATTCTTTGGTGATAATTAATTTGTTAGCTTCTAATTACCCAGTTTCAGATTTAAATTATAAATGTAAATATATCCTTATAGAAGTGTAAAAAGTTAAAAAACGTAATCTGGTTTGCTATGCAATCTGTCTAATCCTACTGCGTATTTATTAATATATTCATGTTTGTACCATGCACCATGAATTATATGCTTTTCTGTTCAAAAACTTAACAAGCTTCTCAGAAGTGTACTCATATTCTTATACACAGCTTAAGCTTGAATTATGTGTATCTTTCATGAAAGAGTGAAAATGAACTCCAAGATATTTAAACAAAACTGAAAAGTGAAAGAACAAGAGGTAAAAATGTATTACTGACAGGAAAAAAAAATCGTGATGCTCCAATTTCTCAAAATTTTTTGAGTAAAATTCTTTTTGTTTCATAGCAAGATAATATAAGGACAAACCCAAAACATTTACAAATTAAGATACAACTCTTTTTTTTAATTTGTCTTTTAATTCCGCACCTTCTGTTGTTTAGTTCCTTCCATTTGAAAATGTTACAGAAATGATGAAAACCCTTGAATGGGGTTTGGGAATAAGATGCTTTGTACTGGAAGGCTTCCTATTGAATGCTGCAGTTAAAAACTAGCTGGGTAAAATCTGATCAAATAGAAGATAATTTCTTCCTTTCACACACATAGGAAAATGTGCAAATAATTTTTCTTTACATAATGAAACAACTGAAAATGAGAAAGATATTATTATAAATTATCTCCTTTTTCACCCATTAGGTGGGAAACACTTTAATATCTTTCAAACTGAGAAGCATAATTGTTTGATGAGCCCAATCTCCATTACATATCTCATCCTCTAATTACAATATATTAGTTTTACAAGTGATTATGGAGCAGTTAGCTAATTTAAGCAAGAAATCAATAATTCAAACCAATAGTTAAACTGCATGAACTACTTCTGTATTGATGTGGACAGACAATTAGTGACTTATTTACTTTATTTAATATCTTTAACAGAATAAAATGTATTCTTATAAAGTACATGCATCACCTAAAATAAGATCAGAGGACATGAACAATTGTGTTAGTATAAAACTGGATGAATGCAGAAGGAAATTGATTTTTAAAAAGCATAATGCAGCATTTTATAGAAGATGTAGAGAAAAATCCTTTCTTTTCTAGTTTAGTACCACCAAGTCTTTTGGCTTAAAGCTCACAAAGTTTTATTTGGTCCAACAGGCTTGGTCTTCACAGTGA
>NC_031769.1:72271259-72318522 GCF_001522545.3 Parus major | reverse complement strand
ATAACTTTTTCATAAGCAATTCAGAAGTGTTTAAACAAAAGCCAGAAGAAAAACAGACTTAGAAAAGTTTAATTTCTCTTGACAAACAACAATGGACTCTATTCTGTTTGTAGGAACATGGTGCACTATTTACTATTAACCTTCATAATGACTTTCTGTTTATGGAGTAGTGAATTTTCAGTGTATGACTTTCAGTACAATGGAGTATGATTGATACATGATACATGATACAACTACCATGTGGAAATGTTGTAGAATTTCTTCACTTTTTTTAAATTTGTCGTCTTTTCAGGTTTATGTTGGATTACATGAAAGAGTATTTAGTAAATGAGTGGTCTCCTATTTCATGTCTGAGGTTTTTCACTCTCTATGGAAGTAAGTATTGCACTAATACAAATGCTTAACATTTCAGTGCTTTCCAGAGTGTGACAAAAGATATTGATATTTGTGATAGATATTCATTACATGACATTCTATACTAAATACATATTTTGATTGTGATATCTCCTTGAAGAAAGATGGATGCTCACATACCAGAAGTTTCTAAAAAATTCATTTTAATTGTCTTCTAAATTTGATAATTTGCAGGTGAACCAGTGACATTATGTGATAGAACAATTTAAATGAAAGCACACTATCTCCAAATTGATAAATGATTTCTACATTAATGAATCTGTACTGAAGATACAGTTGCATTTCAGCATTCATTTTAGTTGTCTAGTAGGAATCTCTAAGGAGTCCTGTGTGCCAACTCAGATTCATTCTTGTGTAATGACCCTAAAGCAGTATTAGGGTAAAGATTTTTTTGTATTCCAGGAAACATAGGAATTTTGGTCAAGGGCTAACCCCATCTGTTTTAGGTAACATAAGATCATTTGTTGAAGTGCAATGCATGATGTGATTCTTTTCTGTCTATTTCAAAGTTTAAGTTGTTGATGTATATTGATGTTTGTCTGTAATTGTTCTTGTCACTTTGAGAATTTAGGCATAAGGGGCCATCTCCAAAGCCCATTGATGCTTTTAGCTCTAATGCTGATTTATTTGAAATGTGTTCAGAATCGATTACAAAAAACAATTAAGAAAATGTTGGGAAAATATTTATGAATAACTGATGAATAAGAACAATAATAAAGATAGATAATTGCAATAATAATTCAAAAGAAAATGGTTAGAAAACAAAATTTGTTAAAGTGTACTGAAAAGTTACATTTTGTCTTTTTCCTTCTGTTTAATAAAGTTTAGGCTGGAAATTAAATGACATTTAGGAGAACAGTGATTACAAAAGATTGGGTTATGTTTTTTACTATGGATCTCTCTGTTCTAAATTAAACTACTTTTTCTCTCCCTCCATATTTAATCTATGGAAAATGAAGCAGGTTTGATAGGACAGAGAAGACTAGAACTTTAGTCTCTTTCAGTTCAGTGGGGGAAAATTTCAGTACTGAAAGTGGAAATATTTTATTTTCATATTTTGTTTTACATGTAATTTTATCCATGAGTTTATGATTTTATAAACCTTCTATTTGTCTTTCCTTTCTGTAAATCTCTAAAATAAATATACTCATCTGAAAATTTACACTTCAGTGCATTCTCAATATAATTCAATATTTACCATAATATGTCAATCTTTTTTCATGTATCTATGGAAACCATCTATAATTACAATATCAGAATCATTTAGCATAACATGTTGGTATAAAGACTAAGTCTTATACATAAAATGAATCTGCAGTGCTCTTAACATCACAAGGAGTTGATTTTAGTTGTGGATAAAGTTTTTTGGTGTGTTTTTGTTAAAGAACGATTTCTAGCTCTAAAATTTTCTGGCAAGATTTTATCCTGCTCCTGATTTTGATCAAGTAGTAATGTCTCTTAGTAATTTGCACCTCCTGTCCTGCATTTGTGTCATATTCTGTATTCTTCCTTGTGCAATTGAAAGTACTTACATTAATGAAAATATTTGCAAGCCTTTTTTATCATCTTCTATAATGTTAAACTCTCCAGAATCTACATCATTTCACAATCACTCTACAATGCATCAATTAGTTTGCTTGCTCTGTGTTATATTCCCTTCAGAAATCACATATCATGAAAGTTGGGGGAAAAAATAAAATAGATTATTCCTTCCTTGGAGAGCTGCTGGTCTCATGGACAAAATATTTCAAAGAAGTTGGAGCTGGGAGAATCTGAGGATTAGATTTGTATCAAGATTAAAACATCTAACTTTTTGCTTTGTATATATAGGTGTCCATATAGTAATATAAGGACAATGGAGAGGTAATCCATATAATCAGTGGAACTTAGATATCTATAAAGGTAACTCATTGATCAGCTGCTCAGACTTATTGTTCAGACCTGGAATCTATTTTGTGTACTCTTTCCATTTCCTAATCTTTAGTAGTACTATTCTCCAAAATGCTTATAGAATGACTAAAGTTGGAAAATACCTCTGATATCACGAAGTCTAACCTCTGACCAAAAACCCTAATGCCAGCTAACCAAAAGCCATGTACATGTGCCATATCCAGTCATTCCTTCAGCACTTCCAGGGATGATGACTCCATAATTTTCCTCGGCAACTGGCTGCAGAGAATTTTTTTTCAGTGAAGACAAAGTTCTTGATGTTTAACCTGCACCTACCCTGACACAGCTTGAGGCCACTTCCTATTGTCCTGTTGCTACCTGCCCATGAGAAGATCTTCATCTTGCTACACCCTTCATTTCAGGTAGTTGTAGAGAGAGATATGGTCTCCCCTGGGACTCCTCCAGGATAAAAAACCCTAGCCCCCTCATAAGACTTGTACTTCAGATCCTTCACCAGCTTTGTTGCCTTTCTACGGACACCTTCCTGCCCCTTGATGTCCTTCTTGTAGTGAAGGACCCAGAACTGGACACAGTAATCAAGATGTGGCCTCACCAGTGCTGAGTTCGGAAAGTCACTGCCCTGGTTCTTCTGGCCACACTTTTCTTGATACAAGTCAGGATGACCTTGGCATTCTTGGACTCGTTTGCTGGCTCATGTTCAGCTGGCTGTCAACTAGCGCCCCTAGGTCTTTTTTCTGCTGGACAGCTTCCCAGCCACATTTCCCCTAACCTGTTGTGTTACATGATGTTGTTCTGTCCCAAGTGCAGGACCTAGCACTTCTCCTTACTGAATCTCAAAACATTGTCCTATCCAGATCACCCTGCAAAGCCTTCCTGCCCTCCATCAGATCAACACATTGACCCAAAAGTGTCATTTCTGCAAACTTATTGAGGGTGCACTTAGTCACTGATTATGATATTAAACTGGACCGGTCCCAACACTGAGTCCTGGGGAACCTCACTAGTGACCAGCTGCCAAATGGATGTGCCACCATTTACTGCCACACTCTGGGCCTGGCCATTCAGACACAATCTAACACAATGTCTCAGGTGAAGCAAAGAATCCACCTGCCCAAGCCATGGGCTACAAGCTTCTCCAGGAGAATGAAATATATGATAGTATTGAAGATTTTACTCAAGTCCAGGTAGATAGATTACATCAATCTTCCCCTCATTCCCTAGGATCATAAAAGGATATCAGGTTGGGCAAGCTGGACCTGTTTTCTTCTAAAACCATGTTTTTTTCTAAAACCGGATCATAGTTTGGTCTGATCCCTTGGTTGTCCTGTACATGCTGTGTGATTGCACTCACAATGATCTGTTCCATAACCTTCCCTGGAACTGAGATCAGACAACAGGCCTGTAATTCTCTGGATCTTCCTTCTGGTCATTTGTGTGGATGGTTACCACACTGGTTAACCTATAGTCATCTGGGACCCCTTCCTGCTTAACCAGGACTGTATGATACATGATGGAGAGTGGCTTGGTGAAGTCTTCAGGAAACTTACTCAGTACCCTCAGGTGAATCCTATCCTGCTGGCCCCACAGACTTGTGAGTGTCTGAGTGTCCTTGAGCACAGGAAGTCACCAACTACTTTCCCTTGGATTGTAGAGGGTCTCCTGTCTACCAGTTCAGGGGGCTGGTAGTCCTGAGGTCTTTCTGAGGACCAGAGACAGAAGTGAAGAAGGCACTAAATAGCTGACCCTTCTCCTCATCCTTGGTGACAATGTTCCTATGTCCAATAAAGGATGGAGATTTTCCTTGGCCCTCATTCTGTTAATGTATTTTATAAAAACACTTCTATTAATCTTTCACAGTGTGGCCAGATTGAGCTCTAGCTGAGCTTTCACCTTTCTAATTTTCTCTCTACATGACCTAATAACATCCTTGTATTCTTTCTAAGTTGCTTGGCCTTTCTTCCAAAGGTTATAAATTCTCCTTTTCCCCTGAGTTCCATTGAATTCTTCAGTGTTATTATCTGATTATAATAGATGCCTCAGCCTGAATTAAAGTGCAAATGAGATCATATGCTATTCAGTGGTATGGATTCTATTTAACAGTTAATACAAGGTAGAGAGATAGAAAGAAATGGGATGGCATAGGGGGAAGAGGGAAGAAAGAGAGTGGGAGAGAGATTAAGCAAAATATATCACCACCACGTGGATTGCTGTGGTGTTCTGCTGGTCCTTCTTCACCCTGCTCTTCAGTAGTAGGGATCCCAGAGTTGTTCTTCTGGAGGTACCACTTCTACAGACCAAGTCCTGGGTCTCTATAGTGCGTACACACCTTTTCCACAATTTGGGCTGGCATCTGTATTTTTTCCCCCAATTTTTCACCTTGTGAATTTTTTTGCCATATAAATCTATTCTTAACTTTCTAGTCTGAACAATGAAGTTCTGTCCAGTGTGTTAATTACAAATCTTTACATTCTTTAGGCCTGGAAGCAATGCCTTCCTGTTTTTGTATCTGCTTCTCTCCTGTTGTAATGGTTTATCTTATGGGAACTTCCTTCTTCATCAGTTTTGACACATGCAACTACAACCTTTAAGTCCTCACATTCAGCCAGTCTTCTTCCCTGATGTCTCATTTCTCAGCACATAGCCAGCCTTTCTGGACACCCTTCTTAGAAAGGACTGCTTCGCAAGAGACTCTCTGAACCAGTGTACTGAAAAGGCTAAAGTTCAATCTACAGAAGTCCAAGGTAGAGGTTTTGTTAAACACCTTCCTTATTTCACCAAGGATTGAAAACTCAATTATTTTGGGGTCATTATGCCCTCCAACTACCATATCTGCCACTAGCCCTTCTCTGTTTTCAACCTGATCTAGCAGGGCACTGCTCCCAGCAGGGTCACTTACCAGCTGTGTCAGGAAGCTCCACACACTCCGGGAACCACCTAGAACTGCATCATCTCAACTGTGTTGAGTTTCCAATCAATCCAGCAAGTAAAATTCTACCACAAGAGCAAGGGCTGGCAAATGTGAAACTGCAGCCAGGCACTCCTAGAATATTTCATTTTCCTCTTCATCCTGCTTGGGTGGTCTGTGACAGACTGCTACCAGGATGCTGCCTTCATGGCCCTCCCTTTGATTCTTTTCCATTGTCACTCAACCTTATTTTCACAATCCTTGAGCTCCTTCAAAACACTCTGCAATGTAAAGAGCCACCTCACTGCCTCTCCTTCCTCACCTCTCTGTTCTGATGAGCTTGTGACCATCCACTGCAGCACCCCAGTCATGTGAGTCATCCCACCATGTTTCTGTGATGGCTACTGTGTCATAGCTTTCCTTCTGTACCATGGCTTACAGCTCCTCCTGTTTGTTGCCCATGCTGGATACATTAGTGTACATGCACTTCAGCTGGAATCATTTTACTTTCAACTCTGGCTTACCACCCTTAGGCTCATCTCTGGACAGCCTGTTTCATCCTCTTCCCTCTTCAAACCTAGTTTAAAGGCCTCTCAATCAACCTCATCAACTCCTCATCTAGCATAATTTTCCCCATTTTAGACAGGTGAAGAACATCTCTCCAGGATCCAAACAGGCCTCCAAATAGTTCAAAACAGAACCAAGAGGAGGGAGGGAAGGTTTAAAAAAAGAAAGATGGCATAAAGAGGAAAAAAAGATAGCATAAAGAGGAAACCTGGCATCTCCATCAGAACCTGGGGAATTCCCAGCAAAGCTGCAGCCTATTTAAGCAATTACTAGTGAATTTCTACATAGATGATTACACATGTCTGAAAAGAATATCCCAAAGGGCAAGTAACATTAATTCTGTATTTTCAGGTGAAGGGTAGGTCAGAGGATAGCAGTGATCAAATGGACAGTTAGAATATAAGTGCTATTTGAAGACTTTTTTTTCTTAGACAGGCCGAGTGGTACTTTTATACAAATTTTGGAAGGTGAAGAACTATGATAAGACAGCTGATATGTTATGCCTTAAATGAAGGCAATGTTGAAATTACGAACTTGATGACAGAACAATTATAATAACTGAACAATATAAAATTATGCTACAAAATATATAGAAATTAGAGCATAAAGCATAGTGGGGCTGAATTAGAGGTATAAATTTAAGAGTTCTTGGAATTAAACCTAATTAACAAACTTTTGACCTCAAGTACCAGAAACTTTGTTAATTGAAACTCTTAGGCCTAAACAATAGGAGTATTGTAGTCTGTCTATATTGTCACCCAAACAAATAGAGAGGTGAAATGTGCAGGTATATCCTTAGATGGGTCAGGGGGAGCCTGAGAGAAATACATAGATGACCTCAATTTTCTAAGGAAAAAAGCCAAGTCACTACAGGTGATATCAGTAATTATACTATAAGGTACTTACATTCAGAATCCCTACTAAGTATCAATGGCCAAAGAATTCACTGTTAAATTTTAGTAAGAACGAGGTGAAAATGAGAACCCTTGCTAAAACCAATCTAAATGTGACATCTGCTTCAGAGAATTGGTGTGATCACAAGAAGTCCAAAAAGCATTGAAGACCATAATGGTAGCACAGTGCTAGTTCACACACATTTATGAAATGATTGAGAAAGTCTAAAAGGAGGCCCAGCATGGCTAAACACCAAAGGGAAAAGTTAATAATGGGAAGAAGCATTTGAACAAAGAAAAGGATTACAGAATCTGATTGACAAAAATGTAAACATATTTGAGCCAGAAAAATAGTTTAATGAACAGCTATATAAAGGAGTCAAAACTAGTACTAACTTCCTGAGACATGAGGAAAAGAAGCCTCCTATTACCTGGAAGATCTATGGACAGTAAGCATAAAAAGAATTCCTGGAAATTATAATTATATGGTAGAAAAGGTAAATGAATTTTTTACAGGAATATTCACTATGAAGAAGATGGAGAGATTGCCATACCAGAACTTTTTCATAATAGGGACTTGCTGGAAAAACTGAAATTGAAGAAACAGCGTCAAGAGAGTTTCAAATAAGTAGAATAAGCACCACCCTGACACTAAGACTAGGCAGAATTCACCTGGATAACTGCAGCTCAATGGACTTTCTAGGAATTTTAGTAAAAAATAGGTGAATTGCCAAAGTAATAGCTAATTTTGGTCCATTGCACTTGTGTTCTTCATACTGGGTGTGTGTGTGCATGACACCAAACTTTAGAAAAATGTTCCACAGATTCGCTATATATTCTATGTTCCATGTGTTTGTGACTCATTTACAGAAACTGTATAAATTTCTTTCATCCAGCACTTTCTCTCAACAAGGGGTTCCAAAGATCTGCTTCTTATTTTATGGGTGGGGGGGGGAATAATTAAAAACTAACAATTGTTTTGCTTTTTTGAACCTCAGTGGAATAAAGCATCTGTCCCGCCACCATAAGGTATTTCAGATATATTTATAACTCTGTCCTTTTTGAAATTTCAATGAAGTCATTTCCCTTCATAGGTTGTTATTATTTTCTTTTAGCATTTATTTATTTATTTATTATTTTGAGAAAAATACTGAATAATGTACTTGTTACATGGCACAATTGCATTAAAATAGATTCCAAATCAGATGTACATATTTGATAAAAATTGGAAAGACGGACTTCCAGGGTAAAAAAAAAAAAAGGGGTTTACAAGAACTATGGTCTCTTTTCAAACAATGATAAAGACTTTGATGTACAAATAATGTAGCACTTTAATCTTTTGCTGTTATATTTGTTACATTCCCTGATTTGAAATATATATTGCTTCATGAAATCTTTTAGGGAATCTATCTGATTAGGGGGAACATGCTAAATCCAACTTGTGACATTAATGAGATTGCCTTCAGTTAAGTGCAGTCTTTGTGTTCAGGGGGATAAAACAAGGAAAAATGCTGCATAACTAAAATTTGTTAATAGTTGGTTTTGACATTCATATTCACACATGGACATTCATATTCACACATGTTAGAGAGCTAGTGTAGCCACCTCCTTTTAACTTAAATTTTTGAGATTGTAGCTAGGTGTATGCACACTCTGTGTGTGGTTACAAACCAAAGAAAGTGTACAGCAAGTATACCTGTGTACACAGCACGTTTGAAAAAGGCTGGCATGCAGAGCTCTGCTATATCAATACTTGGAATATCAGGCTAACACAAGTTCTTAGGATACACCTGCAGAACAAATGTGTTTGATACTGTACTTCCATTTCAAATGATGATGTTTATGTGTATGAATCTGTATAAAAATAAATGTTTTGCAAGAGCTCTCTGTTTATGTATAGGTAAAGGCTGCAGCAGTTCTGTGTTCATAACATATATTAAAAATTCTAGTTTCTTAAAGTCTTGCAATGCTGTGGTAAATAACAAATAATACATGAGCTGAAGGTGTCTTTATCTATTTATATTGATACTGTATGATCTACAGACTTATCTTTCATGTGTGAAATGTTCCACTGAAGAAATCCGAACTGTTCTAGAAATACTTTTTTCACTTCCCTCCTTCCAACTGTATAATTTATTTTGATAGCATGTAAGTTTCCTCCACATCTAAACCTGTTAAGAAAATTATCTGAAAGGAATTCAACATTTCTGAGTCAGGTTTGGGTGCCTTTGACCTGTTGTGTTGAGACCTTAACTAAACAGATTTTTTTAATCCTATACATTATCTCACCTAGATTTACTTAAAATTCACTATATATGATGACATCAAAATTTTGCCATATTTTATTTTCTGCTGAGAGAGGTGGATTTGCTTCATAAAGTGTTTTCTATAGAACTGTAGGGACTTCCAGACAAGGCATGCAATAAAAAGGAAAGTGCTTTGTCAATCAGCATCCAAAAATTCTATGTCTTGAAAAAGTACTTATAGGACCTATAGAATAGGACTGATTCTTATTGATATTTTTGTTCCAGTTTCTTCAGAAATATTAGCTCAAATAATTACCCTTATCATATGTGCTGATGCTGAAAATTATGTATTTCTGAAATTTGGTCTTGTTCCAATTCAATCATATCCATTTTTATTTTAAAGGCTGTATTTTAACTATCCTCAAAATTTGAAGTGATGTTCAGAAAACTAATTTTCAGAGCATTATCTATTTGTAATATATTGTGTGCTCACTCTTCATACTTTTCTGTGTGCACAATGATTAATAAAAATGTTAAAAATTCAGCAGTGCCTGGAACAGTAAGAGGGTTACTCATTTTGTGAGCTATAGTTTGAGTTCAGCAATAATTTTTAAGGCAACATTTTTTACCTGTGCCTTTTGAAGAAAGTAAATACAGAAGTTGTGATGATTAAAATATATTATTAATCTTTCTTCTGAAAATCATCAAAGAAATTTACATATACATCTTTTAAGTTATCTTATATTCTAGTATTAGTAAATACTGAATTTTTAATGATTTAATTCAATTTATTTGAGTCAACATTCATAATTGATCCTAGTCTCTTATGTTTACCTACTCCATGAAAGACAATGTTTTTCCACCAGAGAGTAAATTGACACCTTCATATTTGTGACCAGCTTAGATAACATGATCTTTATATCATCAATTAATTTTGAAAGTAATGACCATCTATTTTTTGATCACACCTCATGACTTCTGAGGTATCTGCAATAAAAGTAAAAATTCTGTATGCTTCTTGAAAATACAATACTTTTTCTCTGTGTCAGGTGGATTTTTTAAGATGTAATGTCTTTATCGTGTGAAAGATAGTTGGCTATGATATTCCCTCAAAAGAAATTCAAGAAGATTTTAATCTGTTCTGAACAAGTAATTAGACATCAGATTATATTTTTGATGTACTGTATTCACTGCTGTACACACTGAACAAGCTGAGATACTGCAAATTGTAATATGTATTTCACTGTCATTTTTCCCAAGAAATTTGTGGCATATGACACATTTTGAGGCTTTCTGTCATTTTCTGAAATAGAAGTCAGGAACAGCATTCATATCGTGTTCATTGGTTTTAACACTTCAGTTCATCTGTTTACTTTCTATCTCCAGATCAGCCTTTTGACAGATGCTGGAACATGTCAGTTCATGAACAAGAAAAGTAATCACTGAGGGGGTTATTCCCATCTTTGAGAAAGAAATCTGTTGAGGTTAAAAATGAGTCTCTGAGGTTAAGAAGGAGACTCTGATTGGTTAAGTTAGAGTAGGCCAAGAAGCTTTTTTTTTAATGAATTTTCCCTAAAAAATAGATACTGATGGCAGTTGCCAGAAAGAACAGCTTAATGTTATAATAAAAAAATGTCAGATGGGAAATTCAGCTCCTTTGAAAAAAAAAAACCAAAACGCTGACTGATTATGACTATGCTCAGTAATATTAATGATTTCTGTAGTATAGAGTACATGACTACTGGTTCAGTATAAATATTGCAACTAGTATCTTAGACTTAAAATGATCAGAGGTGGTTTTAAAACCACTTTTCAAATAATTTCTGCTGTCAGTTAATTTTCTGAACACACTGGTTTGGCACAAATATTATTAGCTGCAAAAAGGAAAAAAATAGGAGTAATAAGATTAAATGAGGGAATGAATATGTTTGTATCTAAACATTTGTATATAATGATTAAGCGATTGGTACTGCCACTATGCACAGTGTGAAAGCTCATACCTTATTATTTAACCAAAGGAGACTTTGAATAATTGTAGTTTATGAAGGGTAAAGATAAAAGTGTTTCCTAATTTCTAAAAGTTGCTTTCAAAAATTATGTAGAGCACTGACTTGTCATCTGTAGTGATTTCCCTTCTTTTTAAATTTAATTAAATATACACAATTTTATACAAGATCTTTACTAAGACCCCTCACCTCATCCCCACCATGTTCCCTTGTATTTTTGCAAGTGAAAGATTATTATTCTTCACATACTAAAAAATAAGTTTGTGAGTGAGTGGGATAAAGATAACTAAAGAAGCTGTCTAGAACGAAAGGAAAGCTTCATTTATGGAGCACAAAACTGCTATGGTTACAGTGAGCCATCTTTAATCTCCCTGTGAAGTTTGTTTGGGCAACACTGAGACTTAGCTCCTGCCTTCATGGAGGGAAACTGATAATGTCTTGCTAGTCAGTTGGAAGATCTATCCATTCCAAGTAATGATAGACACCTTCAAAGGAAATATAGCCTTCTAGAAGAAATTATGGTAGTTAATAAAATAATAGTTAATAAAATAGTATTTCTTTGGATGTAATGAAAGAGTTTATTTACACTTGAATGGAAGCAATTGGATGCACTTAAATATAATTAAATATAATTACTATAAGCTTGGTCTTCAAAGCCTTAGCTGAAGTTCCTTCAGAAAATAATTAAAGTGGGTCATTGAAGAGATAGTTTTTTTCATCTCCTGTTCTTTAGTGTATATATCAAAAATTGACCTGATAAGGCCCTGATTTTGGAAAATACCTCAACACAAGCTGAAGTCCTGTTGACTGTAATGTAATGTAAATAAAACATGTTGATTATCTAACAGAACTAAGTATTGATTCTGATGAGGCTTAACATGCTCTTGAATGCTTTTTTAACAAAGGTAAAATTTTCAACCAGCAAAATACTACTTGCTATGATATATTAATGACCTGCTGCAGTCCTGCAGCTATTTTAAAAGTATTTCTTTTAGTAAGCCATAGAATAGAATAAATCAGTACATCAAAGATAAAGAAGCATATGAATCTCAGTAATGAAAATTAAATGTCTCTGAATTTTGCAGTACTTATCAAACTATAAATATATTCAGTTAGTTTATGTATTTACCTGTTCCTGTCTGTTATCTATGTATGAAAAATTCCTGCCAGAGAAACATTTCTCTTCTATTATCATATATTAAAAAAAAGAGGAAAAAATATTAAGATTATTAAGCAAAATATCTAGGAAATAAAAGACCTAAATGTGAGGATTCATTGTTCCATTCTGGAATGCTATGACATAAAAGCTCTCCTCAATTTTTTTTCTACATCCATCTTTAAAAATTTTTGTACTTCAAAATGCAAGATAGCACAGGATTCTTATGACGAATCAACTACCAGCAGTGACTGAGTGAATCTTTAGGTGAAAGGAGATGGCTGTGTCTTGCTGTAGCACTAACAAATGATGAAAATGAAAGGAGACATTCATTGCCTGCTCGTGGTATTCACTGAAGTGTTCTTGTGTTCTGAAAGTTGCAAACTAAGTTGCACCGAACCTTTAAAGTCTGCTTTCAAAGCCATAAACCGTGATTGCAATTCAATGATTAGGAACCAATTAAGAGTATGGTCTTTGAGGCAAAGAATGAAAGAATAAGTTACTATCAAATTTCAATGCATAAAACAACTTCACAGTTTGGCCCATTTGCTTTCCAATCTTAAAGTGAAACATAACAAAGACAAAACCATTCTGAATGCACCCAGGTGTAAATACACTTGAAAGCAATTACCAAAGGAAATTATTGTCTATAAACAAAAGTATGAACAGTCACTTAATCTGAGCCATGAAATCAACCTTTCAGGCTGCTTATTGCTAATAGAGTTTTTAGACAAATGTCTGTCTCAAAATAAGATCTTCAGTGCTCAAGGTCTGATCGGGATATACTCCACGCACGTAAACACTGGGGCACTGGTTTCCATTATAAACAAACTTGCCCCATTAATCTATAAGTGTCACTATCAAAATACCTACTAAAGCACAGGATGTGCAGACTACAGCTGCTAGACTCTGCTCTTATATTCCTGGCTCCTGGAACATTCCCCACAGCATCCTCATGATTAGGATATTTGAGGCTGCATAGACAGATGATTGTCTTTAGATCTCCTGTGGACTCATGCTCTGAGTTAAGAGTTCTTATAAGGAGTTCTGATAAGAAATATCCTGTTTTCTGTACTTCAACATTTCTCTTTTCTTTAGTTAAAGCTCGCTGATTAACAATATGCATTATAGGTTTGATTATCTTTTTGCCTTTGTAGTTATCATTTCTAACAAATCAATTCAGTTTAAATAAGAACCATAGGTGCTTATTTAAATAAATGTATTTAATTGGTGTTGTTTCTCCTCTGTCTTCTTTTTTTCTAGTCTCTATTTTCCTCACTGTCTATTTTAAGCTCTGCAACCTCACTTTTTACTACTGTCTCCAACCTGAGAATCAGTGGTGCTCCTTAGAGCCTTTCTAAAAAGAAATAAAATTAAATAATATTAGAATCAACCTTGGGCATATTAGTTGTTCTAATATGGAAACTTAAAATCTACACAAGTGATCACTGTCATAAAACATTTCAATGTAGAAAGGAACATTTCCAAATATAGAAGTTTGTTTTTCTTTAAAGATTTTCCAAGATACTGCTGTAATAATATAGAAGGTGGGGGTTTTTTTCAGTTTGAGGGTTTTTTTTTGGTTGGTTGGTTAGTTTTGTGTGGGGTGAGGTATGTGGGGAGTGTTATTACTACTATTTTATTTTAGGAGTGGAGAAACTAAGACTCTTTAGAAATGCAGAATTTAAGAACAGTTCTATTTCTCATTTTCCACTTTAGTAGTGGACTCAAATGGCAATATTCAGCTCTTAAGTTCCAGGTACACATACAATACTCTATTGCTTTTCTGGGCTTCAGGCTTAAATTTGGTGTTCTACATATCATAATATTACCTTTACTGGCAAAATCCAGAAGAAAATCTGTATTCAACCTTGCAGTTCCAAACACCAGGATATGTGACTTGTGATTATTCTTAAAACAATTTTCTTCTGTACTCTAATATTACACAAACAGCAGGTCTTCAAAACCTATGTCCTTAAAAATATTCTCAGCAATATCTTTTGTAAGCATGCCCAGTTATATCTCTCCATAAACTCTCTGGTGTGCACTCACTAAGATGTGTTAATTATTGATTCCAACTCTTAACTAAATTTTTGTTTGGTGCACTGGAATTTGTCTAATACTCATGGACAATACTATACAGTGGTCTTAAATATCTAGGTAATGACTAGGTAAGTCAGTAAGCTTCCCCCTTTCCCTTTATTTTTGTCAGACCATTTCCTCTTATAAACAGCACAAGAATGAAGGTTCTAGTGGAGAGGCAGGTCTGAAATGCAGTATGTATCTGGGTGTATTTGCCTGACCTAAACTGAGCAAAATACCACCTTATAACTTCTTAAACAGCTAGAAATTGCTTATAAACTGGCAAATTTCATCTATGGATGTGTTTTTAGAGATTTGTGATGCTTTACAGATAAAAGCTAAAAGCATAACTTAGGCTTGAAAAGTTTGCACTATTTATCTCAAGCATTCAAATATAGAGATTATTTGAGTATTTGCTTCTCAAATTTCAAGTTTCCGTCTATATCAACAGAAGTGAAAATACTTTTTTGTACTCAATTACTGATAAATAAGGAAGATTTTCATGTAAGGATGTGACTCCAGAAGTTATGGCTCTGCTAAACCAGGAAGAAGAAAAAACATTACCTACTGTGAGGATAAAATCAAGGGAGAAGGAATTAATGGATTTTTCAAATGTTATGGGAGATATTTTGTGAACATGTAATTTAGAGCTAAATAGGTACTAAGCATCTGCTAATGACTTTTCAGATTTGAGGCATGCTGGAGGTATTTCAAATAATATTCTAACACTGTTTGAGAGATCAGACAGTACAAAGGGAAGGTTGCATATAGATCTGGTTATCTGGGTTTTTTTAAAACAATAAAATCCTTAACATGTTTTGTGGTGGGTTAACTCTAGCTGTGTGCCAGGTGCTCACCAAAGCCTCTCTATCATTCCCTTTTCTCATCTGGCAGTGGAGAGAAAATAAAACAAAAGACTTATGGGTCAAGATAAATACAGGGAGGGTCACCAGTTACCCTCCTGGTAAAAACAGACTCACTTGGAGAAATTATCTAATTTATTGTCCATCAGATCAGAGTATAAAAATGAGAAATAAAATCTTTAAAATACCATCTCTTCAGCCTTCTCTTCTTCCTGAATTTAACTTTGCTCTTTTGAGCTCTGCTTCCTTCCTTGCAGCAGTGTAGGGTGTTGCTGTTGACTTCATTAAAAAAATTAATGGGCACAGCAGGACACGCCTTTCCTGGAGCAAAAGAAGGTGTTGGTTTAATCATGCATCTCTTTCTATAGAGTTTTATAAAACAACTCGTGTCTATCCCTGATTGGTCAGTAACAAGTTGTTACTGTGTATTGATTGCTCACTCAGTCCCCAAGTGTGCACATGCAGGAAAGTGTTGTTTGTGACATACTGTTTTCATTTTCCTGCCTGACGATTGAAAACAGTTTTTACAGGTGGCTAGTGTTTTCCTCAGTTCTAGAGCTCTTTCTCAGGGGATACAGGTTGTTTTTCACAGTCACAGAGTTCTTTCTTAAGGAAAAGTAGTTGTTTTCCACCATCCTAGAGCTCTGTTCTCACAAAGAGCTGGCAGCTTTCTCACAGCTTATGTTGGCTCAAGTCAGGATTCAGTTTGTGAGGCCCTTACGGCCTTTTGTTTCACCACCACAGTGGGGAGACAGGGAATGAGGGTTGTGGTCAGATCATCACATCTTGTCTCTGCTGCTTCTTTGTCCTCATGTGAAGGACTTCTCACACTCTTTCACTGCTCCACTGTAGGGTCCCTTCCCACAGAAGTTCTCCATGAACTTCTGGGTCCTTCCTACAGGCTGCAGTTCTTCATTAACTGCCCAAGCATGGGTCTCTTCCATGGGGTGCAGTCCTTTAGGAACAGGCTGCTCCAGATTGGGTTCCCTAAAGGGTAACCAGACCTGGCAACAAACCTGCTCTAGTGCGGACTCCTCTCTCCACAATCCCTCAACTCCTGCCAGAAGCTTCATAAGCTTACAGCCTCTTTTGGGCATCCATCTGCTGTTGTGTGGCTGTTTATCAAATGTGTTTACACCCCTTTCTCCTTTCTCAAACAGAGGTTGTTGAATGTTTTTTGTCCCCTTCTTAAATATGTTATCCCAGCCACCACAGTTGCTGATGGGTTCATCCTGTGCCCGTGAAAGGTTCATTTTGGAGTCAATTGGCACTGCCTCCATCAGACATAAAGGAAGCTTCCAGTAACTTTTGACAGAAGCCACCCTGTAGCCTCTCTACTGCTCCCACTACAAAAACTTGACCCAAATAATTTCTGAAAAAAATCTGATATATAAGTAAAAATGAGTGAGCGTAGGATGTTGTTTACAATGTAAACTATTACTAAATAATTGTCTTAATTTAGCATTTAAGGCAGCAAATTTCTTCAAATAGGAGCATAGAATTATTTTCTAAGGCAGGAACTGTGTATTGTATTTATTGTGTCTGTATAATTATATATACCTGTGCATGTATGGACATATATATATGCATATATATCTATATAGTATAATGAGCAGAAAAATAGAGTATGCCTTCTACTGAAGGAGAAGAAGTAAATCAAAAAGGATTTACAAAACACTGTATTTTTCAGGTTCTTGACCTTAGCTATTTCAATGAAACATTTCAATAAATTTAGTCATTGTCAGCTATGCAGGATTTTGTGAATGATGTACAACTTGATTTTTTTTAAATCCACTGTCAATTGATACATTTCTTAAAAAATAAGTGGTGATGGTCATTTCTGTCAGAATCACTGTTTAGTTTTTCACTTAATAAAAAACTGTCAAATGAAACTTAATGTCAAGAAAAAACACATTAAAATCACCCAAGTAAATAAACAGAAACAAAATGAGATATCAAAGACTTTGTCCATTCACATAATCTCAAATAATTCTATGGCTGTACCCCTCACTGTTACACTGACCTCTGTTTAGACACCTAGCGTGATGTCATTTGAGCCAATTTCTTTTTTCCCCCAAATCTGAAAGCTTTTCATAGTTTCAAGTGCCTGCATATTTTGGCTGTTATAGTCAAATAATAAATAGTCATTCTCGTCATCAGGAACTGACTGAGAATGTAAAGCATTTTTTAAATTTTTACAGTTTATGACATTATACTCAGGATTTGATTCTATATCATTGTTTCACTTTGCTATGTTATGATTGTACTTGGGAGGTAAGGAGAAATTCTGCTGCCTCTTCATGAGAGAAAATGGAAGGTGTGGAATAGGAATTTAATCAAGCAGGAAGGAATAATTACGAAAACTTGCTTACTCAAATAGTACTCAAAATTGTGTGATATAAATTCCGTAATATAAAGATTAAATCGTAGTGTCTGCAGCACTGGAAGATTATACTATTTCATTTTCTGGAAGAAATACCAAGTAAGAGAAGTCAGTTCAGCAACTTGTCTTCTGAGAACTTGGGCTGAATAATTTTGCTATCTTATTTTTCTCTTTTGATATGGTAAGTAAAAATGGCAATTAATAGAAAATACATAGCATCCCTACAGCTATGTATTGAAAAAAAAAAAAAAAGAAGCAAGGATTTCTTAGTTTAATATCAGAGAATATAAATTACTTTATTGGAAATATGACATTAACAACTCTTAGATTTTCCATTTTATCTGTGTGTGCCATGGAGATTCATGCAGCTCTTTGTCATTCCTTGTCTCCCTAAAATATATCTCTGTAATTGTGTATGTATATATATATGATGTCCAGATTTACCCACTGTTTTATGTTTTTAGGGTGGGTCAAAGAAGCATTTTTTCTTATCTTCTATGTATCATGGAAACTAACACCAAGTATCATATTCTGTTTTGAGAAAAGTCATGTAGAATTAATTGGATCATGGAAGAGTATTGCATGTCAACTGCAGAAAAGTTTATTACGAGCTCTTCTGTACCTTTGTCTTATGATTGTTTGCTGTTTTCCACTGGAGAAAATTATCATAGACTTCTAAAGACATATCCAGTCAAGAATCTTTCAAATTTATAATGATGCAGAAACACTCATTGCTGTGAACAGAGATTGAGTATAAACTGAGTGATGACATGTCTAACAATAAAGAAATATAGATTGTTCTTGTGACTTGAGATGTGATCCGTGGAGTATACACAAATTAGTACAGTGGCAGCAGTGGATGTCACCTTTATTAAACACCCCCAAGCTCAACTACCTTACTGACACAGGAGACACGTTCAGGAGAAAATGGTAAAGATGTGGCACTGAGGCTAAAAAACAAACCAGAGGAGAAGACATTAAGAAATCTTCCCTGAATTGTAAAAAGTGGAAGTATATCTGGAAGCCGGAGTGTCTGAAGACTCTTTCTGCTTATGCAAAGAACTGGAAAATAAAAGTGTGAGGTAATAATAAGTTCCTTGATTTTGTATTTTAACAGCAAATTGCTACAAAAGATATGAAGCCACAACAGCTGAAACACATTTACAATTCACGGCTTTTGTGTTCTATATGTATTTACAGGGGAAAAAAAAATAGGTAATAGTAATAAAACAAGAGTAAGACTCCAAAAAACAAGAGTAGATGTTTATGTAACCTCAGTGTTACAGGAAGAATTCAGATAGAAAACTAGATATATTTGTAGAGAGAAAGAGGGGAAATAATCTTCGTCTCTAGGCTTTAATAGTTTTTTTTGGTTTTTTTTTAAGAATTCCTAAAAATAATTTTGATAACCTTTTCCTACCATAGATAACTTGGTAAGTTTTTCTTACCATAGATATTTCGTAATAATATAGACATTTGGGTTGACTTAATGAAAAGGGTGCAAATATTTTAATCAGTTTATCAAAGGGTTGATAAAATAAACAGCTTAAATTCACTTGAGAATGCTTGGAAAGGCTAATAAGAAGGAAATAAATTACTAACATCAACTAAGGTAGTAGCTTAGGAGTAAGTCCATCTGTTTCAAGAGCGCAAAAAATACTTTACTGGTATCTGAACCTAAATCCTTCAACTTTTTCATTACTTTTTTCCTCTCTCTCCTTTCCCCTATCTCAAATGCTATGTAAAATCTCTATATTACGTATATGGAGATTTAAAACCATTCTAGCTCTTAGTTGCCGAAAGTCGAGTTAAATGGGGTAGTGTCAGCCAGAGATGATTTGTTCTTAAGCCACTATGGTTTAGTACCTTTATCAGTAGCTTCGTGGGGGGGAAAGGAGGGAAATTGCTAATAAGGTTTTCATGTAATGCACAATTATTCCAGTGGCAAAAAACCAAGAATATAAATTCAGCAAAAATTCAAGATCTTGCTACAGGAAAAGAACAGCATTTGTAATAATTACCCTGTAAGAAGCTGTATAGTTGGAAGTAATGATGCTGAAATTAAAGTATGAATAACCACTTTAACCTTCCAATGAAGTTGTTGTTAGAGATAAAACTGTCTTATCTATCTAAGCAGAGATACAGCAGTTCCTGTGCATACTGACAAGGCAGGTTGGTTTCTCCCCCAGACACCATATTAAGTTTAAAAAGCTGTATTTTAAATTTTGCATGCTGAAAATATCAAAGATGAAAAAAAAAATTAAACTAATATTTCAAAAAGAGAAAACTATCTCAATCTTATTAAATAGAATTTTTTTAGGCTTCATCATTGTTTACAAGCATATAAATAAGGTTATTTCTGATAAGGAGCTGATTATGACACAAACGCAATTACAGGATGATGCAGTTTATGCACTGAGAGTATATGTTTAACTTCAAGGGCAATTTGAAATTATTTATCAGAAAAAAAAGGACTGTCAATATTGAAATTTTTTGACCAGTAGTAGGTCTACTTTTGAAGTGGATATTTCATCACAACCAAAGTGTTCTGGATCCTCATGGAGAAATTTGATATCCTATGTAAGAAAGAACTCAGTCTTGAAAGCCTCTTGTGTCTGTCATGTAAATAAATAGCTTTAATTTGACTACTGCATATATCTTTGAGTAGCTAGGTTTCCAATGGGGTTTCAGTTTCTAGTCCTTCATTCTCCTGGTTTTCTCCATGAAGTTTCCTTGATTGTGCTGCTTGTATTTCCATTAAGTAGGGCTCTGCAAAACAAGCAGTGACTTCAGTTAGGCTGACACTGTATGAGGTCCACCAGTGCACAAACAGATTTACAGGAGTTCATCTAGGAGATCTAAATGGCCACTCCTCCCAGTGCCCTGTCCGTAACCGTGTCTCTTTCACTTGCCTCAGAATATTGTGCTTTGTTAAAAGATTTTGACTTGGCAGCAGGAGGGAATTTGGGTTCTTTGGTCCTCTTGAAATGTGGCTTGAGTGGAAGTCTTTGAAGAGAGAAGGGAAGGTTTCCTCTGATGGAAAGTGAGCGTGCCGGTTGGGCAGGAAAAGGAATGATGTGATAAACATGGGAGCCTGCAATTCAGAAAGCCTGAACATTCTCAAAGAGAAGTGGGAAGGCAGGATTCACTGCTTAGAAAATGACCTTTATTAGATGGGATTGTGAAGGGTTTCCTGCTGCTGAGGAAGAGGTTAAATGTCACTATACTAAGATAGACTGAAGGAAAAGGCCCACATTTGTGACAAAGTGGTAAAAGATATGAAAGAACACTTCTTGTGATCTGTTCTGTTTTGTCCATTAGAGGTGAGATTTTCGTTTTAAAAGGTATTCTTGCTCTAACTTTTTTCTTCAAGTTTTTCAACTTTTCTTGTTTTCTTTATTTTAAGAATAAGGATGCAGATCTACCTCAAAAATCAGATTGGTGTATGTCCCTGGGATCATTCGGTTTTACTGCAAGTACAATCACTGATTATTCTATCCACTTTGTTATTCAGGAAATTGTATATTTCTGATATACAACTGAGGGGCAAGGTAAATATTTCAGTATTTAGAGGACCAAAAAAAAAGAGTTTTATGGATACAATTAAGGAAGAAGTTTCTTGAGCTTTTGCTTTTTCAGGCAAGCTTTGAACTGAACATTTGAATTTGCCTTCCAGTTAGATGACAATATGGAGAAGAGGTTATCATCATCTCTGTAAGTCTTAAAAAGCAGTGGGACTCAGTTTTCATCTCTCTAATACAGGTATAGGAATAGGTTGCCTTTTTGTCAACATCTTTTTCAGTTATACTTTCAGTGTGATGTTTAATTCAGGAATAACTCTGTACTTAATTTATTTGCAATAGTTGTTTATGACAAAGGCCTTGAAAGTACCACAAACATAACTAATAAGATTATATCATGCTTCAGATAAGAGATGGATCTTCTTTTACACTGAGAAACAGAAAAATCAACAAATTGATGAAGGGATGGTAAGCAGCTGTATAGACTTGTTATTTTCTTTTCCTGGGATATACATGACACTTAGTTTTCCCATCTGGGATATTGATATGTTCAGTATATAAAATATCTCATTTACTCAGCTTTTCACTTGAAAACTACATAGCTTGGCAATGTTTGAGGAACATAATGCACAATGAAAGGAATAGTTGTAAACACAAGGCCCCATTGCAGATTATTAGCAGTGCTGTGTCCTCAGTAGACTTCCAAGGATTTGGAGAGACTGAGTACTGGCAAGAAAAGTCTTATTGTTGAATGAGCAGCAGCTCTAATGAACCCAGAAAGGCTCTTCTTAGCACAGCCTCTGGTGTGGCTCACATGAATTGAATTGTAAATGAAACTGGTGTGAAACTGCCATGTATTCATGCAATAGTGTATTATGTAGATTTAATTTAATGTGACCTGAGAAGAACAATAGAATAAAATCGCCCCAAACATTTTTATTAATAACCACAGTGAATTAATTTATTCACTGTAGAAGGGCTTGCTGGAGTCTTAATTTTGTATAGCTCCTTTATAATTTTTTTTTTTTTTAATGAATTGGAATTATATGCTTTGAGAGTTTATAGATATTTCAACTACAGCAGTTTTGCTAATCACAAGGTGATTTCTAGGAGGTCTCCAATGAGTCCCTTGAATGACTAAATTTTGGATTTGATCCCAATATGTAAATGTATCTAGTCTATTATCTCTCACCAATTTTAAGATAATAATCTAAAACTGGAAGAATTTGGGTCTGCTCCTTATTTTGTGCAGTAAACTTGTCTGATTAATTCTTCATGTACTATGAGAGTGAAGGATTATGTTGTGGAATAGTATCAGAGCAAAGTATGATCTTATAGTAGTCACTGTAGTGACTGTATGTCTTCTCTCTCTCTCCTTCCAGTTCTGGGCAGCAGCACTGGAAAAAAGCAAATGGACCCAGTCTATTACTACTTGATTCTGTGGCTGATGCAATCATCACATTTTTTTACTTTTCATTTAGGAGGTGGTCTACACATTATAAGACCTACTGGTACTGGATAGGATTCATCTCCTGAAAGGAAAAGAAGATCTTTGCTCACTAGCTACCAGGGCTCATTTGTCAGACTTTCAAACAGACCTGAAAGGGGCTGAGCAGAACTCCAGGCTTGCCTGTGCTAGCGAGGGCCCTCAGCCTGCTGCACTGCAGCACATGAGAGCTCTTACAGAGATGAGAGGTAACAGTAGGCAACAGTAGGCAACTAGTGAAACAGCAAAAACACCAGAGAAACACCACAAAGGAATTAGGGTGTGTGCCCCTAAGGTGACAGACCTGCAGTGCACCAACACCAACACAGGCAGCATCATCGGGAGAGGAGGAGCTGCATGCATAGGTGCTGCTAAAAGCCACCCTGCTGCTAGAAAGCTGTGACCTAGATGGCCTCATTGAAATTTGATGTAGTATGACTGCAAAAAACACTGGTTTTCTTCTTAAACGTGGCATCATTCCTCAATGAACACTTTGGGGTTTTTAAACAGAGGCATGCAGAAGGAACAGCTTCATAATATCCATTGGATTTCTTATGCATAGAGTTTTCAGGACAAGAGAAGAACTAGATATGAAAAACTACGAGATTCCAGTCTGGCTCCAGTTATCATTATTTCTGCCTTATTCAAATAGTTGGGAAGACCTCTTACTCATTTAATCATTGCCACTGAAATGTTACTGATAAAAATAATCCATTCAAAATGCAAAATAGAGTTATGATGGTATTTTACTACTTATGCTGTTAACTTTAAAAAAACAAAGAAACTTTTATTTTTTTTATTTTTTTTTAACTTGGGAATGTTGGTTCAAGGAAACAGCTGAACTACATCAAGTGCGTTGAAGAGCCCAAAAACAGGTTTTGGAAGTTAACAGTTTGGTATAACAAAAGCAAACTCCTGAATATGACTCAGAGGACATAAGAAACCAATATGTTTTGTTTTTGTTGTTCCTAAGTGGTTCCTGACATCCAATTTCATACACATAGCTGTCAGACTATCTATGAGATGTCAGTTCAGAACTTGGTGCAGACATTTCTGAGCTTGCAATGATTTTTGACAAGTATGTAAACTCCATGAGTTGCTGCAAGAAGAATTGTACTAAGCAACCTAATTTCCAGGAGATATTTTTCAAAACACCTCCCTGAGGAAATACTCTACACATGGTCTCAATATCCTGAAATAGCTTTTTGAAAGCAGCTGATTTAATGTGGATGACACTTCTATGTTGGTGGTCAGCAATATCTAACAAGAAGCTATAGAATTATAGAATTTATGCCACTGTAGACTAGGAAAACCATTTGCTCCATTTGAACCAAATAAAGCACAGTGATGGCTTTCAATTAACTAACCTTATTACAATTGTTGTAGCTGAAGGACAACACCTGTTCTAAGGCATATGGCTTAACATTTTAAGGGCAAGTGTTGATTTGTGAAGGTTGGCAGAAGGACTTTGATAATATTTATCACATGAAATTTCATTTAAAACTTTTAAATTTCATCTTTTTCTCAAATGTCTAATTCAAACTTGTTTTTATTTGAAAGCAGACTTATACTATTAATTTCAATTACAGAAGTGTTTATCTTGCTGTTGCTCCCTAACTAATGCTCCCTAAATAGCAGTTTTTGTTAGGAATAATTAAATTATAATAATACTCCTTTTAATTGTTTTACTATTACATAAATTGCAGAGCTTTTACTGCATCCTCTGTTTCTGAGCTACAATCTCACCACTGGCTTATGCCTATCAGAACCTGTGCTGCTTTCAAGGTGAGGGGTTCCACTCCATCCTTGGCCACCCTCTCCACAATTCACTTGAGTCAGTCCTAGCAATTGTGCAGCCCTGCCTGAAGAACACTATGTCACTGATCCTACTGAGAATTATGAAGAGTTGGTCTGATCAGGAAATTGATACAACTTCCATGTGCCTCAGGCTTCCTGGACCTGGCACAGGGGAGAAGGAGACTGGAGAAGAACATTACTTTATCTGATTCAGGTAGAAATTCATACCAACCTTCACTGATAACTCTACTTGCAAGCCCTCCATTTAAATAGCTCTAGACCTTTAATTTATATTGGTATATATATATATAAAAATATATACAAATATGTGTGTATGTGTGATACTGTAATCTTTGCCAAAATAATCTTTTGGATTATGAACCAAATTTTCCAAAAAATTTATGAACATCCATAGTAGGTGGTTTCACTGACTTTTTTCTTTGGAAAACCATAAGAAGTTCATATGCTCATTATTATTATGCATCTAATTTATTTTGAAACAAAATATTTCACAACTCCTGAATAGAAGTATTTTCCTGAAAGATTAGTTCTCTGTTCGACTTCACAGAAGATAAACAACTAAGGAATTGTAGCCCAAACTCCTCAGGATTCTTCCTTTATGGAGGAATACTTCTATTGGAATTTTCAGGGCTAAAATAAAGCTCTAAAGACACTGAATGTTTGTTTTTTTTTTTTTGCTGGCAGGTAAAAATTATTTTTGGACCAGCTAATTGAAATTGTGACTTTAAGTTCAAGAATGGCAAAAAATACTATTTGTAAAAAAAATATTTTTGATACAAAATCTCTTACACTTTTCTGTAATTTGAATTTATCTAGAGCTTTTATTTTCATAAGTGGTAATATTCTCATCTTGCACTACTCTTAATATTCTGAATTTCTTTCCTACATCTTCTAATTTCAGGTGAAATCTTTCCCAACACCACCTTATCTTTCTTGTGATTTCCACTTTGAAACTATGCTTCTTTATCTAGCCTTTCTATTTGTATTGCCACAACTGAGTAATGCTGTCTTTTTTTCCCTTCAGTGAAGGGCACTTCAGCTGACTCAAATTGGCTTTGGTTCACTGGTAAAATGGTCCTGAGTTAATTTACATGCACTTGGACCTGTCTGAAATGGCTAGGAAACAGCTATTATATATGTACATAACTACAAGACAAACTGAGTAGAGGCATGCATTTTTCCCCAAAAAAATTACAGCAATGTAAAACTGTGTCTTTCAATACTGTTTAATTTTTAAAAATGTCTTGAATATACAACTCCTGGAAATAGGCTGCTCTAGCTAAAATGCAGATTCCAGTATTTTCGTTGAAAATATTATAAATCCAACAGAAAAATAATTGAAAAATGGCTCTTTTTCTTATCACCTTATGTCCAATGAGACATTTCCAAGTAGAATACTAACAGTGACAAGTGAAGAGATTACTTAGGATTTTAAGCTAGGTATTACTTTGTAAAATTCTACTTCTTTGCCTGTTAAAAAGCTGTCAATATTATTTCTATCATTTTAGATAAGTGAAGGATGCTTTATGTCATGTTTTCCATACTATATTTCCTGTATAAACTATACTGTATTAGCTATTTTAAAAGTGAGGCAAGTAAATTAAGGGTAGACACTAATAAGAATAGCCACAGATTTGTAATAAATTTCCTTTTTTGTGGCTTTTTTTTACCCTTCCTTGCCTTTTATCCTCCTTCTCTTTTAGTTATGAAGGTGATATTACTCATACATTTTTTGACCCATAAAAGAAAGGATCACAGGTATTTCTTTTGTTGAAAAAAAATTAGCTTTATAAATTCTAGTAAAGCACATTTTATTCTGGTAATCTAATACACATAGAAATAGATTTACTTAGGCCAGATAACTTTTCTGACACTGCTGTGTGAGTGAAAAACCAAATTTACCTTTAGGTTGTCTTTGTATTGACTTAGGTAACTAACTATTAGATATTTAGTTTACAAAAGCTCAGCACTGGCCAGACGGTTAAAAACATAACACTTTGCACTTTTAAAGTATGGCAGTACAAATACATCTCCATGTTGTATAATATGACAAGACTTTTAGATATCCCTTGTATATTAATTGTAACAAAGTTGGCAGACGGCTTGTGCTAACGGGAAAGATTCCTATCACGTCATCCTTCTAGGTTGTTCTGTTTTCTGCAGCAAGGGTTTCCATGTTCTCTTTTGTAAGAAACTGCTTTTTTTGCACATTTTTTGTCATGTTTTGTTTTGGGTTTTTTTTGACTGTATAGAGAAAAAAGGTGTTACCACCTGGACTGACAAAGAATGGCACTGTAGCAAATGTCATCTATCCGTGATGCACCTTTAGGGGACTTTAGTCCAGTAATGTCATAACCACCCTTTAAAGCGATGTGGAGATCATGATTTATTTCTTTCTCATCCTTACAAATCCCACTCTTTTTTTCAATCTAAATGCATCTTAATGCTTTTGTGTTTGCCTCAGGCTGTGCAACACACTTAAAATTTATGGCCAAAAAATACATTGCACAGCGGCCTGACTTCTAGCTTTATTCTATGTATACAGAGCTAAAAGCTAGCAGAAGAAAGAAAAAATCTGGCATTTCCTGTTAGTTTAATTTATTTATTTAGTTTCAACTACATTTTGTAGAATGTAAGATGTGAATTACCCAGGAGGGGGAAAAAAAAAAGCAGCAAAAGAGATTCAATATCACCCCTTATTAACTTTTCTACTTTCCTGACAAGAAATTGTTTCTGTCAATACTTTAATTTCAACTGAGCTGAATAAGAAAAAAATTTATGTTTTTTGGCCACATTGTAACTGCAGACCAGATTTGTTCTATAAATGTTATGCTCTACAGTTTCTTTCATCTAAAGTTCTTAGGTCATGATAAAAATCCAAATTCTTTTCAGATTTTATGTTTCTAGCCTAACACTATTGAGCTGTACTGGTACTTATGAACTTTAAGGCAAAAGTGTGAAGAGAACAAATATGCTACTGTATAACTCCTTTAGGCATTGCTTTTGACATTAATACAGCAGGACAGAATTTTTCCCAGTTTTGTGCAGCTGAAAGGAAAGGTTTGTGTTGATTTTATTTATCACTGTATATGAAAAATACCTCACTGTTGAAAGCAACTTTCTGATCTTTTAAAACATTATCAATCATGTTCATTAAAGTTACTTTTTAACCACACTGAGAGTGATACAAACAAGAGAGACAGGGAAGACAAGTTGGGAAAGAAACACGAAACCAAATATTCTGTAATGAAACTTTGCTGGCACACCTGCAGTCAAGAAGAGAGATGCAACACCTACTTAGCAAAAAAAAAAAAAAAAAAAAAGATAGAAGACAAGGATTCTGCTTTTAGCATTCAGTCAGGACAGAATCAGTGTGTGGATGCCTAACAGGCGCTGACACTTGCATCACTAGACCAGTGCTTGCAGTGAAGGTGGGAGGCAGTGCTTCTCTTTCCCTGTGTTCGTGTGGCAAATGAGCTGTGTCAAATTAGCAACTGGGAAAACACTGGGTGATGGAGAAACATTAAAACACAGCCTATTCTTTGTGGGATCCTGTAATGGTGTTCCCAAATGTTTCAAAGTGCAATAAAGTAGCTGGATACTTTGGTTTAACTTCTTTAATTCCTTTATTCCTCAGAAGATGGGAACTTTCATTAGATTGAAGATTCTTGGTCTGCAGACACTAAGGTGTTTGCTGGATATTAGTTAACATTATTATGAAGTCTACCTAATATTTCCATGCAGCACTGCAGTATGAGGGTTTTTTGGGGGGGTTGTTTTTTTGTTTGTGGTGCCTGCAAAGACTTTATCTATCTTTCAGGTTACTGTTGTATATGTATCTAAACCAACTTGTTTAGTCTATATTTAACAAAAAAAACTGAGGATTAAAGAGTTATTTAACTTGTTTTGTGTAATACAGGCATTTCAAGGAAATATAATCCAATAGAATCCAAGTGCAAGAGCTTGATCACCTTTATTTTTCAAACAGAAGATGGCTGTACATCACATTGCAGCCATTTACTGAGATAGCAGATTAAGAAGCTAGCCTAGGTCATACTTGGAAGACCATGCTGTCTTTTTAGATAGAGATACTTCAGATATCTGAACCTTGTAAAATCCCCCAACTTCCTCTTTGGTATGGGACAACTGCTTCTCTCTCCGCATCAAATTTGATATGACACCTGAGGCCACTTACAAGGTCACAGCAAATTTTGTCAAGTGTACAAATCTTTGTGTAGTAGTAAACCTTGAGGTCTACTTGGAAGCTTGGGACTTTTTTCTTAAAGTGAGGTAGATGGGTTTTGTTCGCTTACTGCTGCCAAGGGTTCAAAACAATTTTGATTTACAATTGACATTCTATTACTACTGTTGAGATATTATCTTTTTTGTACATCATCTATATTTTAGTCAGCTAGTGCAGTAGTTGCAGGTATCTGTCTTTCATTAAAGGGAGTTGTCTTTCAAATGTTCCTTTATCAGATGTACATTTGCACTGAAATAAGTAACAGATACTTCAGCACTGATCTACATGACCCAAGAGAAAAGAAACCCTCAGAGATGCTTAATAGAGAAATTATTATTTTATTTTATTTAGATTTGAAAGTGTTTTGACTTGATTAAAGTTTCTCAGAATCCTTCAGAAAGTATAATCAAAGGCTATGTGTCCCTGTCCAAGTAGATGGCTTCAGTGATCTATTTTACTATTAATTTTTTCACTGTTTAGAAGCACTGCTAAAGGTGACAAGAATAGTCCTCATCATGGAAATAATCTGTTTGCTGCTCCTTAGTGATTTATGTTCCCCAAAGAGCTTCAATAAGCACAAGATAAGATCATGAAATTAGAAAAAAATTATGTTATTTAACTTTTGGTCAAGCAACAGGGAAGAATTAATCTACATTATATTCACTACCTGGAAGTAACATAGGCCAAAATTAAAATTCTACTATCTACTGCATGTGCAGATAGATGAATTAATAAAATATACATGAAGTGCTACAAAACCAAAATGACAGCGAGTTGAATTCATTGTAATGTAGTTGTTTACTTGTGGCAGAATATCAGTGGTAGAAGATTCAGGTTCTTTCTTTTTTATTTCAGTATATATAATTTAAGTGTGAGTACACAGAAAAATTCTCTCTTCTGACTGGAAAAAACCTTCCAATTATGCCTGAGGGGAGATGCAGCTATATGATTAGTACCAGTAACCCAAATAAAAGCGCATTCAGAAGTGCACACACATTTCACTTATGTTTTGCCGTAATGGAGAAAGTTTATATAATTCTTAGATCTTGAATTTAAGTGTTTCTGAGCAATGCAGTTTCTCAGTCAGGATAGTCAGATCAGAATCTGAAAAACATGTTCCTGGAGCTCTGTTGAGAATTTTTCAGAATCAAGTTGTTCATAAGTTATAAGATGTGTCTGTTATCCCATGCTTGTGATAAAAGCAAACTTAAAAGGTTAAATTTGAAATATTGTATGGGATTTTTCACTTGCATCTGAGTAACTTCCAGAATCTCTTTTATCGTGCTGAGGTGAAGTTCCTCTATTCTCACTGTGCAGTAGAATATACCTATGTTCTACCTTTAACCTAAACTGGGTGTTTGTCTTATGAACCACAGCAATGCTGCACTCATCCTATTCTTTATTACACCTGTCTTTTTACAGCTTGAATTTCTGAACAGAGATAGCTTTACAGATGAGATCTCTCTTTATCTCATCCACAATAAAGCCAGAACAATGGTTTAAATATAAATAAATGCATAAGATACTTTCATTTATTCAAGTCAGGGAATAAACAAAAGCTACTACTTTTACATTATGAAGGTCAAGGAGAATATGTAATTATTTTCTCTTTTCCCTCACTCCGCTGTAATATGTTAAAGACACAATAAGAGTGGGATAACAAAATAATTATTAATAATAATCTATAAACAAACCAATAAAGATCTACCAGTTGCAATATTACCAATGAAAAATCAAGTTATACAATAACTTAAATGACATTATTTTCAGAAATAATGTAATCACTAATAAAATAGACTGCCATGAAACAGAGCTTGCAAGATACTGCAGTGAAACTGAAATTGTCCCCATCAAAAAGTTTGTAATAGGTTCTGAAAATGTATGTCCTTTTTTTATGAGATTACTGAAACACTGTATAAACTTCATTTATCATCCAACTATTATATTTTAATTATTGATGTGATATTCCAGGTCAAGGAAAATTCCGTATTTGGACAGATAAGACCTACAGAGCTTTTTAAATAGATGAACCCTGTTAGTAGCCTTGAATGTATTAGCACAATTTGATTCTGATTTGCCAATACAATTAGTGTGTGATGTGTTCTCCCTGTGGGGTGAGAGCAATCATATACCACATTATGCTCACAGGAGAGTAAAAAACCAATTACCTTTGCTTCAAGGACACTAAGCAAAGCAGAAAGCCTCTATGCAGAATTGAATGGCAGCATAACCATTATCTTCAGAGTGTGCAAGTTTCACTGGTACTTGTATGGATTAAAATTTCACATTTCTGACAGATCTTCCTCTCATATCATATCTTTTCACCACACTTGGTTTTCCATTTCTAGCTATCAAGAAAATGCAGAGGTGGGCTCTTCTGTTATCTTCCCACACTTGTTATCAAGCTCAGAAATTCTTCATTAGTTGATTATTCAGATGGCTTTTTAAGATTAGCTTTATCATTCAAACACCAAAAACTTTCCAATTTTTGAGAGCTGGAGCACATGCAAAAGGTTTACTGGGAATGATAATGCACAGGTGAGCCAAATAATCTCCTAAATTCTAATGAAAGTGCAGGTAAAGCCTGAAAAGATCATTCATATGACTGACATTTCCAAATTAGTACAACAGGATAATCACTAACAAATATTTTTTATCTGTATGCAGCTTAATAGTTATTGAATCAAGTTGCACTTGAAGGCATTGTTCTGTTCTTAATGCTGCCTCTACAGCTGCTTGATTAATTTTTGTCCAGAACTGAGGCAGAGCTCAGGTATTTTGTAGCAATTTTAAACCATTCTGAGGCATGCAGGTGATCAAGAGGAGAGTAAGCTTTATGGCACAGCCTCTGGACTAGAACAGGTAAAAGTATTGCTACAAGTGGTCTGCATCAGTATTTAACAAGAAAATTTTATTCCACTGAACTAATTCCTGTAAAAGATAATTTCTCATTCAAATAACAGTTTTCTTGTATACACCAGTTTTAAAGATTACTGTGAGATTTGAACAACAAACGTGTAATTACGTGCTTGGAACGTAAGTCAACAAAAATTAGAGTTGAAGGCAATTTTAAAATATCTCCTAACACCTAAAAGCAGGTTTTTTCTACTGTATATGATGGGAAAGAAAAGGCAGGATAAGTCTTTTCCTGCTGTAAATAACTCCAAGACAGAAATAGCATATTGTGCAATAGTCAAACAATGAATTTTACTGATTCTACTTCATTAAAAATAGAATAGTAAATAGAAATACCTGGTTAATCTAGATATTAGTTTAATACACAATATTCTGAAACTTTATATTTCTAATGAATTGGAATGTGTCTCTTTTTTCTTAAATTTTGTATCATCTAAGATTGATTTGTTACAATTTTACTAGTTGTGTGTAGGAGAGCACATCTCAAGTAAGAATTTCAAGCTTGTTAATATTCTGTACCCTACTTTCATTGTTAGCTACTGGCATCAATAATTCTACTTGCTTTCTCTAGAAACTTTGCAGTAAAATGTTAATTTTATATCATCAGGGATATTTTTTGCTTCCTTCTGTCTGTTAATAGCAGCTATCCTCGGATTTCACCTTCTCAAAGATAGATATTGTGATTCCTTCTACACATTGGAGAGAATTAAACCATTTAAAAGGACAAAGGACATCTATCATAAATTTCCATACTTGAAAGAAATGGTCTCTCATCTTCAGCTTAGTAACTTAATTTTAAATGTCTTTCATACTTATGTCATGGTGACTTGGTATAGAATATAATTAATAGTATATAATATTACTCTACAAAATACAGTCTAAATGTCTGTTTATGCAGTTTTGGACCATGACACTGTAAATCTAACATGAAGTATCTATGTTGATTTTGATATACAATAACATTACTTGTGTGAATTCCAAAAAAAATAAAAGCTTTAATTATAAGCACAGTAAGAAACTTAGGTATCTTTTTAAAATTATTTTCTCAATTTCTCCATTTTTCTCCATTTTACCATTTTCTTAATGATAACTTATAACATAGTCTGTGAATGAAACACAGGTTTAGCTGATTTTGTGCCTAGAGGAAAAAACTGTTACACTAAGCTGAATATTACTTTGACTATTACTTTGAATATTACTTTGACTACTATAAGTCAATTCCTTTGACTCTCTACAGTCATGCCAATTTGGGTCAGGTTAACATTGTCTTAGGTGGAGTTTTCCTTCAAGTTTGTAAAATATCAAGTTCTAAACAGTTTTAACATGAACTTAACCACTACAATGAGTATGCCCAGAAATTAATAATATTTGTCACTATACAGTTAAAAAGTGTCCAAACCATGGAAAGTTTTGTATTTCTGAAAATATTAATTTTAAATATAGATTTCCAATATCTTGTAGTTATCAGAACATATGCTGTTACTTAAAGCTTGCACAGTTTGTAAGTAGTACAGAAAGCTAACAGCTTGCTAAAACATTTTTTTAATTCAGGCTTTAGCTTTGTTAATTTCTGAGAACAGTGTGTGAAAACTCATATTTTTACAATGCTGAAGAAGCTGTATTTTCACAACCTTATTAATTTCAATAATCTGTCTAATCCAAACTAAATTCAGTTGAAATAAAGCTATTTTCTACTGTTAGAAATAGTTAAATTTTCTCCTGCCTTGACAAAGTGTTATTTTTCATTGTTTTACTTATTTATCTCTGGCTTTACTGTGCGCATTTTAGGTCAAAAATTTATTTTTCCAGTCTCTTGGCATGTACCTGATCTCAAAATAGTTACAGTGTATCAGCACATTTTCAGAATAATATGTAGAATTTCTGCCTTGGGTACTCTTATAGCAGGCTGCAGTTCAACCCTGATGGTGGCAACTGTGTGATTTTTTTGAGTTAGGGAGCCAAAGATGTATTGGAATAGCTGGAAATTTATTTTCATGTTTGCTCTTTTGAAGAAACTTTATTGTTGCAGTGGTTGCAAGTGGCTCCCCAACAGTATTCATTTTGTTTTGGTTATCTTTATTAGTAGAGGTATTACAGGTTTTTTCCACTTGTAATTGCCATGGTCATTAAGGACTAAAACTTAAAACTTTAAGGACTAAAGCTCTTTTATAGTCATGTTAATTTAAATGCTGAGTGTACTGCATTTTTTAATTTGACCAGTTCCACTGTGAAATTTTTGCCCTAAATAAGAGGCTTTCTCCTGCTCTTTAGAATGACTGATCAAGTGTTAAAAATAAGCATAAGCAGAGTGATAAAAAAATACAAATTGAATATTTTATTAGGGGTAACTCCCTAGAGTATAGTAGTATTGTAAGTTTTTCTGAGCCTACATGTACTCACTGTAAACATGGACAAAGAATATGAGGAAGTGAGAAGAGTTCTGGCTTCTGTTGTTCAAGCTGCAAATGTACTGACTCATTATTTTATAAATATCTAAAGACTGTCTATGTGAGTTGAGGCCACTGTGGGAATCAAGTTGCTGTATTGTAATATATGTATTATTTATAGTACCTTAAGATTCCCAAGGATTTACAATCTCTTAAATTGTGTCATAAATCTGAGCATCAAAGGTTGTTACTTTCATTTTACCTAAAATCTCATTTCAGTCTTCTATTTAGAAAGACCATTTAAAAGAAACCTAGAGATATTCTGGGGGCAAGGTTCATCTACCTTAACATTTCACCAGATAAACAAGGTTCCAAAGGACTACAAGTAAGTGACATTTCATTTTACATATTTTTTTCACCAATCACTTGTTAAATGATTTGGACAGTTTCCAGACATGTTAGTTTTATAATATCAAATTCGGAAAAAGGTGTATGACCTTTGGTTTATTCCGTATAGACATAAGTGGATGTTTTAGGTAAATAAAGTCTAAATAGTTATTCTCTATTTTTTAATTGCAGCTGTTATTGAAATCACAACTACCAAAAAGTGAAAAACACCCAACCCCATAAGCTCTTATAATATTTGTGTAGTAAGATCTTGTTTTTCTTCACTGATCACAGCCAAAATGACTTACCTCTGCTCCCAATGATATGGCAGACTCTTTCAACTGTGGCAACTAAACCAGTGCAAGCTTGTCATTGACTCTGAGCATCTCTGGATCAAGCAAAAGTTTATAGATACACTGTACTGAAGAATTGCTCTGGCACAGAGGAGACTTACATGCTGGCTGGTTTATACAGGCCAATACTTCAGCCATGTGAACATATGTCACCTACTTTTAGTTCCTATCTATCCATTCTAAATGACACTGGAGATCTTGGTTCAAGGGAGATTGAGATTCTACTGCTGGAAGAGATTTTTTTTTGTTTTTTTTTTCATTTTTTACATGAAACAATGGACAAAAACATTCTAAGGACTTCCCATGCTCTCAGACTGCAGTCATAATGAAAAGATATGTGATAAGCAAGTTATCAAGTTTTTATGGTAGATCCGGATTTAGGCGTTACCCTGCTCCAGAGATATATTCTTCTCTAAAGAATCTGTGGAATTTACTATCAGCAGCTGAAGTGAAGGGCCACTGCTAGTCCACCTTTTCAACACAGATTATTGAAATATTGACTTTTTGTAGAAATCAGCCATTCCTGACTCTGAGAAGAGGTGGCTCTGAAACAACAGGCACCCTACCAGCTGCTATTTGCTTCGACTCTCTAGAGGTAATCCATATCAGACAGCTACAGATCAGTCAGGAAGCCCACATCTGAAATGTCTTCCTTTGCTATTTACACATTCTCAAAGTCAAGCTTGTGCAGAAATAAAAATCTTATCAACACAGCTCATACAACAGAACATCTAAAACTGCTGACCTTTTTTTCCTTCTGCTGCAGATTCTGTAGAAATGACCCATCATTGCTCATTTGGATCAGCTGCATGACCCTACTGGCTTATTGCCTTTTGACTTCTAGTGAGTACCTACGCCCTTTGGTTTGAAAAGCCTAACAGGCAAATGGCTGAAACACAGCTTCAATAGACCTCTGTTGGTGCCTTCCTGAAACTTCAGGGGCTTAATTTTGCAGCTGGGAGATGGTATTCTAGTGAGATTTGCCACCCAAGATACACCTCGATAAGTGCTGTATCACCAATAAGGAGATGAAGCTGTTACATTTCCTCTCAAAGCTGTCCACTTTTTCAATGATTCTGTATACTGTACAAGCCTGCCAGTTGAAGTGTTTTCTATGTGCTTGTCATTTCCTACTGAAACCCTGAAATCTCAAAATTTTAAGATTGTGAAGACTTTCTTCCTGAGTGTAATAAAGCAAAATCAGTCTTTCTAATAGGTGTTTATTTTCATCTTCAAAAATTTTCAAACAAGACCAAACGGGAGAAAATGCAGACCCATGGGCAGAGAAACAGAACTTTCCAACAGTGAAAAAGTCTGTCTAAAGAAACTGCTTTTTTAACTCCTTCCTGTGCTTGATAACCTGTAAAAATGCACAAATTATTTGATAGCTGCTCCTGAAAATATGGTTTGATATTAGAAGTGAGCGGAAAGTCTATTTGGGCTCAGCTCAGCTATCTTAGGACAAGTACTGTGAATACTGTGATTTAACTAAGATTTTTACTAAGAGTGCTGATTGTTTGGTGATTTTTTTAAATTTTTTTTTATGTTCTGTACATTAGCAAGAGGCTGAAAATTTCTAGCTGCCAGTGAACAGCAGTCCATTAGAAGGAGTTGATCTCAAGAATGAGCAGTACTCTAGCTGTACTCTGAACAAGCTCCCTGCCCCAAACCCAGGCACAGAAGGCAGTGAGCATGCTGACTGTAAAGGCAGTGTTGCAACTCCAGAGCAGATCAGCATTAGGGAGAAATTCCATGTCCTCTATTTATGCTTAATCCATGCTGTTGCTGTGAAGGAGTAGAAAGTGTATGAGTCAATCCATCATTGGTTAGGCAGCAACCTGCATCTTCTCTCACTGTAAGTTCCAGGGGAAAGGGTGGCAGAAATGCTATTTAGTTTGCTAGACAGGAAGGACTATATAGATGAATGGAGCAGTTTTCCCTGGCATACTGAACAGTGTTTCCTGTCTGTATTATTTGAACTGATCAGTAGCACTTCAATAGAGGATCATAACTGTCTTGTGGGAAAGAGACACCAGCAACTGGACAGACAAAATAATCAGTGGAATTGCTATTCCTCCTATTGCTGGCAATTACATCAAAATTGAACATGATATATTTGCAAATGCTAAATTTAAGCACTGGGAGCATTTTATGTATTTTGTGTGCTTGTGCAGACAAAGTAGGGAAATGCTACCTCCACTGGCAGGCTTCAGCTAGAAATTGTGCTTCCCATGATCTCTAAGACACTTTTCAATATAGTCAGCTGCCCCTTGTGAAAACCAGTGGACTCCATGAATGAACATGACTTCATCTTCAGTCACAACCAGTTTTGACACCTACCACACAGGGACCTGCAAGAAACTGAAGAACAGTGAAAACTGTATCAAATGGAAAAATAGAAATATTTTCGTGTGTCTTGAAATAAATGTGTAACCATCCCCACAGAATCCCAAAGCATTCAGACACTTAAAAACCTCAAAAATATTGATTCTTCATAAACAATCCTAAAGGTCATAGTTTTCTTTTATACAGTTCTCTGTGAAAGTTAACACTGAGTAGAGAGTTGAGTGGGTGTATCAAGCTCATCCCAAAGCTTACCTTAACAAATTTGGAATTACCTGAATTTTTCTGCACTGGAAGTCCTAGGAACTCTTGATGATGCACAACAAAATTACATTTATTTTTGTGCTTTGGGGTTTTATTTTGTATTTCTTCAGTTATTTTTTGAAGTGCTACCTTGGATCATTGTTTCCTGAAATGTTTATAATACTTTTTTTTGTGCAACATCTGACCTTTTCAGACTTTAGATATGGACAGAATATTAATTTATAATTAATTTTTTTTCAGCTGATTTGAAGCAATGAGGGAGGAAGACAAACTGTTCCAAAAAGAAGCTCAGAATGAAACACAAGTTGTATAGTTAATGTACATCAAGCTAATGAGTACGATTCAAGGACATAGACTACTATATTACTAGTTTTTAAAATTTTTATTATAGAAATAGGAGAGAAGAAAAATGCTATCCAAGAGCAGAAGCAGCCTTTGAAATGACAATTTCTTGTGTGGCAGATTTTGTAAGTAAAAGGCTACTGTCCCCTTTCATGAAATAAATATGAAAACCTTAAAAACTGATTGTTGTCATGAAGTAATGTGTTCTCCAACTGGCCAGAACCTTCCCCTATCTGAAATTATATATTCAATTCATTTACAAAATGCACACCAGTACTTAAAAGAATCAGGTTTCCCACTGTAATAAGTCTGCCTCATGAAAGCCTGTGATGCCTTACCAAGGAATAAAATTTTCTGTCCGGTCACAGCACAGTGAAATTTGAATGCAAATATGTTATAAAATCATAGTTTTCTTTTCTTAGGGACAAGATTTTTTGTGAATAGAAAAAGAGGGAAAAAAGTTATCTTGGAAAGGAAATGCATCATAGTTTGGAATTTTGTTGTAAGGAGTATTATTTTTATTCTTGTTGACAATTCAAAGAATGCAATTATTTTTTAGTACAGAAACATCTAAATGACAGCCAGAACATGTGGCTGTTTTTATATAAATAGACAGATATAAAATTATACACACATTTATTTTGTCAACCATGTGCTTTTTGTACTGTAGATGTAGACAGATTCCCTCATAATTTGTTTCCAGTCGTAGACCCATTTATTTAAATCCTTATGTTAACATTTGATGTTACTTATAGTAATAATTTACATTGATCATTGCATACTTTGTAATATATTTGTTGTCTTTTCTGCAAGTGGAACACAGAAGTAAAGAAGAAATTTATCCTAGGTACGGGTACCTTTCCTGCCACTAAAAAATAGTCAGGATGATGATGTTACTGACAACAGGGGCAGAAGAGAGAGGGAAGATTTCAAAGGCAGAAAGTGTTTGGGGTTTTGTTTCTTTGTTTTTTGTTACTTGGTAGTTTGTCTTTCTATTTTAGCATGTTGATAAAGAGGGTGAACTGATTGTCAAAAGTGTTAGCAAATCACCTGAAAATTCATTAATTTCTCTTTGGCTTATAAGCACAACTGTTAATTGAGAGGATAAACTTGCATAGTTGACAAATGAGTAAAATTCCCATTCAACAGATTTATTTTGAGCTTTGCTTTCTATTTGGAATTTTGATTTTAGACAGCTTTGATTTCTATGAGTAGAATAAGGAAATCCATCCAGTGATGACACAACCCTTTTTTTACTTCAGAGTAAATTTAGTTGATATTTCTGAAGTTTCTTGTATTGGTAATCAAAAGAGAAGTTCTTTCTTCGGTGTATGCTTTCAAAATCCATTTTTCCTGCTTTAAGAAAATTCACAAATTTGTATTTAACTCATTGTCACAAACTGGAAGCAAGTGTGATGTTGGTTATAAATTCTCATCTGGATGAACAAAGACACCTGTCAGGGAAATCTTAGGCTTTATTGTGTAATTGTCTTAAATCTGGCAACTAGCACCCTATTTATTTAATTGTAGAGGTGCTGGCCAACGAGCTCTCAACTTCTTGAGCAAACTTTAACAAGCTTCCAACTCTCGCAACAAAGTTCAGGTATGGAGTAAGGGGTAGAATGTGATAACCTCACTTGCCAGGATAAAACAGAAGAGGAGAGAATGATGATGAGAAAGAGAGAAAGAGAGAGGAAAAGATCACCAGTACTTAGATTCTTCCTGCCACCATGGATAGTCTGGATCTGATATCGACAAAAAAAGAGAGAGCGCATGGGGCCTACCAACTTCCTTTTCTAATTTACCTGGTACAAACCTCTTACATAAAATAATTTTTCCATGCCATTCACACCATATTGTTCTTGCATGCAGTCAGCCTTTTGGAGCACTCTAGGAAATGAGTTGTGTGGAGTGGAGAGCCCGTGAGCCCCTGAAGCCCCTTTTAGAGAGGTGTCCAGGACTCAATCCTGCTCAAGGCACAAGCACACTGAGCCTCGTTCTCAGGACAGAATTGCAATCCCAGGAACTGAAAAAGGAAGTTGTCTCAGAACAACTCAGCCCCATCTCCACAGGACTCTCTCTTCCAATCACAACCTCCCTATCACAACAGAATGCTTGAGACAAAACTTTCTTATGTGCTTATTCCTGGTCCTTCACATTCTTCCTGTTTTCTTTTCCACATCATCTCATTGCAGAGTACTCCTGTAATTTTCCTGTAGTTGAAGTTTAGTGTTGATATTTAGAATTTATTCAACAGGTGTCTCCTTTTCCCTTTGTCTCTTTCTCCTCTCTCTTCTTCCTTTTGTGACAAAAAGGTTTATAACAAATGAGAAAGTTTGCTATTAGTTTCCTCTGACAATTAATATTTTTTTACATTATTCATCTTTTCCTGTGCTCTACAGAAGGTTAAACGGTAAACAGAAATATGAGTCCCCTTTGTTTTGAGATTGGGCATAGTTTTTAAATGGGCTGTGTAACTTACTTCCTGTAAGTCTTTTTGAATCATAAATTATTTTTTTTGTTTGAAGGATACAAGTAACCACATTCCCACTATACTCGTGACAGAAAAAAATACCATCAAGTAGTGAAATGAGGATTCCCTAACCAGCCCGTGGGAAATCTAACAAATTTCATTTTCTTCAATTCTACTCTTTATTCACTTGCCTGCTCTATTCAGTTTGATTGAACAAAATGGTAACACATCATTGTCAAATCAAATTTTTAATATTCAGATAAGTTTAATTTGAGCATGATAACCAGCTTATTATCGTTAACATAAATCACTATCCCTTTGAGACAAATACTTATGTCTTGGAAACGCTTTGTTTTCCTATTTATATCAATGTAGATACAAATCATATTGATAAATTATATAATAAATCTTTCCCTAGCCAGAAATTTTTTTATTTAGCCAGTTTGACTAGGAAAGTGCTGTATAAGCATTTCTGGATAAGAAGCCAGTATTTAAAACAATGGTTTTCAAATATTCACGAGTTCAGTTACTCTTAGTCTCTTTCTCCATTTGAAATCAGTAGATGAATTCCCAGAAATTTACTTTGTGTACTGTGGGACCCCTAACAGTTTCCTTCATTTCCAAAATTTACAGTAGGGCAGTTTTGTAAGTGACAAGTTCCCCTGATCAGCCTGTCACTAGGAAGCTCTTTTAATTCAAAGTTCAAAATGTTCTAAATACAGAAGTTCTTTGAGTCTTTGAAAATATATGTAATTGACATAGCATTCTGCATATTCAAAGCACTGTGAGGCACCACGACATAAGCATTCTCTGTCCCAGAAACAGGAATGAGGAAATGTTATGCATATTTTACAGCAATAAAAACTTGAGGCAGAAGGGTGAAAAAAGTTCAGCCAAAGCCATGAGATGAGTAACTGGTAGATGCAATTAGGAACTAGGCACAGCTAATTTTGTCTTTTAATTCACTTCTCCAGATTCTGGTGCTTTTCAAGGATGCAGCTCGTTGACTAGGATCCTCGATAACTTTGTGACTGTTTTCTTTCACTGTGTTGAAAACAAAACAGAAGGCAGGAAAATAGAGCTGCAATTAGCTCTGAAAGGCAGCCAATAGGGCTTTGTAAATCCCTTGAAGGCTCTGATAATTAAGGGATTGTCAACACTGATTCTTTACTGTCTGAATGAGGTGTCTATTATTCAGAATAATAAACCAAAAAGAAAAAAGAAACTCTCTCTATTGTCCTTAGATGTAGTCAGTCTAAAGAAATCCTAAGAAAAAATTTAACTGGTAAAGCTTTGAAGAACTTTGTCTAATTATGATTCATTAGTTTGTTGTTGAGTGAGGGATGATTTTAAAATGTCATTCTCCCTCCATCATTTCTTACAAAATATGGAAAGGCATTAGTTCTCTTTCTTAGTAGTTCTTTCACTAGCTCTCTATCATTTGCAGTTTGATAATTTGGAAATTACCAAAGGAAAGCACAGTTGTTTCAAATGTTCTACAAAAGTGGGTATTTTCTGAATATTGGTGTCTTAGCAGTTTGACCAGAGGGCTAAGGAAACAGGTTTCTTAGCATGAAAGTACTTTATAATAATTGCAGAATTGGTTTTGCATAAACAATCTTGAAGGAATAGATTTTTTTCTGTTTTATTCTTGAAAAAAGGCAAATGAATGAAAGTTTCTAAATACTTTTTCTTTAAGTCCATTCTGTGATTTTTATTTAAAAAGAAAAAAAGAAAAATCATTGTTTGTTACTGGTTTTCTTTCATTTCTTCCCAAAAGACGATTTAATATATGTATTGTAAAATGGGCAGCTTGAAATTGTGTTCCATAACATTGGTACACACATGAATAATCCCTTCCAAGTAAATATTGTATTCAAGGTATCCTTACTGTTTTCAACCCAAGAAGATAGTCTCCAGAGTAGCTCTCTCTGTGCTGTCAATCCTGCATGAAGTAACTGGATTCTTAATGCATCTGTTCATGTAGGCTGGGGTTTCCCACTTTAAATGGTTCTGCACACCCTGCTCTGAAGAAACCTGCTTGACCAGGAAGGTTAGACAGGATGCCCTGTCTGAGGCTCCTTCCAGCCTCAACCATGCTCTGATTGTCTTCCTCGTGTCTGCAAAGGCACCATCTGGAACTTTCTAAGGCCAAGCAATGTTTTCATGAGTTTAAGTGAGCTGAAACAACCCTCTGTCACTCATGAGCTGGTTGCTATCATATGTAGCTCTTCCCTCACATAGATCAGTTTTCCCCAAGTATTTTTATAATCAGAACTCTGGATAGTGCCAAATTAGTAGTTTCTATATCATGATCTTAACATACCATTAAATTCAAATGTTGGGTGTTATAATAGTAAAATTAATATAGTTTTGTTAGAAACACAGAGGAGTCCTGCTGATGACACATTGAACTGGAGTCACAGGGATCTTCAAGAGTTTTATCTTGATTTGAAAAATAGTGGACCTTTAAGGTCTGTGACTCCAGACCAGATTTTGGGGAACAGGGTAAAGTATACTCCTGACTAGTGCACACTTCTCAGCCAAATTAAAAAAAAGAAAATATTTTTAGAGGAAACAGGGAACCAGGAACAGACTTTGAAGATGATAAGATGAAGATGGTAACTGTGAGCCAAAAAATGATTCAGTTATCCTGGACTTTCACTGAAAATTCAGCTGAATTAAATATAAGTTAGAACTGATTTACCACTTTGCTTCTAATATAAGATTTGACCTCATTATTTTCTAAAAGGTTCATTTGATGTACAGTACTTGGAAAACTTAGTTATGCATAATAAAATTTCCTTTATCTTACGTTTTTGTGAAAATCATCAACATCCTTCTCAGGTGTGAAGAATATTGTGTGAAGTACTGGGTCCTAGGATAGTGAAGAAAAGTCAGAATTTTCTTCCTGGGTGCTAGCAGTTGGGCTTTCGTTACTCTATTATATAGTGAAATGCCTCCAGTTCATGAAACAACTCAATACAGAAACATAATTAACAGTGTCAGAAGACACTTTTCAGTGTTATCTTAATTTTGGTGGTTTTAAAAGATTTTTTCCTAAAATCAATGTAAAAGGAATTTCTGTAAAGCCTTTTTTTTTTTCCCAGGAAATTAATTGATATTATATCCTGTATATTTTATAAGTTTTGCCTGCAGGAACTCTAATGAATTATGACTATTTAGTAGTTATCCCATCTGCTTCCACTGGCAAATTTTAAGAAAAATGCATATACTATCATACTCTGTATTGTCACTCTGAGTCTTTGCAGCTATTATTTTATAGAGTTTGAAGAAAGATGTCCAAAGATGTATTTTTTGTGGGTGGATACTTTTTAACAGAGAATTTCATCACTGTATGTATTTTAGCTAAACATTTAAAATTCTGAGTCTAATTTCTATAACTTGTTCATTTCAAACAAATGGATTTTAAGTGAAACAGCAGGGGCCAGCTAATGCAAGAAACATGAGGTTCCTGGCCTTTGCTCAGTAGTAATAACACAGAAATTGCAATCCAATTCCCAACTTTGTATTTTACTTGTGCCCCCGTGCAGATTAATTGGAGAAGAGATTTGGAACTGCACTGTAGTGTGTCATGAGAAAGTGAAAGGTCAGGCAAGCAGTTTTGAAATGTGTAGAAGGAAGGAGCAAGTTATGAATTAAATATTTCTGCAGGAAATTATTAAGTAATTACATAGAAGGGGAAGAAGAAGAATCATATGGAATTTTATAAATGTGGAAAGAAAAAAAAATGTCAAAAAAGTATAAACCCAAGTTGTATTTCTCAAATATTTGTGAATTAAAATTTTATTAGATTACTGAGAAAGCAGAGGTCATCCTATTTGGAACATCCTTTTGTGAAGCGCAGCTGACAGGACATATGTCATGCTTGCTCCACCATGATTAAAACTTAACATGATTTCTTCCCACTCCTGCCCCTTTTTAAAAATCCTAAATAGAATCTGCATAGTTAGCATGACATCGTTCTAACTAGGGTCGCATAAGAAACAAGAAAAAGATAAAATCTGGAGATCTCTAAAGGACAGCAACTGCAAACAACTGGTTAAAAAACATTAAAAAATCTGAAATAGAAACAATTGTTCTGCATTTCCTTATTCTCTGGGTTCTTATCTTCAGCTGTTAGTCTTCTAGTACAGCTAGGCTGATAGCTCCTCAGATAAACAAAACATAAAGATTTGAGGGACAAATTCTTTCAGTGCATATAAAAAAGTTGGGATTTAGTTATTTAATTTCTTATTAGACAGAGACAGATGAATCCTTACATTTATACTTTTTTCTCTTAAAACAAAACTACATACAATATTTGGGCTAGGGAAGTAAGGGGAAATTGATCTGAAAGGAGCAAAAGTCTATATTGTTTTGTAGGATGAGATCAGTTGAGATAGTGGACAGAAAATTTGAAAGCCAGTAACTGAGGTATAATGTTTGCAAAAAAAATAGTGCAAGTTTCATAATCTACAGATGTATTTGTTTTTTAAAAAATATGTTTTATATATTCAATGTAAAATGAGACATGTCAGGTATGCTACCATTATGATTTACTCGCTTTATGTGGTGACATACATAGTTATGGTAGGCAAGCACTATATGGAATTCCATGCACATAACTTTCACAAACAGCTCAGGCCCTGAAAGATTCATAGAAGTATTGATAAGCTTCCGTTATGTGTGTACAAGCACAGTCAGTGCCCATGTCACACACTGACATATTTTCTGAATAATCCAAAGCAGCATTTTTGATTGTATATATATAGAGACAATAGAGGTATCTCACCTACAAGATCATGTACCGTGTTAAAAATAAGATTTAGAAGACCTATCAGATTTCAGTACAATAAAGCAAAGCAAGAATCAAGATCTGTTGATGTTGCCCACCATTTTTCTACATATAAGAAAATATAAAATTTTAATTTGCTTTTCCATTTCCTAAAAGAAGAATATTGAAACACTTTTGAAGATTTTCTTTCTTAATGTAAATCAAGGATTTTTACATTGATCCCTGATAGCAATAAAGCAGTCTGTTAAAAAAAGAAAAAAAATCAGAATAAAACTGGGCAGAAAGAAGACAAAGCAACAACAGCAGCAACAACATCAAGGGAATCCATTTGTTAGTATATATTTTCATTAAAAATATATAAATCCAAAATTATCCAGGTACGTCTTAGGTAATTTTTATTGTATCATAATGCTTATGAATAGCCCTTAATTACATCTTCACATCCAATTCCCTTCAGATATGGAATCCTCACCAGTTTTCTTATGGATGGAGACCTCTTAGAGCAGCCTGGACCCACCATTCTGTTTAAGCAAATTAAGTAGGTATCTAGAGTGATGTGAAATTCATCTGTGTCTTGGGAATCCTCTAAGGACTTGTGTTCTCTCCTGTGTTTTATTTCCTTGAATACAGAAAGCTTTACTTCTCTACTCCTCTTCTGTAGGCTTTTTAACAATGTCTGAACAGAAAGTTCACAATACTCTATATCACAAGAGGGAGTTGGGGCACAAGGGTATAAATTCCTAGCCATCTGGTTATTTTGAAACACACTTAAGTTCCTTAAGCATTCTTGACACAATTGTAATATTTTCTGTGTAAAAAGGTGGGTCTCATCACTTTTTCTATGTGTGTGTGCTTAGACTGAATACCTTCACCTACTCCTCCAGCTGGCAATTGTAACTGCTTCCAACAATTTTAGAGCCCATGTAAATTTGTGATAGACTGACTTTAGTTTTCCCTTTTTCTTTCAGCTGCCATTACCTAAAAAAATGCTCCTGCTTTGCAGCCATATTTTTCCATGTTCATTTTTATCGAACTTCCTCATTTCTTTACAAAATCTGAAGGTAAAACAATATCCTTAATTTTTAAATTGTTTCTACAATATTCCTCACTACCTCATTTTCCCTCCTTCAATCTTATTTGAATAATACAATTACTATACATCACTTATCTGTGATAACTAACTTAAATCCTGTTGCAGCATGGTTTGGTATTGTTGTTGGGGTTTTTTTGGGTTTTTTTTTGGTTTTTTTTGGTTTTTTTTTGTTTGTTTTTGTTTTGTTTTGTTTTGTTGGGTTTTTTTTATTTTTTATTTTATTTTTTTCCCTTAAGAAAAATGCAAGGTTCAAAGCAGTTTGGGGATGCAAATTCCTGGGGATTTTTTATTCTTGTCATCACTTCATATGATATGCACAATGTAACTGTTCCAATAAAGAATCCTTCCTCAATATCAAGCTGCTTAAATTAACTTCCATACCTTGCATTAGTGCTGTCTTAATAACTATGAAGCTTTGTACTTGAAGCATTTTCATTTTTGACTAGAAAGAATTCTAAAAGAGGAATTAGTGCTATCTTCTTGTCCATTTTAAAGGGATTGCTCACATGAGATATGCCTCTCTTGAGGATGGCAGTGCTAAATGTAGCCTTTGACCCAAGCTACTGAACCACACTGTCTGAAGTTATGATGCTATTGAAGACCTGTATACTGACACATTTCTCATCCCTCACATTCCATAGTTCTCTATGAGATAATTTAAAACTGATTTTCTGGTTTTCCTTCTCTTTCTAAATTACATGCATAATAGCTACTGGAGCATTTCACATGACATTGCCTCATGCAGCTTCTGTGGTTATGATCCCAGATGACATTATTGCCTCTCACATGTTTCACAAATGGGGAGGTTATAATTTAATTAACCCTGATAATGTCAAAACGAAATGTATAAATGCCAAGTTATTTCCAACATTGGTTGTTTTGTTTTTTTTTTAATGGGGGAGCATAGAACATCTAGTAATAGCTCACATTAAGGTGGTAGAAGCTAAGAAAAAAATAAAAGCAAAAACACAGAAAAATCCACAAAAACCTTTTTAAAGTAAGGTTTTACTGTTATGATTTTCATTAGTATAACCATTCATGAAAAAATGCATTGTATTCAACAATGGCTGAAGACTTGACAAATGTGGACTCTGGAGAAGAAAAGAAGACATAAAAACGTGCACTCAGAATTTGGTCTCACAGTTGCAAATCAAACTTGTGTTTATTTATTTCAAATTTGCTGAGTCTGTTCTGCTAGTTTTGTTTTATTTTTTTTAAATGTTTGTCATAGAGTTACTTTACCTTTAAAAAAGTTGAAGTTGCTGGGAACTGCCTAGAGTCTTTTCTCCTGACCAATTATCGGTGATTGCTGAGAATTGACAGCAGTTTAGGCCATTGAAAAGTGGGATCAACTTGTGAACCCTACCTTAAAGTGTAAAACCAGAGCTCTCTGAGTTCTCTTTGTTTCCTGGC
>NC_031769.1:72243114-72270369 GCF_001522545.3 Parus major | reverse complement strand
GTGAAAAGACTGTAGCAAGAATTAGGACTGTTTTAACCACTAAAGTTCCAAAGTTTTTGTCTCTGTTGTCATGTGAACGAGGGAATAGTGAATAGATAGGGAATGAAAAGGTTTTTCTGGAAGTTTATTCTGGTGTTCTTATTATTGTTGTTTGTCAATAAACTTTCTTTATTCCTTTTAAGTTTTATGCCTGTTTTGCCCTTATTCTAATCCATATCTCACAGCAAGAAATAAGTAATTTTCTTAGTTATTGGTTTTAAACCACGACAATGTTGAACAGCCACAATGTCTCATTTGCAGGACATGTTATAGTGAATTATTTGAATGTAGATCTAAATCTAAATGATGGGCATTATGGAAAATAATTTACATTAAAAATGTTTGCAAACAGGACATCCTTAACTTATGTACACCTATATACAACTCTCCTCATATAGGCTTAATATTTTCTGAACAAGGTCATTACGCCTGTATGTTAGATTTCATAGCACTCACCACAGCCACTATTCAGCTTAATGATGTGGTTTAGCATCTAGTTATTAATGAGGGTGACAGAGCCAGCATTAACACCTAGAAAGAAACTAACACTTACCTGAAAGCTGCTGCATTTTATTCTGATGGGTTGACAACTCTTGCAGTGACAGGTTATAAACATGACAATTTATTATATTCATTATTACCAAGAGCACATGCTGAGACATAAGATTGTTTTAGCTCCACAGATTAACCATATTAAGGAAGGGCTTACTTTTTCATGCATTTCAAATTTACTAAAATATTATCTTAATAAAGTATATTTACTGAAATAAATTAATATTATATATGCAGATACTGTTTGATTCTCGGTAGAAACATATTCTTGTAAGTATTCTTATTAAGAAAATTTACGTACATGGTATGATTTTTAATATTCTCATGGAGATTTTCAGAACAGTTATCAAAATTAAATAGTCACCTCTGCACCAGGGAGAGTAAATTTAAATGCAGCGGAAAGCTGGTTTTACCCCTGGAAGAGAGAAATTTAAAAATCTGTTATGGAATGGCTTTTTCCTGCCTGAGGCAAGCTGAAAAATCCTGATGCCCTACAAAATTAACATTGTCTAAGCATTTTTTATTCCCATAATACTCAGCAGCTCTAAGTGATAATATGTCTGTGTAGGATACCTTCTTTTCTTACAGACATTGGTTTAGTCTGAATTGATTTTGATAAAAGAAGGTTTAATTCCCTGTGTAAGGATAAACAACACAAGTAGCTTAAACATAAGTGTTTTTTGTAGCCAACAATTCTGATTTCACTCAGTTTCAATTTCACAGAATTTTAAAAAAATGCCAATGTGAGTCCAGGTGAATATTAACTTTTTTCATTATTATTATTATAGTAAGGGGTCTCTAGCTCTAGCTCTGTAGTAAGTGTGATGGTAGCTCTTTTGAAATATATTGAAATATTTGTTTGGAATAAAATGTTGTGTTAAAATGCCTATAGCTCATTTTCAGTTAAATAAGAAAGCTGAAAATAACCATCAGAACATTTGAAGTTTCCACAATTCTTTTTCTTATGTATGTTAGCAAACCTGATTAAAAAGTTTCCAGTGCTTAATTTCTGCATAGGAATATTCCATGTACCTCCCTGTGAAGTTTTGTCTCATGAATGCTGAAAACAAAACTCCTAGCATAGAGCAAAATTAAGACATTTCTCATAATTGCAAACATCATGATTCTAAAACTGCATGATGAATATGATTCTAATCTACCTGAGGCATAGAATATATCACAGGTTATAAATGTCTGATCAAAATAGATTAGCATCAACATATTTTGCAAAAGCTACCAAGTTGCAAACAAATTAAAAACACCAAAATAATAAGAAAGATGATGTAGCATAGAATTTGAGAAAGAAAAGGTAGAAAACAGGAAAATAAATGAAAAAAGTCATAGTCTCATTTATTTGAGACACATATAAAAGTCTGTACTATGCTACTGAGAAGTGATTTTTGACTGATATCCTGAGAAATCTTTTGTGCAAAATTTTCTTTACCTTAGACTGCAAAAATTAAAGTTTGTGTTCCTTATGATACTAAACCCCTCATTTAGGGCATGAGTATCCCCTCCTCACCTCATTATATGCTCTTTACCTGAGCACTTTTTTTCTTTACAGGAATAGTAATTTTTAATTGAAATATTTTTCCTATAAAATATTGCTCTTCTGAAATAATTGATTTTTATCTTTATGCCTAAAAATATCCCAAACAAATCTAGAGATGTGGAAAATGTTACTATTCTTGTCTACTTTCTCTGCTCTCCATTTGAAAACACACACTGTATTCCTGAAAATATTTCAGGCTTTTGTCTTGTTTTGCGACATTGCTTTGATCTAAAAGAGGAAAAAAAATCAGGTTTAAACATCATCACTAGACCAACACAAAGTTCTATTTCACCTTTCTTTGTCTTGCTGCCTAACTGTAACATATAGGCAGATGTTCACGTGTCACGTATATCTGTGCTCAAGTGACGCAGTGTCATTTGAATGCTCATAGCTGCCAGAGCAAAAATGGTTAGCAGTTTGGCCTGAATTTTGTTAGTTGAACACTGTGAAAGACAATGCTTTTGTGTATGTGCCTAAAATTAGTACCAGTACGACTTCTGTAAATGTTGGCACTGTCTCATTTCAGAGGAAGAAGCTCAATGCTCAGGACGTGTCCAGATAAGACCACTGCATTTAAACCTGGCCTGCATGGTGAAGGTTGTTTGCTTGCTTTTATAAAGCCCTGCCTTTGTAGAGCAGATGATTCTGTATGTGAAGACCTGTTCATGTCTCCATTATGTCATTAAAGAAAAATATTTATTCATGGTGAAGCAATTAATTGTCAGAGGGATCGTCTCTGTGCTTTAAGGCTGTTTTTCCTATCTGCATATATTTTCATGAGAACAAAATACATCTGATATTTGTCCACCAAACCTATATTTGGGAAAAGGTCTGTATTTTTTCTCCAATTTATTGATTACCATCATTTTACCAAGTGATTTACAAATTTATGGATTAACATTTAAAAATTAAATAAAAATTGGTGTCATAAGTGAAATAGTTTTATGGTTTTATAGTTTTGAGTTTGGGGAGGGTGTTGGGGTTTTGTGTGTGTGTGTGTGTGTGTGTGTGTGTGAAAATACAACACATCCTATAATTATCTCTAGTTTTTCATAACAAATCAGAAAATGAAAAGTTAGGATTTGCAGCTAGAGGCCTAGAAGTTGAAGTAACCTTTATAATTCTACATGAATGTCATAAGACAAAGATCCTTCCACACTTTAATATAAACTTAGCTGTTTTATGCTTCATAAGGCCCACTGATTTTGAGGTACTATGGCCATTATGTTTTGGTCTTTATTTGCACAGGGGGAAAAATTACACACATTCTTTTAAGACAGATATACATAAAAATGAAGTGACATGTTTTACATTTAAGAGACTTAAGCATACTATTGAGATATGCACATAAAATTTTTTACATAATTAAAATACTTCTTCATATTTACAACTGTACTCTGATGAAATAAGGAGTGAAAAGCACGTTAGGAATCCTGATTAAAATTTTCACTTGCAAATTATATAGCTCATTGAGAAAAAAAATCACCACACCTATTGTAGCATGGGCAGTCTCATGCTTCTTGAGAAATACACAAAATTGGGTGTTATAGAGAGAAAAAAAAAGTGGATAATTAAATGTGAAATAGTTGTAATATTAGCTTACAAGGAAGATCTGTCTCTGTGGCTTCATTTCTGGCAGAGAAATAATCATCTGGATAAGGGAAAGAGGCCAAATAGGACCAAGTCCAAGTTGGAATTAAGATATTAACAAGTGAGCAGTAAACCTGCATATATTTTTCCTGTCTGCCTATATATGAAATTTATTATTATCTCCTGCTTTGTTACAGCACTATCTGATAAACACCTTCTCCTTACTGTTATGGTACTGTAGAATTCTACTAAAATTTTAAATATATTGCGTCATTCAATTTTAGTGCTTAATTTCCTAGTATGAAAAGTTTGAATCACCAGTAGTTCTTGGGTATGCTGGAGTGAGTATCTCAGGAACTCTTCTGCTGCAGTCAGAACTACAAATTGCAGTTGGCCTAAAAGTCCAGGAGGTAAGAGAGAACTGTTCTTTTACTTTCTTGTTTTGTTCTTACCATGGCAAGACTGGATGAAGAACTGTAAGGGAGTTCCCTAAATCCAATTATTTTTGCAGCCTATGTCAAAATTATAATTATTTTCCTCTATCTTTAACATTCATGGAAGAGGTTCCGCTATTGAATCTAGCAGGTCTATGAAAATGACTTTTCCAAGTGTTATTTTCTGGTCATAGCACCAGGCAGCTCAGGCTAGCCCTAAATTATTCAGTTGTTGCTTAAGTTAAAAGCAGAATCACAGACCTGAGGCCTGTTCATTTAAAACTGCAACAACTTATCAGCTCTTATTGGCAGAATTAGGAAAGATTTACAAATTTGCAAATATAATGGCGAGGAGCCTAAAGTTTAACAAATGCCCCACAGTTTTACTAATGCCTGATTGCTTGAATGTTAGAAACTACTATTGTGCCAGAAAAGCCCAGGGAAGAAACAGAAGCCAACATCATAGCTTGTTTGCTCTTGCCAGGAAGAATTACTGTTATTATTAACTGATATAGCAATCACAAGACAGTGAGAGTTTAGATTTTAAAGCTTTGAAACAATTATTTCCAAATCAGCTACCTAGAAACCTAGTTCCTATTCTTCCTACTTACAAAATAACATTTAAACTCTAAATTGTTTGACGGGGGAGAGAAAGAATAGAACACTAAATAAAAAGCAGAATGGAGAAGGTGTGGGAGCAAATATGGGAGTAAATTTCACACCAAAATGCACAGAATGGTTGAAGTTGGAAAAGCAGCAGCAGAAGGAGAATCATGTGAGGAAGGACTGAGTGAGATGGGACTATTCAGCCTACATAAGAGAAGGCTCAAACAGAATCTTCTTGTGTTTGTATACCTGATGAGAAAGGATTAAGAAGGTGGAATCAAAATCTTCTCAGTGGTGCTACATGTTGGGAAAAGTGGCAATGGGACCAAAATGAAAGATAAGGCATTCTATTTTGATAAAAGAAAAAAATATAATTGATCAAACAGTAGAATAGGTTGTCCAGAGAGGTTCTGAAGTCTCTATCACTGGAAATATTTAGCATTTGAAAAATCATGGCCCTCTGTAATCTGCTCATGCTGGAGCTGTCAATCCCTGCAGGTCTGCAACCTATGCAAAGGATGCATGCTTCAGCAGTTCTTGAGGAACTACAGCTGATGGGAACGAGTGACAATGGAGATGCTTCCTAAGGACTGTTTCCTATAGGACAGACCCACACTAAAGCAGGAAAGAGAAAGAGGCAGCAGTCCCTGTTTGTCATCCTCCTGCATCACTGAGGGGAAGGTCGTAGAAGAATTAGGAGTAAAGTTGAGCCTGAAGAGAAGGGAAGAGTGGTGGGATGGTGTCGTATTTTTATTTCAGTTATTTCCCCAATTTGAGTGTGTTTTGCATGTAACAAAAATTACTGATTATTTCTCTGTCATTATCTCAATCCATGTGTTTTATTGTTTCCCCCGTATTTCCTCTCCCACTCCAGCTGAGTAAAGAGAGTAATAGAGCATCTTGGTAGCTACCTGGCAGGCAGAAAAGATCAACCACATCTGCATAAGGTAATCACTGGCCTTCTTTGCAATAGTATCAGGACCCTCAGATGCTTATCTGGCAAGCTGCTTTCCAGCTGGTCATCCCCCAGGATATACCAATGCCTGGGTTACTCCTTTTCAGATGCAGGACTTGGCATTCCCCTTTGTTAAACAAATGAATGAGTTCTCTTCAGTCCATTCCTCCAACTTGTCTGGATCCCTCTGAATGGTAGTACATCTATCTGGTCTATCATCCATTCCTCCAAGTTTTGTGTGATCTGCACTCTTGATGAAGTTTTCTCTGTCCCATTGTTCAGGTCATTAGTAAGATGTTAAAGAGTATGGGCTTCAGTCTTGGCCTCTGAAGCACTCCACCAGAGACAAGTCTCCAGAGAGACATTTTGTCACTGACAAGAGCCCTCTGAGCCCAGCAGTTGAGCCAGTTTTCAATCAACCTCCCTTTCCATTTATCTAGAACTAATTTCATTATATGTGTACCAGGAAGTTATGGAAGACAGTGTCACCAGCCTTACTGAGGTCAAGATAAACAACATCCACCCTCTAGCTACCTTATCTTAGACAGATGTCAGGTTGGTCATCCTTTGTTATATTTTATTAGTTAGTAACATCCAGAATTTCTCTTAAAGAAGATTTTCATGAGAATACATTTTATTTGAAGGAGAAATTTACATTTAAAAGAAAAGTCTGAAATCTTAGCAGACCAACTAAAGGCATAATGAGCAGCAAAGGAGAAGGTAAAAGGATAAATCTAAAAGTAAAGACATGCAGGTGGTACTTATAGAAGAAGTAAAAGAGAAGATAAGTTATGCTGAAGAAATAGGCCAAAACTATAAATTGCTCAAAGACTGAAAACTACAAATCAAAGAGTCTGAAATGACGGATTTGAGAGTCTGAGCATGGCATAGTCTGTGTGGAAACACTGCCACAGTAACATAGAGAGTTTGAGAAAAAGCCAGATCAGATCAAAAGAGTAGTCAGAGTAACTTTGCCAGTGGCATTTTTAACAGACTGAAAAAAGTGAGTTGAGCTAGGAGGAGACTAAAACAATCATGACAAAAAAGCTCAAAAGTGCTTGGATGGAGCTTTTGATTCTGGAGTGGACAAACAAGCAGCTTATGGGGATATGGAAGGGAAAAATACAAGATCTAACAAATGGAGGTGAAATGCGAGATAGAAAAGAAGATTAAAGTAATACAAAGGATTGCCTGGCTGCAAAGCTTTGTGAGCCTGGGGGGGTAATGACAGATAAGAAGTCAGAGGAATGCATTAGGACAATTTTAGTTGCAAAATAACTGATCACATAAAGTTTCCCCCAGGACATTGGAAAGACATTGTCTTTCAGGGATAATCTACAGAAATATCTAATATAGCAGTATTCATTACAAATTATAAGAATGAAAAACATCTACTAGGATTCTAAAGAGGTGAAACAGGGAGGAAAATATGTTCTAAAAGTAAAAAATGCCACGTGTGAAAGTAGGGCAAGAAAGGAAAGAAATACAAATGTGCTTTTTATGTTATTTTTTTTTTCCAAACAAGCTATCAGTGTCCAATAAATAATACATGTAGGAGTGGAACTGTTTTGCTTTTTAATACACCTTATAGAAATGTGTTTGATAGACACACTGTCTCCTTCTAGAGAGTGGTTATTTTTAAGATTGATAGGTTGCATAATTTCAAGCAATAGTTCTTCTCCCCTAGGGCCATTTAACTTCTGTTGAGGGCCTTCTATTCTCACTTTAAATATTTTATGTGCAAACTCTTTAATGAATACAATTTAAATATGTGCTGTGTTTCATGCTGAACCAATGAATACCATAAATAAAACCACTCAGTCATGCTGATCTGTTGCACTGTTGGCTTTAAAAAAATCTCTCAGTGCATCCTAACAATAGTTCTGTGGAAGTATACAAACCATTAGACAACTTAAGACCTATGAAATGACAGAAAAAAAAAACATTTCTTGCAAAACTCTATTGATCGGTAGTGACAATGAGAATTTTTACAGATTTATCTTCTCACGTAATTGAGAAAAGAATAGTAAAAGATTATCCTTGGGTAAGGGAAATTCTTGAGTAAATTTTTTGTACAAGTTCTAATTTGGAAGTCAGTGCATTATTTTATGCAAAAAAATAAAAAAAATAGAGGTGAAATACTCATAAAAACAAGGGAACTGTAAAAAGGTTCCTATGCAATTTAAGCCTCACCTGATAATAATGATTCATTGATGGAGTTATTAGAACAACAGATGATTTCCTGTTCATAAACACCAGTGGCAGATTAACTAATAACCCCTAAATAAACTGAATATCATGTAGACTTGCCTGATCTGGGCGTAGAAAAGCTGAATAAAAACTCTTCCTCTGATTACCTAATTCAAATCAAAAGGTGAAGCTACATTAATATTCTAACAGTGTCACATTAAGAACAGAATGAAGTTTTTCATCCAAGCGTATGATTGGGCAAGCACTCTTGTGCTGTGTTTGGGCAAGTTTTTATAATCCTCTAAAGAATATTACAGAAGGTCTTGGACAAACTGCCTGCGGGGAGGAGAATTTAAATCCCTACGTAATATTTGCCACGTTCAAGGATGCTGGGGAGAAACCTTTTTATTTTGAAGTTCATAACAAGATTTTGTGTTACATGAGCCTATTAAGGTTGGAAAATTTCTTTACCTGTAGAATAATTTCAATAAATATTAATTATGCCCTATCTATTTTAGGCTAAATAAAGCTTAATATTTTAATGCAATATACTAATAGCCTTTATTTTTTAACCCAAGATTTTCTGTCAGGCTTACCCACAGACATGCTTCTTCAAGTCCTTTTATTTATTAAATTGATGATCAAAGATCTATACAACTTGGGAAGTGGAACTCATCATGTAAGTATGTCTAACAATATCTCCATGCGTTTGCATAGTTCAATCCTATGTCAGCAATGGTCATAAAATTAATTTAAGATATTATAATGAATCATAGACCATTCATATAATATTTCATAATTAGATATCTAACATCAGGTGTCTCACTTCAAATACTAACTAACTGCCTACAAAGAAAGTAAATTTAACGATAATAAAATGTACTTAAAAACAAAAAATGTACTTACCTATTTCTCAAATATGTAAAATCTCAGATATGGTATAAAGCAGTTTCTTGGTACCCTGCAATAAAAAGCTAAGGAAGAAGAAGGAAACCTTGGGGGACATTCAGAGTGATGATGTTTGTCTTCCCAAGCTACATGAACTCTGATTTCCTGGAGATGGCTGAACACCTGCCAGTACATTCACCACCAGGAAATGGTGAATGTATTCCTTGCTTTAGTTTTCTTTACTTATTTAACTGTCTTTATGTCAACCCAAAAGCTTTCTCCTTTTTTACTCTTGTGATTTCCTCCACCAGTGTGGAGGAAATGAGAGAACCTCTGTGATGCTTGCTGGCTGAGGTTAAACCATTACAAGCAGTATAAAAATGGAAGAAAATTCATCTTTTCATATTGATCTTCTCAGCTACAGGCATAAGAGAACTGAAATCTGATAATCTATCTTTCTTTACAAGCAAATACAAAATATTTAGTGAGCATTTCAAAAACAGGGTGGACAAGGCAACATAAAAATATTCTGTTAATAGTACAATTGTGTCTAAGTTCAAAAATTTGAAACCATTTACTAAATGATTCATAAGTGCCCCATGAGTAAAGGCTCATAATCAATATTGGTGTATTAGCAAAGTCACTCTCTTGCAAACATTAGCATTCCTTTGCATTAACTCCCTTTTCTTGGTGTATCCTAAAGCAGTGATGTGACCCAATAGAAGGGGAACTACCATTGCTGTACAATATGTTTCAAAAGCCAAGGAAATTCTAGAGTATAGTTAAAGTGTGGGTTAATTCTTCATGATAGTATTATACATCTTGATTTTCATAACTAACAGCTTAATGCATAAGCATACTAGAAACACCCACATTGCTCAGGTAAAATAATCATTACTATCCGGACATAATTAGCAGCATAGTACTGACAGTTGTACCATTAAAACTACTGCAGTAATATTTTACAAGTTCATTTTGGCCTATTATGCTGTAGAATAATTGCCTTTGTGAAGATAGTAAGAATATTTAAACACTCATGTGTTATAGCAGGATATGTAACAGTGTCATAGCTACACTTAACATAGGTTAACATGGTTTTGTTTCCACTTCTTAGGGATACCAGTTGAAGGATATGAAATTATGTGAAATAATAACTGTTTCTTTCATTAAATGCAGTTGCTTTCCTAATGCTTTTTAGTATGTATATATTTGTTTAATATATGTATGCAATACCATGCTGAGTAGTTGATAACTTATCTAGAGCCTTGTCAGACACACTTAAATCAGCCTAATTTTGTAGTGAACATCATCTTTAACCTTTATTAATTTTAATGCATACTTAATAAAGATAGACATTTTATTAAAAAACAACCTTATTGAATATATAATTTTACAGCCTATATGAAATTTCCACTATAATTGCATGAACATTTGTAAAAATTGCTTTAGCATCTGTGGGTTGTCACATATTAGCTTTATAGAAGTGAATTAGAAAATAAGAGACAGATGACTGGCAATGTTCCAGTGTGACCTACACTTCTATAGTATTATAAATTAAAACAGTGGTTCAAGGTCGTTAGTCTAGTCACTTGCTTGTCATTTAGGACCAAAAAATTGATATGATTTTGGAAGAGGTTTTATAATGTTTTCTTTTATTGTTTTATTTAAGTAAAGTAGGTCTTTTCCCACTTAAAATATTTGCAATTTTTTTTCCATTTTGGAAAAGACCTAGAGAAATCAATTCTTAAATTTTCAGTAAAACTGGCTTCAGTATTCACAAGTAGAATAGAAGAAAGCAGAAATATTAGTAACTGCAAGACTTACCTCAAAGGCCTACATTCCTCTTTGAAGAGATAGACAACAATACTGGAAAATTAATTTTCTTCTTTTGGTCTATTGCTTCTAAATAATCTATGTGTGATGATTTAAAAAAAGGGTAATGATTGTAAAGCTATCGAATTACTGATAAACACACACGCACGCTCAGATACTTCTAATAGTTTTGGAAATACTTGAAAATTGAAACAGAATCTTCAGAGATGTTTGTGAATTTCCTTATTTTCTTAAACACTGAAGACTTTCTGTGATCTTTTCTATTTTGGTTTATTTGCATACATGTGAAAAAAAGGTTTTACAAAGACTTTCTTCCTATCTTCCATGTATATTACATGAAGATTGGGAAACAGCAAGTAGAGATAAATACCTTAGGATGGTGCTTTTATTATTGGGGAAGACATGGAAATTTGGTATGCTTAAAAGACATACATGTAAGGGAATGAAAATAATTAAATAGATAAATAGATAAATAGATAAAAAAAAGACAGCTCTGTTAATTTTTTCAACTATTTTGCAAAAGAAGAAGAAGCACTACATTTTGCATGCTTCTTCATGAATGCCAGGTTTTTAAATAATTAGGTAAGGAAATTCTGGATGTTTGCTCCCATGTGCAGAAATTGGCAGAGTCAAAAACTTGGAGGAATACTGACAGTTGATGTCATAATGGAACATCAGGATGACAGATTTGGCCATAGCTGTGATGGAATAATATTTATTAGATGTCAAGGGATCTTAAAATCAATTCACACTAATTAACTACATATCTAAACTAGTATCAAATGTTGTACATAATGAAATTACAGAGCTTAAATAGAAAAAAAAATGTAGTGTTTGATCTTTACTACTGATTATACACCTAGGATGCTGATGCTGCCTGGATATTTGCTAGGCTACAATGGAGGTGATATAACAATAAGACAGCTTGTTAAGAAGAAAATGGGAAAATTCAACTCTTTGGCATGGAGCCTGCTGTAGAATGCCATATTTGAAATACAAGGCAAACAACACTGCCTGTACAGAAAATTTTCAGACAAGAGAGAGTATATAGAAGGAAAAGGGGTGTTATTACATATAAAAACTGTCCCTTCAGAAAGCTGAGCTCAAGTCCAAATAAAAATGAAACATGAAATAAATGCCAAGAAACACTGCCAGATTAAATGTAAAAACAATGCATTATAAGAAGGCAAAAAAGAGTTGGCAGAACAGCTAACTGATGAGAAAAAAACCCTGTTAATAAATCTTTGTTAAACAAATCAGTAAAGGAAGCCTTGCAGTAGTCTGCAGGACTTACTGACTATTAAGCTATGAAACAAATCCAAAGCATTCAGAGAAGATAAAACGCAGAAGAAAAATGAACCCTTTTCATTAGCATTCACAAAGAAACTGAGAAGATTCTCATGGTTGAATTTTTCCTGGTGGGCAGCTTCTCAAGGGAACTGACTGAAATAGAAGTTATGGAAGAGATGGTAGTTCAAACAGTGGAGGCTAGGACAAATCAGAATCAAACTGTATTTATTCAAGGCTTCCAAACTGAGTCACAGCAGCTGTGTCATCACTTTGTTAAAAGTTCCTTAATGCAAGTGGAAAGTAACAAATGTGGTGTCACTGATTTTAGAAAAAATTCAGGGAAAGCATGGCAACATTTATACTTGGAAAATTAGTAAAACTATAGTTAATGACACAATTAATGGCACTCAGTGGGATGTGATTAGCTCACATAAAACCAACTTCTTTCTTTATAAAGCTTAAAAAAAAAAAATGGGGTTTTGAGAAAGCAAAGATCAACTGATTTTGTAAAGTTGAAGTTCTTAAAGAGTTTCAGTGAAATTGGTCACAGAATCATACAATAAAACTGAGCAACCAAAGTGTGAGAATTGAAGCTCACATGTGGACTTAGAAAGTTTGCTTCTACAGCAAAGTATTTTTGGTAATAGAGGTGAAGGTCACTAGTAGAAACTGCAGAACTTCTTTTGAGTCTGAGTGACAGGGCAATAAAATGGCCAATGAAAGTCAGTACAAGTGCACATAACATGATGCACATGAGGAAAAAACAAATCCCAACTTACATACAAAATTTGCATGATCTTTTCCATTAAGACATAAAACTTTGAGTCACACTAATTCACTAATTCACACTATAAGAAAATCTGATACTGTTGAGTCAAAAAAAAAAAATAGCAAAAAAACAAGAAAAGAAAATAAACTGAAACAGAGATCATGTTCCTATGTATATTTTCTACTAATATATTTATTACGGAATGCAGTATGGGGTTTTTTACTCTCTTGTTTCCCCTCCCCTTCTCTCACAAGCACATAGTAAAACTGTAAAAGGTTTGGGTGCAGACAATAAGGACTATTATGTTTATAATTATTTTAACATGAGGAATTAGTCTTTACCTGAGGGAAGAGGGAGGGAGGTCTACATTCCTGAAAACAAAAATACCTGATGGACCTATGATAGAAGTCTCAAACAATGAGTGACATGGACAAGTCCATATACCCTTTAACAAGCTTTTTAAATTTTTTTATTTATATATTGGAGGTCATGAAAAATGCTGGAAAGGAGTTCTATCCAAAACAAATAAATTGAGATATTTTTTAAGGACTGAATACTAGGCCTCAGATATTTGTTGATATTGAAATTTGTAGATGTTAAAATTTTAACATATGCTGGGCTCTAGGGGAGACTGGACAACTTTTTGTGAGACATCCACAAAGGGTCATTAAATTCATGGCTATTATAATGTGACTGGAAATATTTTGGATAGGAAAAGAATTTCTTCTACTCCGTAGGCAATTACAATTCTTCTATTCCTTAGGCATTTATCCTAAGTACAGGAACATTTATTGCATTCATTTTGGCCATTTGTATGTTTAAACTGCAGTAAATTGCAACAGAACTGGAGTCCAAGACCTCCATATTCCAGACCTTCCATGTAAAGTAGCCACCTTGAAATGCTTACCAACCTAGCAAATTACATAGGCATTAAAAGGCATGTACAATAGGGGGAAAATTCCTTCCTAACAAATAAGTAGTCATTTTGTATTCTAATGTGTGAATTTATTGCCTACATTTAATTATTAAATTTATTTAACAATTAATTTGTTAAATAAATTTAATAAATAAATTTAATAATAAATTTATTAAATAAATATTAAAATTGCAATTAAAGGCCAAAAAAAAGTCAAAACCTTGTACAATTGAACATCAATGTCAGACTTTTGGGTTCAAAATTATCTGAAATGGCCAGGAAATCATTGAAAACACAAGGAAAAAAACTTAATTTACTGTAGTTCAGTTTACACTGACTATGATAAATGGAAGGTGTTTCAGAGATTTATATCAGACGTGACAGTTCTTTAGAGGCTGTTGACTATTCTTGCCAGCTTTGTGAAAGGAACTATGTGTCAACCAGACACAGACAGCTATTGGGATGGGGGATGCAAAAGTGGAAGAAAATATCTGACAAAGCAGGGGAAACCCCAGATTTCTGGGTTATAGAAGGCAGTATAGTAATTGAATTAACTACCTACACAGGGAAAAGATGAGATTAATTTTACCCATGTAAAAATGGATAATCTGTAGCAGGAGGATAGCAGCCAAAGTTGTACTTATTTATTGTACTGTAGATGTGGGGAAGACCCTTCATTAAGGGCCAGAAGACAGGACAGTCTGAAAGTGTGCAGAATCCTGGAAGTTGAAACTACTCACTGCCTGCATTTTCTGACTCTTCTCAAAGCTTAGGCCGTGGCACATCAGCATTCTTACAACACACTGTTTATGTGTAAGATGGGAAAGGATAACCACTGCACCACTGAAAACATTAGTCTGAATGTGTGCCTGTCTCCATGAGGCTGCAGGACTAAATAAAAATGCCCAGCAAAAGTTCAGCCTTTTTCTTTCCAGGAGAACTCATGATACTTCTGTGCCAGATTTGTCTCCATCTGTGGAGTCCAAACCCGCATTTCATAAAACAGTCTTTGCACTTTCTTCTAGATTTCCTTTATCTCAAACAGATACCTCACCTAAGATTTCCAGAGTTCACCTGAAATAGTACATGGGTAGAGAAGAGTAAATGAAAGCAAAATTTAAATTTAAGGAAGGCTCAATGTAAAGGGAGAAAATATTCTGAAAATATTTTGGTTTCTTTCAGCATGTTTTCCCAAGTTACCAGTGCACCCAAATGCATATGAAAAAGAATAAAAGAATATAGAAATATAGACTCATATAGAAAGACGAGAAATCATTTCGTTCTCATAAAAAAGTGGCAGCTTTGCAGGCTGGATGCAGGGCTTGTAATATTAAATGCACAAGGATGGTTTTATGTGGATTTTTTTTCATATTAACTACAATGCATTTAAGAAAATACAAAATAATACACTTTTATTTAAACTTGCATTTTAAGGACTGATTCAGGAAACTCTGTGAAAGAAGTATGGAAGTATAGCTTTAAGATTGAGATTACATGATGAAAACTTTTAAGAGATTTTGCATTTCTACTGATCCCGAAACTATAGCTTCTAAATGTGTTTTTATGAGGAAGAATATTTTCTGGTCTTTAAGACTATTTTAATGATTGACTCAAGTCTATAGAAATTACATGAGTTTTGAGTCTGTCACAATCCTGTTTCTTTTTTTTTTAACATTTTTTGTTGTTGTTGCTGTTTCATATTTTCTATATAAATGACTTTATTTAACCATAAAATCTAGTTCCCAAATGAAATGTTAGGAAAATGTTTTATTTTTGATGTCTAACTGTATAAAGGTCTGGATATTTCTTATTATTCATTTAATGAAAATAAAATATAATAAAATAGTAGGGAGGAAAAAATTAAAATATGAAGCTTTAAAACATATGCATTACATCTTTAATATATTTCTGTATTCTTCATCATTAGAGAAATTAACATAAATAATTTGGTTTCAAATTATTTTCAAATTGTCTTCATTCCTGAACTGAGAAATATTCAAAACCTTAAGTCAAGAGGTCCACTGGTTTAACTGAGTTATGAATTATTCCTTTTAGGAGTCTTCTGAGCATATCTCACTCTGTTCCCTGACAATCTTGACAGAGACTGTTAATTCACAAGGCAACAAGCAGCAGCAAAACTAACTGAAGAGCGCTAACACCTAAAAGAAATAGGCAAATTTCTGGTGCTTTATTTAAAACATATATATATATATATATATATATATGTTTTACCTAGCTGGCAGGTAATACACAAATATACAGACTTTCTGCTATAATATTAATTTTTTTTTTCAATATTTGTTTGTTTTCCTTTTCTGGGAAAAACTTGTAATGAAAATACTTTCCTCCCTTGGAATAGCTAATATCATGTTAAAGTATTGTCTTTTCATATATGATAGACTATTCCTGACTGCCACTTTGATATTACATATTTTAAGTTCAACCTTTTTGAAGAGTTATAATGGCAGAGCAGGAAGTTTTTCATCAGAGCAAAATTAAGGACAAACAAGACCAATGATATCACTGATATGACAGAGAAGTGACTGCCTCTTTAGCTCTTTCTCCATAGTCAGCTTTGAATATTTAGGAAGCATGATATGTTGAAGGAAGTCAGAGTGGAGCTATGTAATGCAAGACCTGTTAAGGAGGATAGAAAAACCAAGGTAACAACTCAGTTCTTAAAATGTCTTTCTTCTTTATTTCTTCTTAATTTCTATGTAATCTCTTATTTTAAATTGTTACAATTTTCCTTCTTAGTTTGTATTTTTATAGTTTAATCCTTAAAGGACATATATAAAAATTAATCATAATACCTTGTCACAAATAAATATGCACTATATTTGAGTATGCACTTAGACTTCATCAAAGTGCTAAGCATGTGTTTCAGCTTTGTTCTGAATGAAGATTTTTTTCTACCTTGCAGCTTTATCCTAGTACTTGCATTTCATCCAGATTCCTTTAAGCTTCCCATAACAGATTAAGTTGCCTTTAATGGAAATGGGATAAGGTCCTAACTAAACTGGAATTACTATAAAGCTGTATACCATGTAAATCAGGTTGTCACTTAGTTTAAAAAGTCATAGATAATACTAACATACTCTTTCCTGAGGCAATAGTATCTGATTTAATATGGTAATGCTCTTACATCAAATACAGAGGCAGACCTTCATGCATGTATTTCCAGTTTATAAAAAGATTGCTTTAAGGTTATCTTGAATTGCCATTACATTTTAAAACAGAAATGTCAATATTGTTCTTAGGCAGAATTTCATTACTATTCCTAACGTTCGTTATAAATTTGCTTTCACTAGATATTGAGGAGCTTTCAGTTTATAAAGAGTTTTTTGTGTTAAAAGATTTTCATCATTAATTTACAATAAAGTGTTAAAATTGCCATTTTCACCCTCACTAACCCATGAAATCAGTTGTCTGTCTGATTTATTGGGAGCTTAGCATATTTTAACAAATGAGGTAGAGGAATAGATGCCTTGTGAGAAATAAGTTTCCATTTTACAGATATAAAAAGTCTCATAACAAATCAGTTCTGCCTTGAAAATTATAAGCACAAGGTATACTGTGAATCATAAGATATTTTCCTGAGAGTTTGTAGGATGAATACTTTGCTTTCATTACACCTTAGAGAAGTAGAAAAGGTCATTTTTATTTATTGATATTTTTGGTCACATGAGAGCAATATGGTTGCTGTCAAAATTCCAGGGAAGTATGAGATGAACTTTTGGCATCTCACAAAGAATATTAAATCATTATGCCAAATGTATTACAGATGGGGAATGCCTCGTGTGTTAGCAACTGATGAAACAATGGGGAGGAGAAAACCTACAATAAAAGAGTATAAAGGAAAGATGATAAGACTGATTGTATACAGTCTTTGAGACATAAAATGACATCAGAGAAACCTATTGAAAATTTGTCAGAGTAAAGACTCCTCAGATTTACTCCTACTTTAATATTTTTTGTCAACAAGAAAATATCTTTGGCATTTTTTAAGGTATAATTGCTTTACTGGATAAACATAATATAAATGTTATAATTAGTTGAAACTTGCATTAGGAAAAAGAAGTTCATTAAAAATATAATAAGTACTTGAAGAAACTCTGAGTAAACAATACAGATGATCAATAATACAGGATGTTCAATAACAAAGATAATTTAAAGTATACAAAAGGTATAATTATAAAGATGGTTTAAGGTATACAAAATACTAACCAAAAAATTCATAAAATGCATTCTAGATCAACATTTGGTGTAAAACATGTCAGATTTAAATTTTGAACCTTTTTTGTAAAAGAAATATAATTTCTAATGTTATAAGCCCTTTCTAATAAATTTCTATAACTTTCTAACCTTAGAGTCCCATGGAGTCCTTTGGATTTCAGAGCAGAAGTTACTTCTCTTAGGGTACAGTTGAGTTTCACTGGAAAACTGCACAGATTGCCCTTCCCTGCACTTCAAATAAGATTTCAGGGGCTGCCATCTTCCTGCTTTCTCAGTTATTTTAAAAACTGGAACATACTTCTTCAGTGGTTCTTATAACCTTCCTATAAGGCACATGTACCAGGTCCTCAGCTTCCCAAAGCATGAGGGCACTGTCCAACCCAATGAGTCTGACCCCTCACCTATCTGTTCCTTCTGAAGGACTAATATGGCTTTGAAAATCTGTAAAGAACATTTTTCCCTTTTCCTTTCCAGGTCTAAGATACCGCTTGCCTTGTTTTTCAAGGGCTAGCAAACACCACGGAGTCATGTCTAATCTCATATTTTTCTGATCTTTCCTAAACAAATAGAATGACACAATTCTTCTTAATCTATCTGCTTAATGCATCTACAGTATTTGGCTGAGAGTCATACATGTAAAAATAAAGGCTCCCATATCACCAATTGAATCCTGAGATCATCAGGGCCAAGGCTCATAAACATCAACAAGGGAGTTATATATTGTATGCTTCAGCCAGCCAAATGCCATTGCTTTATGGAATTATACAGTATTTAAACTGAAAATTATTTCCAAGTGTTAGAGCATTTATTAGTGAGCATTCTGGCTGTGAAAGCTTTTAACACCATTTTGCTGTGTCCCAATGCTAGGAAATGAGTGTGCACTAAGAAGCAGTCAAACAATGTCAGTTACTCATCAATAATGCAGGAAGAACTGAAAACAAAAACACCCAATTAAGTCACTGTTTGTACTGCCCAGAAGTGAATAGCTAATAAAACTGCTAAGTCTGCTTAACTTTGCATAACTGTGAGATAATCAAATATAAATAAACAAAACACCAAGACGTATAAATGTCTAGAATTTTCTTGTCCCAAAAATTGAAAATAATTTCTATTTAACTTTATCTGAAATGTCAGATTATTTTATGTCCTAGAACATAAAATATTACTACTTTCTGAAGGCCTGACATTGTATATTATTCAGATGAATAGCACCACTGAAATTCACTCAGTAGAGGAAGAAAAAATAAAAATTAAATTAAAACCAGGAAAGATAGCTGTTTTGTCTGGCTTTATGACCATTTCTGTAGTGTTTATTCAGGATGTTTTAGATGAAATTGGGAGATTTAAGTGGCTTTAGCCACTATCTGATCTGGATTAGAAAGCTCAGAACACTGCTTGCTCTTCTTTCATTTCTTTTATTAGATGTGGCACAAAGAACTCAGTACATCAGATCTGACAACAACCAGGGTTTGTCACTGCAGAGCCTATAGGGATGCTGTGGGGTGCCAGTGCTGAAGCACAGGAGTGCAAGATAACTAAAAACATCTTTCCCTGCTCCTGGCCAAATTTCCAAGAAATCAGTATTTGTACTCTCCTGAAAAAAGGATAACATTCTCATATGATGTTTTTTCAGTGCTTACAAGTTTTGCCAAGGTTGATAGCTTAATGGAGAATATACTGTTTGGGCATAAAACTTTCTGTCAGCACATTTTGCTCAGACTTTTAATTTATGCAAAGCACATTTTTAATCTTTGAAGAAATAATCAAAATCAATCCCAAGGCAAAAATAAAAAATAAAAAGGGAAAGAGAAACAGAAATATGGTAAAAGCCAAAAGTGTTCAAAAATTAGAAAAGTATTTATATTATTAGAAATTTATACTATTAGAAAAGGGATGGCTTTACTTCATAAGCCATCATGAAGATAAAATTGTGGTTGGCTGGGAATTCAAACACACTGCTTTAAAAAATCCTGATGATGTCAGACTTCCTTTGGTGTAAAAGTAAGACGAGTTTCAGTGTCCAAGTAATACACACTGCTTGACTTTTCTTCTCAGTTACTTTCTTACCATGATGAGTACAGTGATTGATACTGTTATTTTTCACAAGTGTATTTATGTGTTGAAGTGTTGTATTTTGCCTTTCATTTGAGAAGCACAACATCTTTCTTTTCTGCTGAGAACAAATGTCAAGCTAGTTTTTGTATACAATTTTGTTGCTCCCATGTTTTATTGAAATTCATTTCCTCTCCTAAACAAAGAGTTCTACTATGATAATCTGTCACTTTAATTCTTAGACTATCAAACTTTCAGGAAAGTTGTGTTTCACAACTAATATAGTATTTTATAAGCTGACTTGCTTATCAGTAGAACCATGCCTTATCTTTATGGGTCAAGAGATTTTCCACAAAAGAAATAAAGGCATACTGGTACATACTGACAAAAGGAGTAAGAAGTTAGAGAAGATATACTTTTAACAAGAGGTTCATTGACCTCCATATGGTAAAAAAAATTCCCCTGGTCAGTCGTAGAACACTGTTTCTTGCCCATCTCAGCAGTTACTAATACTTTGCTGAAAGTATCTATTGAGATGTATATAGATGCATCCAAAGACAGAAGATACAGGAAGGAAATTGCAGTTTTCAAATTATGCTGTGAGAATTTTTTTTTTTATTAATCATTACAACTTAGACTTCTGAGGATTTTCTGAAAACTGTTTCATAAAGATTATTAATATGTTTCAAAATTCCTGTAATAGCACAGTAATTTCTCTATAAATTAATCAGGACTGGATAGTGTAATCATAGCCTCCCTTTTAATACTCTTGAGATTTGGCTAAATTTGACCTAGATCTGTATAAGCATTTTTTTTATTTTGAAATCAGTTAAAATTCCACAGCTAAAAAAAAAGAAATAAATAATTATAAAAAAAAAAATAAAATACATTTTATATCTTCTAGATGAGGAGCAAATCATGGAAACTAATGATTCCTGACAGATTTGTCCAAAGTGTACCTCTAAGTTTGTATATTTAACTGGATTGTCTTGCACTTTCAAGTCAAAATTTCTATTAATATTACACTAAAATCCTGTTGAGCATTCTAAGTGTGTAGCCCCTCAAAACTTAAAGAGCACTGTTAATATCAATTGAAAATATGCTTCTGAATGAACCAAATCATACCTTGTTGCCAGTATAGTTATATATCATAAAAGGGCCTATTATGTGTATTTACTGCTGCCAGAAGCATTTTCTACAGTCTCTAAGAGATGATGAGTTTTTATATTGATGTTAATTGTGCTTTTACAGTAGTTAGAGTTTTCCCAGCATGATTTATGTAAAATACAACACTGAAAATTTTGAGACACAAAAGATCTTTGTGAGGCAGCAATCATTTTAACTGGTGATGAAAATTATGTTAAAATATCTGAGACACAAAAAAATCAAGATTTGAGAAGATACCAACACAATATGTTCTTTTTCTTCTCTTCAAAGTGTCCCCTCTTGCATTATATATTGCATATTGATAAGTGAAACTTATTTAATAACCAAGACATTTTTGCATGGCTGAAAATCAGATTGTTGACAAAGTTATTTTCTTTGAGGATAAGTTGAAGGCATCTCTTTTGGTGTTGTAAATCAAATTAATATTCAAAAAATCAAGATAATTAGTTTTTTAGTGAGACAATTCAGGTTCAGTGTGGAATAGAGCTCAAAATTCACTATGAAATCTGCTAAATCAAAGTATTTAGAAGTGTTCACAGTAATCAATTTAACTCAGTTCAGCAATTTGTTAGAAGCTGAAATTCCTAAGAGTTAAATTTATGTATTGGGAAAAATATTGATTACCCATTAGCTACACCATGTGTGTTCAGGAGTGGAATAATCTGGACTAGCAAGGTGCTGTCTCTCCAGTTCTTTCTGTTGGAAGAAACCTCCTGTCACTATACCAAGTGCAATTTATGTTCTGTAAGTGTAAATATAAAATAAATTCACTTTGACATAAGTGCTGTACCTTTACATGGAGGCAACTAAGGGTAGAATTTGGCAAAACTTCCTACATTGTCATGATTGAGTGCGGTTAATTCTTAGACTATTTTTCTGGAGGAATCTAGAGTGGTTTCAAATCTCATACAAAATCATAATATCCATAACATGATATACTATTATTAAATGGAAGCATTTTCTTGATAGTTTACCAGGAAACAGCTGAAGATGCAGTTACTCTTATAGCTGTGAAATCTGTTAAACTCATTAGAGATGATTTCCAAGCTGTAACATAGCTAAGACTTCAAGGATTTACAGAGTGGAAGGCACAGACTACAGTCCTAATTTGTGTAGGATTAGATAATAGAGGATTCTGCATTTTTGTTGAATTCTGTTGGTGCTTTGGCTAGTAATTTCTCTTTTAGAAATTGGAATTAAAATAATGGTTACAGTGATCACTCTGTTATCTAAACATTATTAATGTCGTGTATGTTCAATGAGACATATATTTCCCTTTGATGAAGCTCAAATGAAAAAAGAAAAAATTCAGATGTCTCAATATATTAAAAGAGAATATAAAAACTATCCCTTTAGCTCTATGTAAGACTGAAAATTTCTTAGGAAGCTCATGTGGTTGTTTAAGCTTTTACCAATAGTTTATGTGGTTCATTTTCACCTACTGTGAATCTAAATCTATCTTCTTCCAGAAAGATTGTTCAGATTGTTAAATGCAATATATTTTCTTGACCTGAGTTACTTAGAAAAGTAATTCTTTCTGTCATCCCATTCAAAAGTTCTTTATTTGCTGGATTGCATACCTGCTCTGCAAAATGTGTTTGTTTCATTCCTCAGATATCTAAAATATTTCCAGTGTATATTCTCAGTAATTTAAAAGGTAAAAAAAATTGGTTAGCCTCCAAATGAAAATCAAATTTTCTGAAATATCAACTTGCTATTATTGTTTGAAAAAACAATATTTAGGCATCTAAGTTTTATATTTTTTAGATGTCTCCATGGAGTTCTAGTAGTATCTAGCCTTTGTGTGAACATGGTTAGAAGGAAATAAGACTTTTTTATGTTCAGTTCTTGGTCTTCAATCTACTAGTTTTTCATTATTACAGTCATTTGAAGACATAAATACAGCAGTGTTGTGACATCTCCATCAGCTTGCAGATTACTGATAAAATATACAAATCAGGTCTAAGGAGTTTTTTTATGTCTTCTTGCTTAGCTTCTGAAAGAAATTATTCAGCTAGGAATTCATGGCTGGGGTTTTTTTTGTTGTTGTTGCTATTAGTTTTATATTCCTCCCCTCACTGAGACTGGCTTTAATTTTTGTCTATAGTTTAGCTCACTACAATTAGATTAATATTCTGTAGTATCACTTGAGTTTAAACTGTTTAATATTTTGTTCCTGAGTTTTGACTTGCCTAAATTGTATGACTTTATCTTTCTTTTTAGAAAATGTACTTTTAATGCTAAATAGTAGAATTGAGAGAAGGAGCCCTATGACGTAATTTTTGATACAGTCAGTAAGCATGCAGTTTTTAAATTGTGCCTGCTGCAGTTTGGTATAAATCCTAATTATTCTTTTTGGCATGTGACAATATAAATTTTGGAGTGCATAGTGATAGAAGCTATGAAATACCTGTCAGTCTTATTAAATATTTCTAATGCAAGTGGATTTTTATGCAGAAAACTCCACAGTTGTAGACAAGCATTACAATTCAAGAAAACTTTACTATATGAAAATGTCTTACTAGGGTTTTGCAAAGGCTCCTGGGAGTCACAGATTTTTAGGGGGAGATTTTTTGTGTTTGAGTAATGTCACAGGGCAGTTTAATAATTTCCTTCTAGATGCATATGAGACTTATCTGAAATGACTTCAGATGAGTTGTACATAGATAACTCAGGGAACAGATAATACTCTTATATGCCTTTATAGATTATGTAGAGTACGTAGATATAGATTTTATATAGATTATGTATTAATTATGTTTATAGTTAGATGACTATATAGACTTTAACATCATCTTCTCCTTTCCATGTTTAGTTGGTGGACAGTATTATTTTCACCAAACTAATGAAAAACATTATATTGAATTGTTAATGTTGCTGTTGTTTTTGTGAACGTGAACTTTTTGTTGCTGAAACATGAAGACATATATGTTATTCTTATATCCACACATATATGAACATCTCATGTTAACAGCAGTATCTGCTAAAGACTGATGACTGTTTGGATGTCAAATTCACAGAGAACATGAACCATCCTGGATTTTTGGCATTCACTTGCACAGAATCACTGAACTCTGAAAAGCACTCCAGAGCTCAGCATAGCTTCCCCTTTATGGTTGTTCTCAGTATTCTGAGAGCAAGAACATGCAGTTTTAAGGAAGAAAATGTTATCTGCTTTCTGATGCTGATTTATTAAATTATTATTATAAAATTTACTTTGCTGATTTAGGCATTATTATAAATTGGCTAGGTGCTGTGATCTTTTTTTGGCCATTTGGCTTGACACCATTAGAAGCACAGATTCTCAGGTGTAAAAGCTGACATCAAATGTTTTAGATTTCTCAGAATCTGAAGATTTTTTCTGATTATATTTAAGAAGGAAAAGAATGTGAAAAATGTATTAGCATGAGTGGTTTTACTGTGGTAAACAAACTTATCATTGAAATAATAGGACTTTGATGTTAAACATAGTCCCACAGCAATAATAATCTAAAGACATAGTAATGACTAATTTAGCAATCACAAAAATTTCACAAAACTTTCAAAGCATTTTGCTTAATAAGTATCCTCCTTCAGGAGGGCAAAAAATCATAAATAGTACCCCAACATTTTTTAAAATGTGAGCAGAGGAGGGCAAGATGATAAGAGGGAAAATAAATTGTTATGTCTTCACAAAGCTTTCCTTTTAACTTCTTTGTAAATACAAATAAAAAAGCCTAGCTTGTACTGTGTGTACTAAACACTACACTTCCTGATGTTAAATGAAGCAGTGGAGGTCAGGAAACTTATGTGGCATAAAAGGAGTAAGATTAAAAAGAACATAGTAAAGAGAAAATCACAAAAGGGGTTCTTAGATGGTGTAGAATATTTTGAAAAGCTAAACCTCTTTCAGAGTACAAACTGATTTAATAAATTTCAAACAAGATTTAGTACCTTTGATCCAGCAAGGCATGATAGTTTTCAGTATAATTCCACAGGAAAAATGTTTTGCTGAGTTGGAATGCCAGTAGGGAACAAATGAAGCAGGACAGAGAATGCTTTGTCCAGAAATTCAGTGGCTTAATTAAAATGAGAGAACTGATTCAACCATTTAAAAAAATACAACAATAAATGCTCTTTTCAATCTCCTTTCATTTGGCCATTTAAAGAAGAAGTAATGGTGAAACATTGCCCTAGATGTTTCCTGTATTGTCAGGCCTTGTATGAGGGAGATTAAACAACAGCCATTACCATGTTTGTGGAGAGAGCTGAGGAAGAAGATAATTTTCAGAAAGCAAGCACCACTTTGGGTGATAAAAGATTTCACCTACTAGTTCATCCTGACTTTATAAATCTGCTGAACAATATTGCAGTGGTTTAAAGGTAGTAAGAATCCAGATATCTTTAAGTGAATGAAGTGAAGTGAATTTAAGCTTCATTCTTAAGTGAATGAAGCTCCTGTACTATCACCTGGTATTTGGTGAATGTCTTTTGAGTTTATTGTGTAATGCATCCAAAAAGGAATTTGAAACAGGGAATGTACATAAAAACACACATGGTTTTATGTAGACATTAAACATACACTAATGTAACACATATAAGAAATTTATAAAAACCTCTACAATATGCATTTCTAATACAGTATTAAAATATAATAAATTGGAGAGGAAACAGTCTAAGATGGTCCTGGAATGTGTGGAAAGTAAGTTCTTAACACAGGTGGTGAGTGAGAGAGTGTTTCTAGTTTCTAGTTTCTTGGATCTGTTGTTTGTGAACGGGAAGGAGTGGTGGGTCATACTTGGAGGCCACCCTGAGCATAACAAGCACATATCAAGTTTTTGATCCTCACAGAACTAAGGTGGGGATCAGCAGAACTGCTGCACTGGATTTCCAGAAGGCAGTCTTTGGACTGTTTAGCAGTGTAGTTGAGAGACTCTTTTGGGAGGCAGTCCAGAAGAGCAAAGGACTCCAGGAAGGCTGGACATTCTCCAAGAAGGAAATCTTATAGTCTGCAGGAGCAGACCATCCCCATGTGCCAAAAGACAAACTGGTAGGAACAACTGGTATGGTTGAATGGAGACCTTTCATTGGAACCAAAGAAAAAACATTTTCTGCATTAAAACTGATTGGATGGCCAGGCCAAAAGAGTTGTGGTGAATGAAGAAAATCCAGCTGACAGCTGGTCATATGTAATGTTTACTGGGGCTTGGCACTGGGGCTAGTTCTGCTTAATATCTTTGTCAATGATCTGGTCCAAGGGGATCAGGTGCACCTTCAATCAGTCTGCAGACTGCACCAAGCTGGAGTGCTGATCAGCTGGAGGGTCTGAAGGCTCTGCAGAGGATTATGGGCAGACTAGATCAGTGGACTTCAGTCAAGTGTGTGTGTATGCTTTTGTGACTAACTACAAGAAATACTCTGAGGTGCTCTATCATGTCCAGAGAAGGGCAACAAACCTCTAGAGAACAATTCCTATGAGGATTGACTGAAGAAGCTTGTGTAGTTCAGCCTGGAAAAAAGGTGGCTCAGGTTCTACTCAGTGAACAGTGTACCTGCCCAAACCATGGATATCTTCAAGGAGTCACTGTGGTCTACAATGTCAAAGGCTTTGACAAGGTCCAGACAGACAAAAATCTATGGTCTTTCCTTCATTATAAAGAAAAAGTGAAATTACCATAAGAAACCACAATCATGTTCTTGGTTCATACTCTAAGGCGGGAAACTCTGAACTGGAACAGAAAAAAAAGTTAATTAAAATCAAGAGGTAAGCATTCAATATGTGTATTGAAAGGCATATCTAAATGATTTTCACGCAAAATAAGAATAATAAGTGAGAATTCTGTCTGGTTTGCAGATAGCTATATTAAACACTACTAAACAGCAATGAAACAGTGAAAATCCCAGACCTTTTCATTATTCTTTGTGCCCTGATGTAGACTAATCTCTTTTTGGTGAGAGAGAAGAGTTCTTGAGAAGATGTCTTGTATCTTTTGTATATATGAGGAAGGCTTTATATACTTTTCTAAAAAGTCTTAGCTTCAGAAAACAATGGCAGTCCACTGGACTTGAAATTAATGAACACAGAATATCCTCTGTATTTTCCCCTGAGCTGACATTTTAATTTTCCTGATCCTTGTAACTGCTGGTCTAACTCATAGTAGGAGCTACACACTCAGGCTTTTCTAACTACTTTTATCTTCCATTTCT
>NC_031769.1:72146060-72242803 GCF_001522545.3 Parus major | reverse complement strand
TCTTTCTCTTTCTCTTTCACTATTCTGCCTTTTCCAACTACATAAAACATATAAAGAGATATGCAACTATCCTAGTTTATTTTATCATTTTGTTTTCTTTATTAATCTGAGTCTTGGAGACTAGAGACATGGTCACTACCTATATTTTCAATCAGAAGAGACACTTTCTTGTTCATATTTAATTTAAATAATTCTGTCTGTGGATAATACATATTATGCTGGCTTGAATCAGGTTAAAATTGAATTAAGAACACTGTTTTGTTCTGAACCTGTTGAACACAGATGGTTTGAAGCCACAACTTTTCTTTTACCTGCAGAGAAGTCAAATGCAGGCAAGACTTAATTTTGTGTTTTAGGCACAGGCAAGGCACATAATTTGAGTTTCCAGGTGTCAAAAATCTGAGTGGGAAAGGCAGTAGTGAGAGATAAGTAGAACTAGAAACAAAACTCTGAAATTGCAGTATGAGAACGCAGGGTTTATTGTGTCAGTAGGGCACCTATGTTGATATCTATTAACTAGAAGAAATGTAGTGCAGAAATCACAATGGGCAACTAGATTTGGGAGTCATCTATAAAGATTTTTCTTTAAGGAAATAGATGGTCTGAACTATCTTTGAACAACTGGCATAAAAAACAATTTGGTTTATGAGAAGCAGAATTGATGAGGAATTGTGAGTTTGTTTTTCCCCCATACTTTAATGAGAGGAGATAGTTTTAAGTCCATAGTTCACTAACCAAAAAAAAAAGAATTTGTAAGACTTGCTAGCATTATAAGTATCATTGAAATAATTGCTCCATTACCAGTAGAGACTTCACATTATAATTAACCAGTAGTGATTTGTATTGAAAATTAATCATATTATGGCTACTGTAATCTGGTCTCCTACAGCTAGTGAGACAGATGGTTCTCGTTTTAAAGTTATAAATATAAATGAGAATATTAATACCATTAGGAATAAACATTAGTAATATCTAGTATATTTATGATATCTTTTTCTGGAATCTGTATTTTAAGTCTATTTTTGGGTGTAGGAAATAATGCATTTAGATGGTTACCTTATAGCTTAAAGGCCTTTTTTCTAGAACAAAAATAGGTCCCTGTGATCCATCCTTCTAATTCAAACTGTTCTCTTGCAAAATATTACTTTACAGAGGTGTTTGTACTTCTCAGGGAGACTAAAAAGAAAGCAAAGATTGTGAAGGAAAAAAAAATCTATACAATAGATTTTGATGCTTGACAAAATTAAAGTAACTTCGGAATGTTGTAGCACAGATCAGTTTTTGAACTCAGGCAAAATATTGCTTTTCCAAATAAATAAAGGGAAATTGAACTGGATCATTATATACTACAAAATAAATGAGATGTACATTCATGTTTATTGCTGAGAGTTTTGAGGACTTATAGTACAGTCTAGATACTTTCCTCTTGGGTGATGAGAGCTCCTTTTCTACATGTTTGTGCAACTCACTGCTATGACAAACAAAGGTATTTGTACTGAGCACATCTGAGGATTCAATTTTCTTTGCAGCAGCCTATATTCTGCTGTGTTTTAGGCAGGTAAACAAAAGAATGTTGATAACACACCACTATCTTGGCTGTTGCTGAATAGGGCTTGCACTTCATCAATGCCTTCTCTGTTTCTCCATTTCCTCAGCAGGATGCGGGTGACCAAGAGATTTGGGGAGATAAAATTGGGACAGGTGATCTGAATTGCCTGAAAAAGTACTCCATGCTACATCATGTTCAGCACTAAAAATAGGAGGAAGTTCTTTGAAAGTGGCCATTGCTTGGAGACTTGTTGGGCATCTGTTTGTTGGTAGTGATTCCTACAACACTTGTGTTTTTCACAGCTAAGCCAAAAGTTTTATCATGTCACTTGCAGCTGGAGTCAAGGCAACTCTCAAAAACAAGTCCAAGTTACCTCTGCAAAGGTCACATAACCCATATGCTAAATGTTTCCTTCCCTCTTTCAATAACCAAACACTAGTTGATAGAAGAATTTAAGCCATTAACGAAAGACAGATTCAGCCCATATTGATTCATTAGCAAAGAAAATTAATTAGTTTAGGACCTTCAAATTGGGGTCAAAGGTGTAAAGCAACTTCACATCCTAAAAAAATAATTATACACTTCAAGCAAAGGTAGGATTTATAATTGAATTGTCTGTCCTGGTCAATTAGTTAATTAGTGAGTACCAGTATCATTGCATACTGTGGTAATATATGTATAAAATAATTCAGAACGACCTTTTGAAGTTTAACAATGCTAGTTCAAATGAATATGTTGCTCAAATAATATATACAATACTGAAATTGGGGTGAAGATGAAGGGGCACAAGCCTATCCAACTTTGGATGTTGGATAATGAGATAACCTTCATGAGGGTGTATTTTTGGCTTAAAAAATTCTCAGTGGCACCAAACTTCATTAGAAGAGCTCTTGGGATAGAAGAAATTCTTGTCAAGAGCCCTAACATGATGAAATTGACAGAAGTCTTGGGCATGAGGGAATAACAGACTTTTAGAAAACAGCAAGCAGGTGGGAAACTTCTCAATAATGTCACTTGAACCTAAATGGCAAGATGTTTAAAAACCAAAAAACTGAAACTCTATCTATATATAAAAGACCCTAATCTATGTTGTAGCTTTATGCTATTTGTTTTATCTTGATGAACTGGACATCATACTGTATTGAAAAAGGGTTCATAGTTTCAAATAATGAGTGAATGGATAGAGACATATTGGTAAGGTGGTAGAAAGACCAATGTAAACATATGTTAACTATTAAACATGCAGGACACAAAGTGACCAGGCAAAACAGGCTATGTTATGCCAATGATGAAGCTGTGCTGTATGTTAAAGAAAATTTTATTTGAAGCACTTTACTGAAGCAATGTTATTAATGACTGATGTGAAATCTACATGAAATAAATAACACCTAAAGGAAAAATATTACAGTATTAATTTAATATCAGGAGAGTTATATATGTAAGTTGGTACAGAAATTATTTAAAAACTCCACAGTAAGAGACTACAGAAATTGAGTGTTACCACTCAAAAATATTTAACAAAGGTCAAAAGAAATCATAATTTCCTAAGAATAGGTTAAGGGAGTTATTTAAAAATAAGAAGCCATTCTTTAAAAATAAAAAGGCATTTCTAAGTGAAGAAAAAAGAATCATGATATCTGTGGTATTAAATAATAAATATAATAAAAATTTAAAAATTGATTCTGACATGCAGTTTTACAAAATGCATGAAAACTACTAATACCATTTCAGAACCAAGAAGTGAGCCAGAGAAATTCTGGAGTCAGTAGATAATTAAGGCAGCAAATGACAAAATAAGTCCTTAGAGGAATTGAGAAGATAGAAGCAAAATATTTTCTTTTTTCTTGCCTTGCCTTGCCTTGCCTAGCCTGGCCTTTCCCTCCTCTTTTCCCTTCCCCCCTTCCCCTCTTCCCGTTCCCCCCCTTCCCCTTCCCTCTTCCCTCTTTCTTTCTTAACGGGACACTCAAATATTGTACAAAACTGAAGTATTTACAAAGAGATTATGAAACAAGTTGACAAACTGCAAGTGGTTGCCCATATATGCTATATTCATCTGAGCACTTTAAAGGAAATCTAGATTAAATGCTAGTTGTGCTATGAAATTTCATAGTTAAAAAAAACCAACAACAACAACAAAGCTATGACAAACACAACATTGGTTCTAAGAACTGAAGTAAGGGATATTGAAGCAATGTCATTTATGCTTTAAAGAAAGGATTACATAGATTTGCAGAACAGTAACTTACTTAGTAAGCCTCAAAAATGTGCATGGCACATTTATCAAAAGCTGCAAAAATGAATGTTGTTAGTGGACATGTATTACCAGTATAAATGGCACAAGGCTTAACATCATGTTTATTAAAAAAGGGTCATGCCTTACATATTTTTGAGTTCCTTTGAAGACATCAATAAACATGTAAATCCTGTTGGCAGGGTATCTTCAAGGTCTGTCTACCAAAACTTCTTCAGGAAATTTTTCAGGAATATATGATGTGATACAATATGATATTATTATATGGAAACAAAAATGTAATTACTTTACTAGGTCAATAATTGGCTAGAAGCTTCAACTCAGAGGTGAGGAATGAAAGTATATTTTTCAAAATGAAAAAGTTCTTTGCTTGGGCACATGATTTTCAACAGATTTGGAAGTAATCTTAAAATTGGTATGAATAATGAGGTGATAAAATTTGTTGGTAATTCAATACAGTAAGAAGGAAATCCCACTGTGAAAGATTACAGATAAGTTACTGCATAATCGTGTGGTGTATAAAATCAAGATCAGATTTACTGCAAAATAATACAGTTGGGAAAACTTCACATAAAGCAAATGGGCACTGACCTGACCTTTGTCCTCAGGAGTGAAATCTTTATATTATAACAGATTGTTCCACAAAAATGCCACCTCCGTGCTCAGTAGTGGGAAAGTACAAATTAAGTGCTAAGTACTAATCATTAAAGGGAAAGAAACCAAACCAGAACACATTGTTATCCCACTGTATAAATAAATAAATATTCTAAAGATCTAAAGAATCACAAGTGTTACAGTGTTCTGGCTTAGGTTTGGGTAGAGGTAATTTTTGTTACAGTAGATAATAGGAGGCTGTGTCTTGGATTTGTGCTGGAAACAGTGTTTATAGCACAGGGATGTTTTAAGCAGTAAGCAGTGATTACAGAGTGTCAAGGCTTCTTTTGTTTCTCACAGCACCTCCAGTGATCAGATTGGGATTGCACAAGAAGTTGGTAGGAGACACAGTCAGGACAGCTGATCCCAACTGACCAAAGGGATATTCCAGCCTATATGGCATCATGCTCATCATAGAAAGACAAGGAAAGAGGAAAGAAGGGGTGAGGGGGATGTTTGAAGCAATGTCGTTTATCTTCCCAAGTCACCTTTTTGTGTGATGGAGCCCTGTGGTGTTTTCCTGTCTATATCTGAATATATGCCTGTCCATGGGACGTGGTGAATGAATTCCTAGTTTTGCTTTTCTTGTGTGCACAGCTTTCAGTTTCCCTATTAAACCTCTTTCATCTCAACTCATGATTTTTCTCACTTTTCCTATTCTCTCCCCCATTCCAACGTGAAGGGAGTGAGAGACCAGCTGTGAGGTGCTTAGTTGCTGGCTGAGGTCCAGTCAAGGCACATGAGCATCAGGAAAGGGTGAATATGTGTGAATCTGGTATCTCTTCCACACTGCACGTGGAAAATTCCTTCTAATTAAAGTAATAGGAGGCGAGCTAGAAACCAAAGGGTGTTCCTCTATGAAGTTAGGTTGTGCAACTCTTTGCTATGGCATGTTGTTGATCAAGGCAACCTACAGAGACTGAAGAGGAGGCTGAATAGTTTCATGGAACAGCCATCTATCAAAGGTTACAGAAGTTACACCTGGCTCTGGGTTGCCCTAATATGCAACTTGTTGAGGCATAGGAGTAAATTCAGGAAATGCTTTCCCTAGTTATCTGCTGTAGATTTTACTGAAGGCAGATGATCCTGTAGATCTAGTACAGCTGTTCTTAAGGAGTTTTTTGCGGGTTTTTTTGATTCTTTCATCAACCTTCATCAACATTTTGTTCCCACGCTTAGATGTAAATAAGTTAGATGTGGGACTATGTTAGATATTATTTTCTAGCTAAACAAAACTATGATTTTATATATTCTTATAAAAATAATACTTTTAAATACAAAATATCCAGAAACTGTAGGGAATGTATTGTACTTTATGTGCATATCTCTGGATAATTCTTGTAAGCACAAGTATGCAATTTTACAAGGCTCTGAAGTGACCAGAAGCTACACTTCCATGGTAATACAGCAATGAGGTGAAATTCTTTACACAATCTTTCAGTAGAAAAGTCTCAAAAAATATTCAAATGGACCTCACATATTGCAGAAAAATACCATCTAGACATACACTCTATGATCCATAATTAATACAGTTGTGCCTGTGCCACTCTATGCTTACCTATGGTAGGTAAGGATCCTGCTCATTGTAGCAGGCCAGGTCCAGATGGTCTGGCCAGGTGTTACCTCAGGATCCTCAGCAAGAGGTCCTCAAAAGGGAGACATATAAAAGAGGGATGGGCATGATTCAGTGACCTGAAAAATAATACTTTAATATCCAAAACAACATACGCATAAACCGAACAGCATATAGGGTGCACCGAAAAGGCTGGGGTCCAGGCTGGGGAAGTAACTTATATAAGGTGGGTTGAGGGTAGAGTTTGAGGGAAAGGAACCAATAAAAGCAGGGGATTGGGAATATGTAAAATGATGCACCAAATTTTAACCATTGATAACAGAGAAACTATAGTACTTCCTAGTACTATTTACATATCACTTTTCAGGGGGCATTGTGTGTGAGCTTTTGGTCACCCTAAGTACAGAGATATTTCTTCTCAGGGCCTGGGGCCAAGTCCCTTGCAAACCTCTTTCCCTGATGGACTCCAGCAGCTCATAAATTCAGGAGATAGTGAATTTGTGAGATAGTGAATTCATGAATCAATGTAGCAGTGGTTTAGAAACTTAACAAATTAGAGCAGTCTGTTAAAGGAGATTGCCTCCTTACACTATTACACTCAATACATATTTTATGTAGAGAAAGAGGCAGGAGTCATGGTGGATGGCAAGCTGACCAACATTGTGCTTCCTGTGCCCAGGAGAGCCAGTGGTATCCTGGGGTGCGTCAGGAAGAGTGGGGCCAGCAGCTCAAGGGAGGTGATTCTGCCCCTCCACTCAGCCCTAGAGACACCACATCTGGAGTATTGTGTTCAGTTCCAGTCTCCACAGTTCAAGAAAGAGAAGGAGCTGCTATAGAATGCAGATGATCAGGGGTCTGGAGCATCTCTCTTATGAGGAGAGACTGAGAGAGCTGGGTATATTTAATCTAGAGAAGAACAGCTGAGATGGCACCTCATCAATACATATAAATATCTCAAAGACATTTATTAAGAGGAAGATGCCAAACTCTTTTCAGCGGTGGCTGGAAGAACTTCTTTCATTGCAGGTGGTAGAGCACTGTAATGGTCTGCTCATCCCTGGCGAGATTCAAACCCCAAATTCCTGCTCCAGGTGACCTGGCCTTGGCAGAGGAGTCAAACTAAATGCTCTCCAGAGGCCCCTTCTAACCTTAACCATTCTGTGATTCTGTGATTATATGTCTTTTTTTTTTTCACTTTATATTGATAAGTTAAAATCTTAGGCAGAAATTAAAGTAGATGTAGGTGTAATTGATAGGAAAAAAACTCATAATTTCTGAAAGAGTAGTGCAAAAATAAAAAATTAGTGAAAGCCTGGGATGTTCCTTTTTTTACTTATCATATAAGTGAAAGCAAATAAACTAAAAACCAGTTTAAAAAATGGCTAACATAGCTGTTGCCACCATCGTGTAGGGAGATATTAGCTTAAGAAAAGGTTACAAAAGATACAGACAAAAACTATATAAGGAGAGATTTTAAAGAAAGCTAAATAATTTACAACAGTATAAATAATTCTATTTTGTATTGCAGAAGCTGAAGCAGTGGAGTTCATGTTAGTAAAGCTATATTCTATATGCTATGAAGTAAATTAGAGTATATTTTTCAGAGAGCCTGTGTGGGCAGAGGACAGGCTGACTGATCTTACAGGGCTATTTCATCTTTAAATTCTTCCATTTTATGATTAATGGTCATTGATCTGACTGCATACACACTGTTCTTTTCATATCGAAGTTATAAACTACAACAATTGGATTACTGTCAACTGCTGAAATTCTGTTCAGTGGATCACCTTCCCTTGCATTTTTCTTGCTTGTATATTGCACACTCTTTTCTTTGTGGAGTTTTTTCTTTTTTTTTTTTTTTACAATTTGTTGAGAAATGACTAAGTGACATTTTTTCTACTAGGGCCAATATGTTTAAGATAATGTTTGTTCAGAAATTGTATTATTAGAACTTCTTTCTGTCCCTGTGTCAGAGTATAATCACCATAAAGTACATGAACCCACACAAACATATACTTCACATGTGACCCGTCTTTCTGATGACACTTTATTTTAGAAGTGTTCCCATTATGTACTGTGTTATAAGGACAGCTGGAAGGCTTGAAATAACAAAATTCTGTCAAAATCCTGGCAATACAAGTCACTGAATTAAGGCTCCTCATTCAAAGAACACATGCATACAAGTTACATGATGGCCAAAAGGGGACAAGATAAGAAACTTTCTTTGGTCTTTGGAGTTAACATAAGAGGATTTGCAATGACATTCATAGTCCTCAGCTGATATAAAATATCAGATTATTTGTATCAATTAGCAATTAACCTGTCCAGTTCTTGAAAGGAGTAATTCTAAAGACACTAATACTGAGAAAAACGAACATTTATTTTATCCTTAACAATGGCTTCCTTATGCAGTGTTTTGGGACTGAAAAGTAGAGACAGCTGATGTCAGTGCTTTTGTTTTCCTATTTTAAGCAATAGATTGTAGGTGCATTCTTCCATTTAGAAGCCCCTTTCTCTGTATCACCTTTTCTCTTATATTAATATTTTCAAATATTATATAGGTATTACTGAAGTGGTAGTCCTGAGAGAAGTGAGAGTCCTGATAGATCTGAGAACTATGTTTGCCAAGTCGTAATCATAGCAATCACAGTGGATGAGTTTAAATAAGCACCTCTTGTGAACCTGTGAAGTTCTCCTATAGAAACACAATAGACACGGGACAGAATTAAGAATGACTCCTTGTAAAAATAATGATATTTTTCTAACTCTAGCCATTTTCTGAATAATTTTCTAAAGAGGACAAGGCTTGCAGATGTCAAGACAATTCCACACTATCTTGTGCATGGACTTCTGGTCTGGTTTGCTAGGATGCAGCACTATTCATCACCAGTATCGTTGGCAGATTTATCACTGTACATTCTAATCCTTCTCTAGCATCTAAAAAAAGGCAAAAAGCACACAAAAACTCTGTGCTTACCTTTTCGGAAGTTATATGTTTCCTTTTATTGTGCAAATGCACCTGTTGTTTTGTAAACATACTTCCAAATAATCCGGAAAATTGTTCCAAATAAATCTTATTATAACTCAAGCATCTGAAAATCCAAGATCAGCCAGAAATATCTATACTTGGATTTATATAAGCATTTAGGCATGTATCTATATATTGGTTTTTTTTCAAAGTAGTCAACACCAGTACTTTTTAACTTGTTCCTTGTTACTACTACTACTACTCCCAAACCTTTTTATCATTACAGATTAATATTCACTAGAGTAACTGAGGCAGTTGGCTACTCTTCCTAAATTAAGTCATGTACTTATTACAGCAATATTCAGTTTCCTGCTATGTATGGTCTTGGCACACATTCTTTCTGCCACAAGAAATTGTTTAAGACTTCCACGGAGGCACAAAACTGTCTTTGAAAAAACAAAGATCATCTTCTATTACGAGAGGAAATTTTCCAGTTATTCCTTTAATCTCTATGATTAATTTGCAGAACTAACACCAGGCTCATCTAATTGTATCCTAGTTTACACAAACTTTTCTTCTTTTGTGCCTGGATACAAATAATCTTCTTCCTTTTACTCAGTAGTTTTCTTTATTGTTTCACTCTCCCATTTGGAAAGAGAAACCTTCACGAAAATTAACTGCTACCATGAATTTTATTGGCTTCTTGTTTGCTGAAAAATTTTCAGATGACAAGGGTTTTCTTTCTCTATGTGACTAAATTCACATATTTCTGGTGTTAAGGACTTTGTGAATTGTTTCTGTGAAGTTTCAAAACAGTATCAAAATGGGCTTTCAATAATATTTTGATGCTATATTTCATGAAAGCTATAATGTGTCAAAATGCCTATATCTTTACTTAAATAATGTTGTATTTTTTACCTTTTGGAAATAAACTAGTTATAAAGAAAATTATTCCTATCAGTGTCTGAAGTGAGAAGGAAGATTTGATAGCAGTTTGAAACAAAATGGCTAAAAGGAAGTGAAAAGAAAATATTAGGTGGAGGGTATAATGTTATTTTAACTGAGAAGTGACAAAGAAGGAAAGAGGTCCTGAACAGCATCAACATTTAGACAGGAAATCTTAAAACTCTAACCTTGTTCTGGGAAGTGTCACATATTCGTGCAAATTAGAGCTAAATTGTGAAATTAGCATCTTGACCAGCAATAATAATTCAGGGAGATCTAACATCTAAGTCTCCAGAAGTAAAACTGTCTACTTTCTCCTTTCCCATTTGGCAATCTCAAAGTGGCAGAGGGGGAAGGATAAGGTAGTATTAGTGATGAGGGAAAGAGGATTCTATGTCAGGTGCTTACAGGTAAATCCTATTGACTTATCTTTTCTTTGTGTTATTGGGTAAGGCAGCCATACATTCTCTGAGGATTCCTTTATGACAGCTATTGCCTTAAGGCAAGATAAAGTCTTTTTCCCACTGCAGTAGCACTAAAGGGAATTACAAGAACTCAAGAAAAAGGCCTGTTGGTTTCAGTAATAACAGACAGTTTTGTCATGTTCTTAGATTGGGATTTCAAATACACTGAAATTCAGTCCTCTTGGGAGGACTTTTCACAGGTTGCATAGGACCCTCCTACTTGTTAATGAAGTTCTCCTTTCTTATTTAGCTCTCAGTTTTGTTCTACAGTTGCTTCATAAGAACAAATATAAGTGCTTGTGTCAGTGACCATAAAACGTCATATTCCTCAGGGTATTAGGGGAGTGGCTTAATATAAGCAATGATTCCCCATCTTCTTTTAAAATTTTTCTATATATTCTGTCTATTAAAAAAACGGGTTTCCTTTTATTTTTTTTTTTTAGAATGTAAATGATGAGTAGAAAATTGACAACTATTTGCTTTTATAAATTTGTCTACTACTAGGTTTAGAGACCATAGCTACATAAGAACGTAGGAATCAGTGGAATTTAGTTTTGTTCTTAGATGTATTACATTAAGTGTGTAATAATGGGACAGCAACTATGTCCAACCTTTGTTTGGTGAGTGCTAGTACTAAATACCCACAGTCTGAATTTAAGGAAAATGGACATTGAAGTTGAAAATTCCTGAGTGTCTCTCAGCAATGGTCAGTGAAACTCATTCCATTTAACCTCATGAGAAAAATGGCTGTTCTCTAGTCATGCATTTAGCATGTTTCAAGAACTTGACAACAAATGACAGTTCATAAGTTCTCTTACATTTTTGTGTTCTGAAGTGTCTTAAATAAAACTGAAATGTCATATCTCTACAGCAAAGATGGAATTACCTATATTCCAAAAAAATCTAAAAGCATGCATTTCTAGAAAGTTTATGCTTTTTTCATGAGGCTTTCATATAAAATGAAACACTATCAAAAAAGTCCAATGTAGATTTCAGAGACATTGAGTGGCAAGACTAAATTCTTAAGTGAAAAATAAAAGATTATATGGTTGATGGTATTTTAAATACATGAATGACAAAATATGTTAGAAAAAACCAGAATTGGTATCTATGTCAGAGATGTAATACACTGTTCTAACAACAAAAGTCCACGAGTTCAATGCTACAATCAAGTCTGACTTGACTGAAATCATTATTTTTTTTCTTTTTGTGTAAACAACATTTTAATGGTATAGCTTCAGGTTTTCAAAATATTTTCTGGCCAAATCAGTTGGTAAAGTCATCATAACTGGCTTTACCAAATCAGGAATAGTAATATTATTATTAATTAATAGTAACAGCTTATCATTTGAATAAAAATGATTGTAACATTTTTATTGGTCTGATATAACCAAGATGGGAAAAAGAAATATATGCTCATGAAATGTATCTCATCAGTTCTTCAGATGTGTTTTCCCTACCCACCCTTTCTTTTCATGTAGGCCAAATAGCTTCAGTTTTCATTGTCTGATTGCATAACAATTTCAACAAAACTAGTGGGGAAGTAGCATTTGAAGAAATGTATAAGGCCAAATGTATAGTATTAATTTCCAACTCATAAACTCATTCCAACTAGATGAAAAACATTAAAAAAAAAGGTTGGAAGGCCACAGAAATTATAACTCTAGGTTAATTAAACTGAATTTCTGAGTGAAGATATAATGTATTTTCTATCGGAAAAAGGAATTAATTATTCTATTATAAGCATCCCTATTAGTTAATAAATGCAATTACTGTGTTTCAGGAGGAGCACTGTTTGTAGTTATTGCACCTGAACAAAGATTTAATTAACTGTGACCATAGAGCCTGAAGATATACACACATTTTCCAAAGCAGGAAGCATTTCACATTGCCTTTCTCACATCATGCGGATATAGGCTGAATCCACACGTGGAGGCAACTGATTTTAGGTTTAAAAGTTATCTGCTACATCCAGAATTTTACAGTTTCAGTTCTGAAACTTTGCTTGCAAATACTTGCTGTTTCCTTTCCCCCGTGATGTTTTTAACACTATCATACTACATATATGCAAATGGAATATTTTAAGGAGGGAGTCCTCAAATTTTATGATTCATAAGATTTCTATAAACTGATTTCTTAGGAGATAACTTCATTATTACAAAATAAGACATTTTCACAGTGATTGTAGGATGTTCAGATGGATAATAGAAAATTATTGGTCCATATTTTATTGCCTCTGAATGACTTTACTTTTTGCTAAAAAATCTCTTTAGAAATCAATTGAAGTGTTTCCATTTTTCTGAATGTCACAAAGGTAGAATGAGGACTACTCAAATGAATTTCAGTCCGTGAAAGTACAGACTGAAAATGTGACAAGAAGAAGAAAAATTTTTTTGTGTGTGTGAGAATGTTCTGAAGAAACTGGTGATACTTTTAAAATTTCTGAACTTGCTTAGCAACATGGGAACAGCTCTAACATCAAAAAACCCAAAAAACAACCAAGGCTACTTGGACAGACAAGTAAGAATGAAAATCAAGGGCAAAGAAAAATATGGGGAGAAGAAAAAGTCCTCCATTGGGAACTCTTCCTGCATGCCAAAGAAATGAAACTGAAAATCTTTGGGATATTTTAACTCAGGGTGTGGGCTTTGACACAACTATTCTGATGTAAATAAGCATAAGAAAAAATTAAACAGCTCTCCTATTCTCAGAAGATTTATCTAAAATGTTTTTCCTTTTCAAAGAGTGCAAACACATACCAGAAAAATAAAAAAACTAACAATAAATTCTAAAAAAAACATAACCAGTATGTATTAATCGTTATGATTGTTAAATTGTTCATTAGATAACATTTCACTTCTTATATTTTGCACTCATCCTGCTGTTTTAAAAGAATTCAAACTCAAATATTTACAGATTTAAAGGGAATTAAAGGATGATAGCATTTTTTTCTGAAGTGAGCTTGATTATGCAAACCACCCAGATAAACATGAATGCTTTTATACTTTTTTTTTTGATGCTTTTTAATTTTTTTTCCAAAGAAAAGAAATTTTGAAAAGATGTTTGTATTGACTTTGTCAGAAATGTCTCATAAAACGTCTGTTTGAAGTTTCAGTGAAGCTTTTTTTTTTAAGGAAAACTATGATTAAAGTGATTTCTGCCAAGGTTACCATATTCTTGATGATCAAAAAGAAAGCAGATGTCACAACGTAAAGAGGGCATGAATGGAGGAGACAAAGGGGATGCAGAGCAATGAGAGTGAGCAATGGGAAGCTCAAGATATCTGTGGCTGGGGACCACCCCTCAGCCATGCATGAGCAGACACAGGGATGGTTATGAGTGAGAGAGGAGAATGAGCTGCTGGAGCTGTGACATCCAGGCTCACCTCTGCACCTGCTGACTGCAAACCCTGGTATTTCTATACTCGTATGTTTTCCAATTCTCTCTGTGTACAGCTAGAGGAGATGTAATACTCAAAGCAGGCAGGTGAAACAAGTTCGCCTAAAATCCCCCAAAGTCCAGGGCAAGAGGTCAAGCAGCTGAAAGAGTTCCCCAAGCAAGTACCAGCTTGCCAAACCTCAGTATAGAGAAGACTGAATTCCAGACCTGGTATAATACAGTTTTTGACCCTCCAAGAAGATAAAAAAATTCTATCTCAGGGTCTTTTGCAAAATCTCATGTAGAGTCTTCAACTATTTTCAAAAGTAGCTTTCAATCCTTGCCTGCTCATTTGTAGAGAGGAGGTGGTTTGGTGGCACAGCTAGCAATGTAGGGCACTGCCTTTGCTTCAAGGCATAGCCACACAGTGCTCAGAAATGCTCTGCTCCATAAAAGAAGATTGATATTCTTATGGGTTTAGAAGCTGAGACCTTCTTACAGAGTGTGTGGGGCAAAAACTTTGATTTCTGTTTCTAAATTATGAAACAATTTATGTTTATCTTGAAGATATACCACTTCTATTCTTAGCAAATTCCAGGGATCTTAGGCTTTGTAATAGAAAGAAGCATGAGCTTTCAGTTTGATGATAAGAGTTTAAAGTTGTGATCAATGAAAAAGATTAAAAAAATCTTTTACACAGAATGTTTAAAAGCAGGGGAGCTCTTTACACTGGTGTTTGTAGTGAGAGTTCATCTCTCTAAGTGAAACTTAATTTGCACTTACTAGCACTCAGATATTATACCAAGATGTTTATTAGAGATAATTAAAGCAGATGGAGCTAAATTAAACCAAGAGTTTTCCTTTTAAAATAGAGAATCTTTTTTTTTTCTATTACGTCTTTACTCTTATGAGTAAGTACAGGAGTAAAGGCTTACAAAACTGTGTTACACAGCCTGCTTGAACCAAATAACACAAAATATCTGTGTGATACTCCTGTAATGTAAACACCTTAGATGAAGCAGGCACAAAGAACAAAACTGATGAATGCCAGAGAGCCAGCTAGAAAATGATCTGACAGAAAAAAGAATATGTTCCATGCTGTTAAACTTTATATTCTGCCTGCTTTAACTTATCCTCTCTTCACAGATGCTGAAAATACATAGTGCTTAGAGAGTGCACAGAGGAGAGATGTCTCCTGAAGGTTGCTCCCCTCACTGTTACATCCCATGTGTGCTGCTGGCAAGTAGACTTATCCTTTTGGGTGGAATTCAGCCTTGAATTCAGCCAAGAACAACTTTGTGAAGCCTTTCCCAAAGTCTTCAGTGAAAGTTAATGATTCTCAGGGCTGCCGTTCCTCCTGTGCCTCCAGACAGGTGATGGCAGCTCTAGGGTGGAGAGGAAGATGTCGGTCTGGGTCAAAGCCTCTGGCACTGATGGGATTTCCGCTGTTGACTGCTGTGTATTTGAGATCAGTACTTTTATACCACTCTAGTAAAACTTTCCCACAGCTTGCCCCTTATGTAAAAACCACCATACTAGGCCAGGGTGAAGGTCTTCTGCCTTTTTCTGCAGCTTGTGATAAATGATTAGGAGTATGGGAAGCAGTGAATCCTTCTCTCCCAGCTCAGGTATCTTGTTGATGGTGGCCCTGAGACTTCCCACTCATGAGGGGAGTTATGTTCACTACTCCTGAGGGTGCAGCCACAGAATCATGTTTAATACATGGGCATTTCTTCAATGAATTTGCTTAATAGGTTTTGAACTCTTCATATTTACTTCCTGTAACAATGAATTCCAAAGACGGATTATATGTATGTGCAAAACAGTTTCACATAAGAGTTTCTTGCTGATTCTACAGCCACTGTACAATCAACTCTGATCAAAAATGGAGAATAAACGTTGTTTATTCATTTTTTGTAAAACATCCAGCTTCCTGTATGTTGTGTATATTTTATATTCTTCATAGTTTATCCAAACTAAAGATCAGGGAATATTTAATTTTTTGTCAAAAAGAAGCTCCCCATGTATCTAATCTGTTCTGTTAATTTACATCACTTCTGGATCTTCTGCATGGTTTTGAGAGGAAGATGGCTGAAGCTGTAGCAAATACCCAAGATTCAGATCCAACAAAGATTGAAATTACAAAACAAAAATAGTTTGCTCTTTCTTTTTTTTATTTCCAGCTAATCCAAAATATCTTACTTGGGTTTTTGACTACTTCTGAATAATGGGCTGATATTTTCATAGATCCATCCAAAATGACACAAAGACCTGTTTCCTGAATGAATGATATATTAATAATTCTTTCAAGTTTATCACTGTATATGTGTAATTGTGACTGTTTTTCCCTGCATGAGCATTACTTTGCATTTATCAGTGCTGGATCTTGACTGTCATTTTTATCATTCACTCTGATTCCTCTGAGTATCTTTGTAGTCAGTTCTAATTTTGTACTCTAAATATGCTGTAGTTACCTCCCTATTTCACCTTTCCCACATTATTTATTGGTAGTTTGAGTAGTATTGTGCACAGCACAGGTACCTGAATATCTCTGCGGGAAATCTCTACTGGAAAATACTTACATTTCTTTGTATGTTTGATTTTCTATTTTTCTCTCTTTCTCCCTGAAAACCTTGTGTTGAAAACCTGAGATAGCTACCAACCTCTGGCAACGGTGATCTAATCTCTTTAAGAACTTCTTTTAAGATAACTTATAAAAGTTTATTGGAAACCTAAGCATCATCCCAATAAATCTTATCCAAAAGGTGTCATAAAACTTCAACAGATTTTGATTCAAGACTTTCCGCAATGAAGTCACTGTTGAATCTTCCTCAGAATGTCCAATATCAAGGTACATAATTCTATTCCTACATGGCTTCTACCAGCTTGTTCAGTACAGAAATCAATGTTTTTGGTCTATAGACCTTTTCATTATCATATATAATCTAGTCCCCTTCAAATAATGGTTTACTCACAGCAAGCTGTAATCTGATAGTTCTTTATTTGAGTATTTTAGGCTTTGGGGATTAATACTATTTTATTTCTGGTTGTTTTGGGGTGGCTTTTTTGGTTGTTTTTTGTTTTGTGGGGTTTTTTTTCTGTTACATTTCTGTTCATTTCAATGTTTTGTTCTGAAATTGTTCTACTGACACTTCCATATAAGATATTTTATCAAAATTCTGCCTTGTAAATTAGGATAAGTATTGAAGACCTTAAGCTCTTCTGCTGTGAATCCTAGTATGAAAAAATCATGTAGCTTTTCTGACCTAAACCTCCATGAAATGATATGAATCATCCAATAATTTCAGAATTTCACACTGCAGACATAATTACAGAATATTTGGCTTTAAAGTTAAACTTTTAAAGTACAAATTCATTGACAATGCTTTAGAATCAACAGAAAAAAAAAAAGTTTGAATTAAATACATCAGTGCCTTTTTTTTGCTATTTGCTTTTAAGATGTAACTTCAGGTTGGAAAATTTGCAGGGCTCCTTTGGTATCCTGAAAACCTTGTATTTGAAAGTATGGATGAGGCATGAGATCTCTTTTGCATTCCTGTAACAGTTTGAAAGATATCCAGGCAATGCTGTTCATAAATACAGGACAGCTTTAGCGTATGATTTGCAGAAGTCTCCACTCTACATCTTGCATAATAAATACTTGTGACACTAAATTCCTCCTGCCTCTCTTTGTTTCCTTCTGTCAACACATCTGTTGATGCTCTGCTTCTTAGACGTTAACTTATCAAAAATGTTATTTCGTATTAAAATGACCTGCATACTAGCTCCCTGGAAGAAAGGTATATCAACAACTAGTGGTGTCACAAATATTAGACTGCTACATCTGCCTTGACAGGACTAAGGATTACCATTCCTTTTGAAACAGAAATTACAAATCTGATCAAAGTACTATTACTAATGCTATTCTTGACCCACATAACAAACCTCCAACCTTTATATAAGAAAGAAAAAAAAAATGGAGAAATTCTTCCTTAGAGGGAGCAACAAAGACAACCCAGATCCACTTTGTGCTGCCTTTCCCATTGCATTCTTCTTCGGATTTCAGCTTTGCTTTTTACTCAATTGCAATGTTATTTGGTGTTTGTAATGGCCCTGACAGTCTATGACTTTCACCTAGCAGAAACCACACTAGTCCATTTGGACTCATTCTTTTATATTCCCTTGTGGCCCTAGCTGGTGTTTACATAAAACTGCAGAATTTGACAACCCCTATATTTACCTGATTAACCTGACTTGAAAATAAAATTAAAACAGAAAAAACAAACAAACAAAAAAACAAACAAAAAACCAAAACAAAACAAAAAAAAACCACAAAAAAAAGCCAAAAACCCAGACAAACAAAAAACTGCAAACAAACAAAATGAACATTCCCCCCCACCCACCAAACAAACAAAAAAAACAAACCAACCAACAAAACCTCCAAAGGTACCAAAGAGCATTATGTGTGTGGTTGCACAATAAATGTCTGGCACAGACCATCAACCCGTTTTCTAATCCTGCTTGTTAATACTTTCCTCTGGAGTGTGTATTGTGGGATTTTTTCTTGCCTTCTTTCATTGAATTTTAAGTCAAAGAGAAGTGATATTATATAAAGGAATATTATCTGTAACTTTAATTTTCATAGCTGTAGTAATTTTTTGTCTGAGTAATTCAAATTATAACTTTTTCTTAGGGAAATAGTGTGTTTTTGTGAAAAAAAATATGACATATTTGAGTTCTTGGCTTTGAGTTCTGGAGATTTTAAATTAAATCCCTGTTTTGATACATATTTTGTTATAATTCTGAAATGATGTATTATCTCCTGATATGACTCAGATTTATACATTTTCATATCTATTTATTCTTGCTACTACTCAGAGCATTATGAGAAGATAATTTTAATACTCAGTATTTTGCCAGCAGCACAGCCAGGTCTTTCTGTTCTCTAAGTATTTAACAATAGTATATTTTTGACAGTTGTTGCAACATCATTATTCATAGCCAGAAACATCAAAAAATCACCAACAAAGAAGAATGTGTTGTTATGTGATTCATAAGAAACAGTGAAATTATATGAAGAAAACATTATCAAAATGGTGCCATTTAGTATTGCTTAAGAGGAAAAAAAAATCCTAGTGTTGTATTTTTTCCTTCTGTTGTCTTAGAAAAAAATATTTTCTATATTAAATAAAAAGCTGCAATCACTTGTCAGACTTAAACAAAATTTTCATACCAGTCATCCTATTCTCCTTTTAAAGTCTATGTATTTTTCATTCTGCTACCCTGATCCAGTTCACTGTTAGCATATGTGCCCCAGAGGAGGTTGTAACCTACACTCTTGCTTTGGCCTTTTTCTGCAAATTCCACTTGCTATATGCTGTGCTGTCCATAATTTACCCCAATTTACACTTATGTGGGCAAAAAGCCCAAATGTTTCTGTTTAAAATAAGAGGAATAAGCTTTAACGATTAAAGAGTTAAAATGTGCACAATGTCCCTTTGTGTGATGGCAGAATAATGGCACACTGCCTTTCTTTAATTTTTGAGGGTTTTTTTAATCTCAGTTGCATCACCAAATGATAACTACTGCAATGAGGCTGCCTTGTCTACTCCTTTTTTTAATGGCATAATTCACTCACAGAGGGGCAGATGAGGAGAAGCTGTTATTATTAAGCTGCACACGCAATGCTGCTATTTCCTGCTATCTCCTGGTGGTTCCTGATCTATTACAGGTTGTCTGGAACATGTTAAGAGAAAAGCAATACAAACAAGTGGAAATGAAATAGAGATAATGCAACAATTTTGAAGCAAAATACTTAGCATAGCCTCTGTCCTCTGTCATTCCTCTTAGTCACATGATTTCAGCAAAGTCTTTGAAATTAGCTGTTCTCTAAGTGACATCCGTTTAGGGATTAGTTAGTCATGTAAGGATCAGTGTTTAAGTATGGGCTTGTTCCCTCTTCAACCCATCTGTCATTTTTCTGAGATAATACATTAATTTCCATAGCAACAGCCTGTAATGTTACCAATAGGATTATTACGACTTTTCTGCATGATCAAGCAAAGGAAGCTGGACTGGTCTGGAATAAACTGCTATCCAAGCCCAGGAAGCCTGAATAATAGGAAAGCTATTATAAAAGCCATAGTTAAGCCTCCTTTGCTATCTGTCACATTAAAATAACTAGGAAAAATAAGTTAAATGTGGTGTGAATTGTCACCACTTGTAAACCTTAGTTATGTCCACTTGATTTGCCTTATTCCAGGTTTTGCTGAAGTCCAAGAGATACAGAGTCCTGGCCTAAATCCATTGCTGCTTTTTAAATAATTAAAAAATACAATCTGGATTCCCAACATTAGCACATTGTGCAGCATCCTAAATATCATTATTTTTTACAGCATAACAGAGAAATAAGAGGAAGTTCATTCCAACACTCTATGAGGTGAAACAATGTAACAGTATATTTAAACTTGCTGATATTTTAAAATAATTAGAATTCCATGTTAACAGAGTCTTTGAGAGATTTGACAGAGGCACTCCAATCATAAACTGATATACTTAGCAGAGTCATTGTTCTTACTGTGCTCTGCACTATGATTTTTTTGTGACCAATTTCTGGATAGAGGATATGGGCCAAACCAATCACTGATTAAAAAAAAGAAAAACAAATAGAAAATTAATTAAAACACTGCTGATTGTCATGTTATTTCATTAATAATGCTTACATAGTCTTCAAAGAATTCTGTCTCCTACCAGTTCAAGACTTCTGTATAGCCACATGTCATTTAAAGTGAAAATAAACCCAAAAACATCCTTTTAGACTGATAAAGGTAAATTTAACAGCTATGGAAGTGGAATTATCTAGTTATATGAGTTTTAGTGTAAAAACTACACATGGAGAAAAAATTATGAAGATAAATTTTTGCCATATTTTTTAAAGCTAATGCTCTAAGGCATATTAAAATTTACTGCTGGAAAGGTTACTTAGGGAGGTCTAGAAAGTACTCTACATCCTACACTTCAATAAAGTACTGTGGATAAGGTGACCTAGATTTGCAGGGAAAAATGAGATGTTGGGGCACTCTTAGAATTCAAGAGGATCGTCTAAAAGTCTGAAGTGAAAAAATGGGAAATGCTTTTTACCGATAGGATTTGGATGAAGTACTTTGGTGTAGTAAATTGCATATACTGGCTTAATTGCTGAGTTCCCCAAAGGATTTAGTACTGCCATCCTAACTCATTTATTGAAGTCAACCCATTAGTGGCAGGGTATTTAGTGAGCTTATAATCATTCTAGGAATTACCGGGTTTGGCTCCAAAATAAACAACTTTCATAAATAAACTTCAGATTAAATTCAGATTAAATGAATAACAGACAGGGTCTTTGTTTTGTGTTTTGTTTTTTACTTTTTTTTTTTTTTTAAATCACAGCGGTAGAGGGAGTATTTATGTGTTTCCTTGTAGGATGAAATATATTTTTTAATGTATAACCAGATTTTACTTTACACAGGAATTTTTGTCAGGTAATGTGTAAGAATTTAATCAATTTAGTCTTCACATGAGTGTATCCATTTCAATACCTTCTTCATCTGAAGAACAACAACCTAGGCACCAGTGAACACTGGGGTTCAAACAGCTGTAAATCACCTGAGCACAAAGAGACCTGGGGGTCTTATTAGATCCCAGTCTGGCATTAACAAGCAATGCATGCTTGTAGCAAAGAAAACCAACCACATCCCCATCTGCAGAGGGAGGAGTGTAGCCAGCAGGCCAAGGGATGTGCTCCTCCCCTTCTGCTCATCCCTGGTGATACACATCTGGAATACTGGGCCTGGGCTCCCCAGTACAAGAGATACAAACTTACTGGAGATTCTCTTTGACCTTCAGCCGAGCAGTTGATGGACAGGTAGAATTGATTAGATGTCTTTTTTTTCCAAAGAGGTCCTGTATTCCTGCACTGAAGATTGATGCTGGTTTTCTATTCAACAGTTCAGACACAATAGGACTGCTAAAAATGTATCTAAATTTTTTTTATTCCACCATGTTTGGAAGTTTGCTGCATATGATTGACCTGAATAGATTTTATTTCTCCTATACTTGTAATTTTCTCCCTCAAGCTTTCACCTCTCGTATACCAAATTCCAGCTGAAATCTTTGTGTGCTCAGGCTATAATAGGAGGCATAAATCTCTAGGAAGAGATAAGTAGGTGAAAGAACCAAGTTGCAAGATTTCATTACATATTATTAAAAATAAATAAATTTTATTTTATAAACCTAACAGCTATTAAACTGTTTGTGGCTTAACCATTTTATAAAACATTTTTCTTGATTATTTAATGATTTTTTTTTTTAAATTTTTTTTTATTTTCACCTGCAGCTAAAGCAATGCTTAAATTCTTGTTTCTGGGAGAATCAATTAACAATCTTCCAACATTTATATTAAGAAGAAAAAAATTTACCACTTAAATTTACACCTAAAATGAGTTCTGTTCTCATATACTGAGCTCAAAAGGCAGCAAAAAAGGCACTCGCATTATCTAAAATTCACTCTTAGACACAGGTACACTCTATGTTGACTACTATGGTTGGGAAAGAGTAAACTTTGTTTACTGTTGTAAACTGTTGTTGATTTTCATTAGTAAATGCAGAATCCTGAGATACAGAGACCAAAACTGAAGATGTGAGCACATTAAGATTGTATACAATGACAAAACAATGAGTTATCTCCTGTCTTCAGTGCCTGCTATGATGAATACCAAAATTTTGCTGTCAAAACTGATAGAAACATTGACTGAAAGACTCTGCCTACTCTGAAGTTGCATGTATCAATAATACCCCTAATTCAGGGGATTCCATGAGATTGGCACATGCACCAGCTCCCTTATGCTGTCTGTAATGATGTTACCCAATGGGGACCTGGAAATTGAAAGAAACATCCTAAAGTACAGGACCATCAGCTTACTTCTACTGCCTACAGCCCCTTTTGCTGGACCTTACATGACCTGCTGCTAGAAAAGGGTTTCACCTGGGCCAAAACCTTGGCTGTTCTCAAGCTTTCAGGTACTCTTTTGAGAGAGATCTTCCATGCAAATCATACCTGCATCCTAATTAACATTTATGCTATTTAAAATTTGATACCCATGTAAGCACTGCCTTGAAATCATTGGTGATGGGATGTGTAGTCTGGCAGAAACCAAAACCAAAACCAGTGAACCAACCAACCAACCAACAAAGATTAGTTGTATGGTTAATTAAGCTTTTTCTGTAGCAATTAGACAGTTTAAGCTCTTAGACTGACAAAACCCAAACATGAATAAGACCCAATTCTTTGTCCTAGATTTAAGAAATATTTCACTTTTGTCCTTAAAATATTTATGTTCCACAGGGAATCGAGTTTCTTGAAGCACTCTTCCTGAAATCCAGGTTCATTGTCTGCTGTGCCAGTCTAGTCTTGTACATACACAACACTACAGCAAAAAGTGTGAGACTTGAATGTTTTCACTAACTTACAATTTGGTGAGATTCTCTTTGTTAATTTCCTTCCTGCTGCCCATTATTATATATAATTCTAGAAGCTAGTGAATTAATCCAAATATCTATTTTTCCCAAGGAATTTGCAGAAGAAAACCCTTTATAAAGTTCTTTGTGGGAATTAAAGTCTTTTCTATTATAATAAAAGCATTTCCCTAGTAACATATGAATGTCGATTTAATGTTGTAGTTTGCAAGCAAAATCATAGACATGTTTAGGGTGAAGAAGGTGAGTGGGAAGAAAGGTAAGACAAAAAGCTTTCATCCAAGAATGTCTCTTCAGGTATTCATTCTTTAGATATCAGCATCAGAGGGAAGATTCTCAGCTTCTTACTTGTTTATTGCTATAATTACTTTGCAATCTCAAACACTACCACTGTCCTGTTGAATTCAGGTTTCTTTTGGAAGCATACTTTAAATACTTTTCCACTTACAGGCTAAAAAATCTAGAAATTCATCAGAGACACTTTTTTCCTCAGTGGGATAATGTTCGGTGGTGGCCACAGCTCGCTCACACTGGATCTGCTTTATATTAACCCCAACACTCAAACATCCTTAATCATTAGTAAGAGGACAGTTCTCTTTTAAAAACCACGCAACAGTGAACAAGTCTTGCAACTGTGTCAGATCCACAGTAAAGCTGTTGCCATCGGTACTCTAATGGGTGCTAGAAGTGAAGCATAACTGAATTTTCTGCTTACTGAGTAGTCCATCCCTTGAACATGGTATATGCCAAACCTTTGGTACTTGTCAGAGCTCTACCTTGGATTCTGCTCCCATGTTATGCTCCCTGCTTATCTGCTTCCTTGGCTCACCTGGGTATGTCTATGGCGCTTCCCACAGGTAACCTCATGGCTGCATCCACTGCAACTCTGACAGGGGCATTGCCATCACCACCCAAAATATCACTGCCATGATTTCCCTGGGCTTCATATGGCCATCTGGGAGTTTATGGCTTTAACAACTGTAGCAGTTATTCCCAGCAGAGTTGTCTGCTGCTAGAATGGCTGATGATACAGATGCCAGGCTGCTCTGCCTCACTGCCCCCAAGGAGAAATCTGCATCAGGTTCTGTCAAGTACCTGGGCTGAAGTTGTGGCTCATTTCTGCTGGTAGAGCAACTAGAAAAAAATTGGCAATCACTACTGATGGCTTTTGTCCATAAGCCTTTTTATTTTCTAAATACATTTGCACTGTTTTCTCAGTTACAAAAGTAAAAAATTTGAGACCAGCTCTGCTGATGTCTTGTGGGTGAACCAACCAAATACTCTACCTAGACCACCAGACAATTAGCTCTACAGCACTGCAGAAAACATTTTCCTGAGGTTTATGCATTTCTTGGAACATTGGCTCAAGGCACTTTGAAATTGCAGACGGTTGAATAAACAAAATGTAAGACAAAAATCCTTTAGCGATATTTTAAAACCAGTATCAAAATATCGGCAATTAAGGGTGCGCATCTCCATTTTGATTCAAGCTGATATTTACAAGGATTTATGCCTCTAACTTCCTTACTTTTTTCTAATACTCTGGAAACAATTCAAAGGAGGTTTGTGACTACTGGACGTTTTGATATTTTTCTGACACAATAAATATTTACCCATTTCAAATTATATTTTTCAAGAAAGAACTTGAGCATATCACTGGAATAATAACATTTATTATTATTTTTAATATAACAAAGAGATGGAAGATGGGATTCTTTATGTGTCAATGTCTGTGTGCTGAACAAGATAAAAGCTGAGTAATGTCAGCATACTGCAGCGCTTTTCCACAAAAGAAATTTTGAGTAATGTTACGCACTTGGTTTACTGAAATGGATTTAACATACTGCATATCAAACAGCAGCTCGCCCTTCCTGTCCTTCTGTAAGAGAATAATGTTGTGCTTCAGCATGTGGATAATTTCTCTTTGTGCTAATCACTGAATTAATGAGATTTACAGACCAATTTCTTCCTCTGGTACTCCTTTATTGTATTGATGCACACACTATAGCTATTTAGTCACTAGAGAAGAATAGGTGAGAAGGAGGTGACTTGTTTATTATGAACACTGAAAAGATATTGTGGATTATTACCAACGTCTTTATTTATTTTAAAATATTTGAATAAAAATAAAAAATTTCCAAGTTTTCAGAAGTCCTTCACACTTCTGATTTCTATAAAAATTAATTAGATTGTAATAACTAAATATTTTGGAAGTAAACTTATGTTTATTTAGAAGATTCCCCATACAATTAAACCCTACATATCCACTTCAAATCTTTGAATCACCTAATATATTAAAGTAGGTAACTTATAATAAGAGGACATAAGTACTGCTAATCAAGTAATATAATTTAACTAATACACTTTATCATTAAAAGCATACCATTTATTAGCATCTACAAATTAATGAAATTGTTATCACTATAGATGAATATTCTTGTACAAGGATACCTAGGAAGTATATGGGTTCACATCTGTGAAACTGAGGTGAATAGTAATTTCCAAAAGAGACAATGTTCTCTTAGAAGTTTGTGTATAGTCAAGCCATGTAAAATTATTTTATTATGCTAAAAATACACACACATCCCAGAAATATATACTTATTATTTTTAAAAAAAATATAAAACAGGAACAAAAGAAATATGTTCCAGTAGAGTAGTATATCTATCAGCACTCTTTTTTTTTAAAATTTGTGTTTATTTTATTCTGTTGGGAAAACTTGGTGGAAATTGGAACATTTATTTAAAATCCAGATGAGATTTTGGTATTTTGGGCAAATCTGGTGCATTTTGGTGCATCCTATGTTTGACAGTGGTAAATATTGCTGATGCTTTTAAACATATTAGTTCAAGTTACTGAAAGTGTAGGGAAAAAATATCAGTCCCCATGTGAGAAATCTACATCCAGCTTGTAGACTACTCTGTGATTGCTGTCTGCTCAATCAATATATATGAAAGATTTGAGGAGGCATCTGCTGTTTCTCTCAGAAGCATCAGCTCCTCTAGTTTTTTCTTCCTTCAGTGGAAAATACTCACTACATAATGAGCCTGCCAAATAAATAACAACTTCTCTCGTCCTTCTCCAGATTCTCTTCCCCTATTATTAGTTTTGATACTGGGTGACATAAAGGAACAGAGCGTCCTATATAGTAGCATAAGTGTTAAGCTGAAAAACATCTTAAGAAGCTCAAATTCAGGGCTTAAGACTGTAGCAAAAAAAAAGCACAAATGGATTCAGAAAAAATGAATTTGTATTTCTTAGGAAAAGCATTCCTAATCCTCCCACTATTCTTTAAATCCGTGCCTTAAGAATTGACCAAGGACCTTAACAAATATCCCAAAGCATACTTTACTTCAGTATGCAGAGGAATCTTCCATCGAAGCAACATCTGTTATAATTGCTTTAAAATATTCTTTCTTTTCCGGTCACTTTACAATCACATGGAGAGGTTTACTGAGCTACAAGTTTCCATATTTGCCATCCACCTGTCTTTCTGCCACTGTGTAAGCATGACACTCAAGAATTTGATTTATAATGGTATTTTAAGACAAATAATTGAATTTTGTGCTGACATTTGGTATCCTATTTTGCCAAGACTACAAAAAAAATTTTAGATGGTGATATAAAACTGGAGAAATACATACTCTAATGCTGATTTGAAATAAATGTTTTAGTTCTTTGTATTAATTTGTGCAAGATGTACTTTGGCTTTGGCAATCCTTTCAGTCCTTTTATATCATCTAATACTAAGTGTGTTTGTAGGAAAAAATCAGTCATATGCCCTCACAAAAACTACAAATGTTATTTGGGACTGATAATACAAATGTACACACAGATACACTTGCATTTTGAAGCACTGAGAGCTACTAATGGATTAATCCAGTCAATCAAGCACAAGTACACTGTGTGTAATGACTACATACAGATGAAGAGACTTGCCCACCATGCCTGGTGGGACATTGTCAGAGAACAGGATCACAAAAGCATTTATTTGTTTGCAGTTTCTTCTGTATTTATTATGCTTTGTGTAAATCATTAGCACACTAACACTACCTGGGTAGTGCTATGAGTACAGGTTGCTGTTAACACCTTCTGCAAGAAAACACATGGCATGTTCTATACAGAGATTTTTGTCCACTGTCTAGGCCTATCTTTCAACTGGAAAGACCAACATATGCTGAAAAGAATGGATCTTTCAGGGCTTATCTTGGAATTAGATCAGACTAAAAGAGGCAGACAAGTATCCCATAGTATTCTGTTTCTTTTTCTTTATGCCTCTTCCTGTGTTACAAGACTATGGGAAGCCTACAAGCTCTCACTGATTTAATTAGTGATCCCTTGTTCGAAATGTTGATAGAACTGCTACCAGTTTAAGTTTGGCCCACTTAGGCCAATTTTTATTTTTCTCAAGGGAATAGAAAGAGACATGAACATTTTCAGACATGATACTGTAGTTCAATGGACTTAGAGCTTCTGATTCTGTACATTGGGCCCTACTGATATTGAACAATGTTTTGCCCATTGTATCAATCCATAGATCTAGGTCACTCTCTCTTCTTCTTTCCTTAGAGCCCAAGAGTGAATGTAGCTAGTGAGTGTAATAACTTGTTACAAGCATAGTACTGCTCTTGAGAAAAGATAAATCACAACTGGATTTGGTGATATATTTCAGTCATGGCCCATTTTCTCTAACTAAAAAGTGGCAAATTTAAACTTCTACACAACAGTTCAAGTGTTTAAAAGAGCTGTTTCAGACAGCATGAAGTGCAGTGGAAAAAAGAAATACCTTGTGTTTCTGAAAAAGTCCAAGACTTCTTTAACTCTATGATTCCATCTACTCAGATAAAACAATCTCCTATTTTCAAATGCAAGTGTGCTTGGAAGAGATTAATCTTGAAACTTAAATTATTATGAGTATTTTAAATTCCTCTTTCAAAACTTCAAAAATCTTTACTTTCATGTTTCTTGTCTAGTTTTCTTTTTTTTTTTCAAAAACAGACAAATTCAAATTCTGAGATAGCAATCTCAGCAGTAAATATTACAAAAGAAATAATAAATTACTCAGGAAAGAGTGACCGAAAATCTCATATCTCCAAGTTCCCCATTCCCTTAGAAGCCCCAAATTTTTTCAGCTCAGGAGCAGAAAAAGAATCTTGTGATCATTTACTGAGATACTAGCATAATTTTTGTTTAGCAGAGTGTACGCCAAATACTTGCAAAATAATGTGACTTATATTCCAGACAGATCTGAGCAAATATTTATCCATAATACTCACACACTTTCAAAGAACTTGCAGCCTTTATATGGACACATCACAAGGAAGAAAGAAAAAAGAAAACATCAGATTTTTTTTACTGGCTGATTGAGTATAAATTACTTGATCAATCACAGTGTTTTTGCACTCTGTAGGTATCTTAAAATGCAAGGCATTTTTAATGATTGATAATGTCTCCCTCCAGTGTAGCACTTCAAGAGTATAAAACTCTTCAGAGCCTGCCACGGCAAGGGATAATAATTCAACGCACAGTAATGCCAGCTACCACATATCATCCATCAGCTTTTTCAGTGGTAGCAAACCACTAGACATGAACATCAAGGACAGTCTGTATCTCAAAAGATTCAGCTTGAGGCAGCTTAACTGTTTTACTATTGTTAACTGTCATCTGAACTGTGACATGCTGCTTTCACTACTTCTAACTGATGTCAAAATGAAGAGCATAAAAGTAACTGAGTAAACCACCAGAACTGAAGTAGTTCCTTTGTCTAATAGCTTTATACCTACAAATTGCTTAATAAGAAAAACGCTGGTCACAGGTTGTTTTTGTGTAAAAAAATAGTTGACTGTTGTTGCTGGACAGAGTTCAGTGAAGTAATTGCAATCACATAACAAGTTAAATCCTGAATATTATGTCCTGCACCGATGGCTGCCTGGGAAACAGTCCCTTGAAAAAGGATCCTGCACCACCAATGATCTGCAGTTAATTCTCCTTGGTGAACCATACTTGTGTCTATTTTCAGGACTTTTGTGTGCTTACTATTTTTAGAATTAAATGGCAAAGGATTTTCAAAAAGTGTTTATAGCACATGTTGATGGTGGTTTTTATTATAGCGCGTTCTACATTTCTGCACTTTTCACCATCTTATCACTAGGACAGTAGTTTTAGGTTCAAGGTTTTTTGGATAGTTTCTGGGCGTCTTTTTTTAAGGAAAGCTGTCATCTGCACTTTTTTCATCACTGCCATTAAATAGATCCTGTGATTTATGTACTTTGTCACTAACATGTCATAAGAGTTGCAGTCTGGTCCCAGGAAATTTTTCATTACTTTCTTTGGCAAAGATACTCTATATCACTGTTCATGCTGTAATCTGGCAAAGCTTTTGTGTTTCTGTATTCATGCAGTTGGTGAAAAGACCCAGTTGAGCTTTAAGCACTACAATGGTTATAAAGAATTTTACTTAACTGAACACAATTTTATCATTTTATGTAAAAATGATAAAGAGCACTATAGCAATGGGAACGTAGTGGGAGTGCTTCTCAGTAACACACTTCATATTTAGCAAATGCTGGGTTTACACAGTCAGAGACCTACTGCAGCCCAAGGGTCAAGTAGCCTGCTGATCACTCAGAACTGTGGACCTTGGTAACCTGAGAAAGCTGCAGTAGGTGTTTTTGACTCAGAAGAGGGAAAACATTGGCTTCAAAATAATGAAGAACTCATTTGAAGAAGATACTCCAAATGGTTATCTCTTCTCTAGATAAATTATCTCAGCATTAAAATTACATTTCTATGTGTGAATATTTAATCTTCAGAAAAGTAAAACAGGAATTAGAGTAAAATTCTTGAGCAATATTTTAAAATAATTGTTGATAAATTTGCTGTTGCTTACAGCAAAATTGCAAGTTCTTTTGCTCATTTGTTTTAGGTTAATAGTGCTGCACTTCAACTATAACCTTTTATTAGGTTTTCAAAGAAAACTGTTATATCAATTGAAACTTGAATAATTTAGAATTTTAATGCATGTTTTCTTGCATTATCTTTCAATTTAATCCCATAGACATATTTCAAGGAGTAAGCATAATTCTAATCTTAGAGAGCAGAAAGGAAATTTTATGCGTCTTCTCTGGAGAAAGTTAAACAATTTCTGTTTGTGCTTATGATGGACTTGGATCTTTTTCACCTTAAGAAAAATAACATAATATCCTTAATTTTGCACAAAGAGAACACAAAAATTAATAAATTAAAGAAATTGCATATTCTCTTTCTGTTGTTTCCTTATTTGCACCTAGGTGCCCAGCTGAAATGTCCTCTGCTGAAAGTAGTACATTATAAACCACTACTTGTACTGACACTGGCAGAATATATTAGATCAAAGTAAAGGAAAAAATTTAGAAACTGCATATCCCAGGTATTCAGCTCTGAAGCTTTTTGTTTGATCTACTCTTAGTAGTTTGTGGATTTGTTTTATGACTGTTTAGGAGTTAATTCTTCCTCTTTTATCTATAAAATTACCCTAACTTGTTTTCAGTTTAACAGTACTCATTTGGATTGCAAGATGTTTTTCCACACTTTTAAGTTCCTGGATAACCAGTGATTCATCCTCTAGTTTTTCTGATTTTATTTTTACTTTGGAAATATTTAATTAATATTTATTTCTGCAAAAAATTTGAATCATTCTACTCATATTTCAGGCTTACTGCACTTTGATGTAGGAGTTCTACATTTGAATCCCTGAGTATCTAAAAGCTAATCTGTATGTGATAAGAGAGGTAAATGTATGAATGCCAAAAGATTGAAGCCTTTTCCTGGTAGAAAATTATGGGCAAAGCTTTATTAGCTTTCACTTTACCATATGTCTGCAAATAATGATTATGACATTAATACTTTGTCTACACTGAAGAAAGGAAGTAAAGAAAAAAAAAATCAATATTAGTTTCAGACAGACCTGTTCTACTCTTCTTGCCATAGCATAAAGATGTCATGGCTAATTATGGTTTATAATGAGGTCACAGAAAACAGAAGCAATTATGAACTAAGGTGAATGACAGAAAATGAAGACTTCTCCCAGCTGGAGAATGCTAATAACATTAATCCCTAGCAAAAAAAAAATAAAAAATAAAAAAAATAAAAATACAGGATGAAGTTGCTTGGGTGGGGGAAGGTGCAGAGTTGGAAGGAAAAAAAACACTAAAATTTAGAGACAAGTAAACCTCAAATAATGTTTTTGCATTCTCCAATATCTTTCTCTGATATACATAAAACATATTTTGAAATATCCTTTTCCTTTTTCTGTGTTGCCTAACTCATAAACTCATACATTTTCCTCTTTCCAGTACACTCAAATGTCCACAAATTAATTTTCCAGCACTCTTAAATTTCTAATTTCTTATGAAGACAAACATTCAGAAATAAACTGATATCACCCAGTGCTGCTGGATGAGATGGCATCATTTCAAGATTATTAACCTACTATTTTGACTTCCCATGTTATTTTTTCTGAGTAGTTCTTTGAAAACCAATAGAATTTTTAAATTCTTTTATTAGTAGCTGTAGTTGATTAAAACATGGGAAAAATATATTTTTGTTTGCATAATTCCATATTACTTTGAATGTCATGCCTGGCTTTAAAAACTTGAAAAAGTGAATCAATCTTAGAATCATCAATCATGCATCAATCAATCATGCATTAGAAATGTGTGATGGAGAGTATATATTTTTCTATTTTCCATTCCAAGTCAAATTTCTGGGAAAAATAAACAGGTCTACAAGGTAAATCATATATATATATGATACAAATGGATATTAAACTGACAATGATGGGTTAAAAAACAGTTAACCAGAAGTTTTGGAATGTCTTTGAAAGCAACAGGTGTTCCTCTTTCCTGCAAGGAGCAAAAGCAATCTATTAATATGAAATGGTTTTCGAACAATACATGCAATAAAGAGCCAGAATGAACAAAGTGCAGGGGTTTTGATCAAACACACCTCCTGGAGACTGCTCTGAAACCTTATTAATGAAAAGCAGATCCAAGGAAGAACAGATTTTCCTAGAGAAAAAACATATTTAAATATGGTTCTAAGCTCAGTTAAACACAGTCAGAGAAGAAGATAGCAAAGCAATTACTGATAGATCAAGCTCAGATTCCAGAGAGTACTAAAAGAAATAAAAACTTTATCGTAGAAATGTATCTACATATTGGAAAAGTCTTTGGGAATGTTTAATGCCAGCAATACTATGTGCACTGACAAAAGTGTTCTGAAATGCAATGGACATGACAGCTGCTAGAAGGCATTTGAGTAAATGGTAAATGCAAAATGTGACTGAAAAATATCTAAATTACAAGTATAAGAATTTCATTTTGTGGAAGAAACTCAAATTCTAATCAGAATTTTCTCAAGAACATACCCTTGGTGCACAGAAATATTCAGTGCTTGTAAACTTGAATAGGTCTTCGTAGAGAAGAACTGTATTTAAATTTATCAGCTTGCTGAAGCAAAAGATGAAGTGTTCCTTTATTAATTCTAGATTTTTTTCAGGAAAAAAATGGAACTGAAACCCTTTGTTCATTTCTTTTTCATTCAGCTTCAAAAACAGAATACAGAGCTGATAGAAACTGAAAAGACTAATAGAAAGGTATTAGAGCTAATAGCAATTTGCATTAAAAATCTCAAAATCTTAAAGAACACAACTGGTATTGCACTTCACGGTAGCATGATCCAGTGCGGTTCTTTTTGCAAACATGCACACATCAGAGTTATAATTCAGTGCAGAAAACAGATATGTAGTGCAAATGCATAGGGAAAAAATGTGGCTGTTGGCACAGACAAAATGGATATATGAATGATATCCATGACCCCAATACAAGATTTATCTATGCCAGAGTTCTGGAAAGTGGGAAGGCAACAGTGGCAGTTGCTGGTGTGGGAGCAGTTGTTCCTCACATTTTCCCATCTGCCAGGCAGCAGGAGCAAGAGCAAGCAGCTGAGCTCACCACAGCTTCCCTGTGGCTTTGTATTCCTGCTCCAGCCATTCTCAAATTCTCATCTATAGAGATACAAAATTTAATTTTTTCTATGTTGGTGAAAGAGGTCTTGAGACAGCTCTGGTATCTTTCTGAGTACCTTGAAAAATTTACTGAGGCAGCTAAACTGCTGGTCATTGTTAAAGCTCCCATTCTCTTTTACCCTCCATGATATTAAATAAAAAGGTTTTTGTTTGTACATCTATGCTGTCTACACATGCACGGACCAGAACATTCCTTCCTAACTTTGGTCATAAAAGTTCTATGAAAGGTAGTCATAAGAATTATCAAGTGTTTCTGGGTTTCTAAATATGCAGGGAAATGTTACTATTTTATGCTGTTGCAATCTTTTTATTATCAAATCTGGAGTCCTTACAGCCTTATTATTGCAGACCTTGGGACAATCTGAGAGGTCTCTTTAGATGATGTTGGAAAACAACAGATGATCTAAATCACATCAGATCTATCTTTTGACCTTCTGTCAATCACTCTTTAAATAAACAAATGTTTCTTATTCATATGCATAAGCTTCTCACCCTCATTCAGAAGTCAGATTATCTCAGCTACCAGAAGGGGAATATGTAAATCCTGTTAGATGGCTTGCTTTAAAATGAAATAAGTCACCCAATACAGCTTTATCAGCAGCTATTCAGTTTGTATAGTTAGCAGATGAAGCACTTTGGCATGTTTCTAAGTTTTCTAGCTAAGTTATGCAAACCAGCACACAGAATACAGTTGCTACAGCAAAACCATGATTACTATCTAGACCTCACTCCTCTTTCTTCCTCTACACTGCCCTCACCAGGAGTAAACCCAACAAAAGAAATAAACACTGCAAAATTAATTTGAGATCTACTTATGTAGGAGTGGAAAGGAGGGAACGAACAGCTGTTTTCACTTATGAAAGAGTTGGGTATGCTGATTGACCCTATTAATTTCCACCCCAAAGTTGTTTAAGCAGAGGATCAGCTCTGTTAAGGGAGTTATCAGTGGCATGACCCAGGACAACCAAGCAGACAGGTGAAGATCTGAGATGAGCATGAAGGGCTTCACAAAAATCACACAGGTAAGGACTTGATGGATAGGTTAGTTAGACAGCAGTGAGATTTACAAATGAAGCAGGAGTAGAATCATAGAATGGTTAGTGTTGAAAGGGACCTAGTTCCAAACCCCCTGCCATGGACAGGGAAACCTCTGTTAGACCAAGTTTACATGTTAGAGTGAAGAACTTCCACCTATATCTAATCTACTCTGCCTTGAGTAAGGATGAGGCATCCGCAGCTAAGGGATGAACATGAAATTAGTGATCCACAGGGAGGGAGTCAGCTCCAGGCTCCATAATGATCCTGGCATCAAAGGAAAACACGTTCATATCCCTGATATTCCTCCTACCCATCCATCCTTCTGCCACTTAATGTTGTACTTTTACTTGCTCATTTGGTAACATATTACAAGAATTCATCTTTCATCCAGAAGCTTCAACTCACTTTCTGTTGTCTCTTTGTAACAAGAAGAAGAACTCATTGTGAATGTGGAAAATTCCCGAACTGGGAAATGAGGGGTATGGGGGAAAACAGACATCAAGAACTGCTCTAGTCACAGAGGAGCAAGTGAGCTCTCTATGGATTACTAATATTCAAAGATTCAAAATAGTCAATGTTCAAAATTATTCCCCAAAATATTATTAAACCAAAACGTGCTTAAATGTTAATACCAAAAAATTGATATATTTTATTTTAAATTATATATTTTATTTAACAGTAAAAAAGGCAAAGAGAAAGAAAGAAAAAGAAAGAAATAGAAAAGGGTGTGGGGAGCAGATGGACAGGAAGAGTGACAGAGACATATTAAGAAAAAAACATATCACTACTTCATGGGTCCCAACAATGTCTTGTCCATCCCCTCCACCTGATCTTCTTGGTGGTAAGGGTCCCCCACCAAAAAGCATAGAATTCAAAGGATTAATATATGTTCAGGCCAGGTGGTAACACCCTGGCGCCTCTCCTGGGAAGGGCGAGTTTGACCATCTGTCTTGCAAGACTGTGAATCAGTTGAAGCATTTTGGATCATTTGCAGCATTCTGGTGCAAGGCCTCAGGAATGAGTCTAGGGGAACTCCAGGGGTCTTTGATGGACTGTGACACCTCCTCTGCTGCCCCTTCACATGCATGTCCTGTGGATGTGTCTTCCTCAGGGTGGGAGGTGGTTTCACAGCTGAGCCAGTTCGTGTAGCAGATGATGGGTGTTCACTGCTGCTGACCAGAGGCTGCTCTTCAAACCAAAGACCCTCCTCCTCCCCACTTTGAGGGGCACAGGGGTCTGTGCAAGCCTTGCTGCAGATAAACCTGGCATGGCCTCCACCCTGAAACTGCTGAGTTTGATCCTCCTGTGAAAGTTTCCTCCCAGCCTTATCAATTATTTCGCAGAGTGGATATGCTTAAAATAATAGTGTCACTTCTTCTTATCTGGAATAGCCTTAAGCGTTTTAACTCACTGTTAACACGGCCTCAGCCCAGGGGCCATGTTCAGGGTGCAGTGGTCTTCCATGTAGTTTTTGTTAAACAACTTTGCCATAGTAAGCAAAAGTCCTTCAAAAAAATGGTTGAAGTGATAAACCATAACATTTCAATCTCTGACTGGAGGTATGAACCGAACTGCTTAATTCAAACTTCTGGAAAAATTATAGTTATGTTTTTTCTTGCAAAAAAGTCATGTATGTTTGTACTTCCACTCCTGTGACTGTGGTAACATGTCAAGCCATAAATATTTGAAATATGCAGATGAATTTTAAAGAGTTTGAAGAAAAACAATGAGATTGATCAGACATTCCAAATGAGAATTGAAGTAGTCTATCTGGAAGAGAGGTTGGAAGAGAAATGTTAAATCTCTAAACACATAAAAGACAGCTGTAAAGCAAAAGAGTATAATCTGTTCTCCATGTGCACTATCAATAGAATGATAATAATGGATTTGAAAGGGAATAATGCAGGTTAATGTCCTAATCCGAAGGAAGAAAAAGACTTACGGTAAATGTAACTATACACTTTAATGAAATGTCTTTAAAGATTATAATATCTCCATCACCCAAAACTTTAAAACAAGTAAGAAAAATATATTATGAAAGTTGATAGTTGTCATGGCTTAACCCCAACCTGCAACTCTGTATCAGTCAGTCTGTCACTCACTCCACTTCCCACTTTCTCTCCACTGGTGGGGAGGGAAATGAGAGAAAGGAAAAAAAAATAAACCTCAAGGGTTGAGATTAAAAGAGTTTAATGACTGAAACAAAATACATATAATACTACTAGTACTAATTAATTACTAATTATTACTACTACTATTACTACTACTAATTTATAAAAGTATTGATAATTGTAGTGAAAAAGAGAGTTTTATACCTGATCTCTCACTACAGCAGGTAATTCTTCATTCTCCCACTCTCTTTTTCACTACTTCAGGAACATGAAGGTACACAGGTTCATGGGACCTGATGAGATACATCCAAAGATCCTGAGAGAGTCAGCTGAGGAAATGACTGAGCCACCATCCATCATATTTGAGAAGACATGACACTCTGGGGAAGTTCCTGGTGACTGAAAAAGGGGAAATATAATGCCTGTTTTTAAAAAGGGAAATAGGTAAAACCCAGGGAATTACAGGGCTGTCAGCCTTGGTGCCCAGCAAGATCATGGAAGAGATGCTTCTGGAAACTATGCTAGGACACATGGAAAATGAGATGATTAGTGACAGCCATTATGGCTTCCCTAACAGGAAATTGTGCCTGACAGATTTCTTTTCTACCTATGATGAGGTTACAGCAATGAAGAATGAGAGAAGAGCAGCTAATGCCATCTACCCCAACTTGTGCAAAGTATTTGACACTGTCCTGTGTGACATCCTTTCCTCTAAACTGTAAAGACACAGATTTAATGGACTGACTACTCAGTGGTTAAGGATTTTGGTGGATGGTTGCACTCAACAAGCTGTGGTCATGTGGCTCTATGTCCAGGTGGAGGCCTCTGATGAGTGGTGTTTCTCAGGGGTAGGTTTTGGGACCAGCACTGGTTAACATCTTTAACACCGACAGTGCACCCTCAGCAAGTTTGCCAACATCAAGCTGTGTGGTGCAGTCAACATGCCGGAGGAAAGGGATGCCGTCCAGAGGGACCTTGTCAGGCCTAAGAGGTGGGGCTGTGTGAGCCTCGTGCAGTTCAATGGGGGCAAATGTAAGGTGCTGTGCCTGTGTTGGGGGAACCCAAGCAGACATACGGGCAGGGAGATGAAGGGATTGAGATCAGCCTGGAGGAGAAGGACTTAGGGGTGTTGGTGCACAAGAAGCTGATCATGTCTTGGTGGTGTGCACTCACAGCCTCGAAAGTCAACTGTATTCTGGGCTGCATCAAGAGCAGTGGGGCCAGCATGCTGGGGGGGGGAGTGACTCTTCCCCGCTACCCCACTCTTGTGAGACCACCTGAAGTGCTCCATCCAGCTCCGGGGCTCACAACTTAGGAAGAATGTGGACCTGCTGGACTGGGCCCAGAGGAAGGCCACAAAGATGATCAGAGAGCTGAAACGTCTCTGAAACACCATGAATACAGGCTGAAAGAGTGGGGTTTACCAGAATAGAGACAAAGTCTGGGCTCATCTTACAGGAACCTTCCAGTAGCCAAAGGGAATTTACAAAAAGTCTGGAGAAAGACTTTTGGCATGGGCATGTAGTGATAAGACAAGGGGTGATGGCTTTAAATTGAAAGATTAGGCTAGATATTAGGAAGGCATTTTTACTGTGGGGGTGCTGAGACAGTGGAACAGGTTGCCCAGAGAAGTATGGCCCATCCCTGAAAGTACTCAAGGCCAGGCTGGAGTTAACTTTAACAACCTGGTCTGGAGGAAGCTGCCCCTGCCCATGGCAGGTGGATTGGAACTAGATGATCTTTGAGGTTCCTTTCAAATCAAGTCATTCTATGATTCTACAGAATAACACCTGAGAGAAAGAAGTGATGCACAATACAATTGCTCACCACCCACTGATCAATGTTCATTCAGCCTCTCTCTGAGCATCTCTTGCTCAATTCAATACCAATTTATAAACGGAGCATGACATTCCATGGTGTGGAATATCTCTTTAGCCAGTTCTAGTGAGCTGACCTCGTCATGGTTCCTCCCAGCTTTTTGTGCAACTCCTCATTGGCACAACATGGGAAACTGAAAAGATTTTCAAGTTCTAGTAAGCATTACTTAGCAACAACCAAAATATCACTGTGTTGTCAACATTACTCTCACAGAAAATCCAAAACAGAGCACTGTACCCACCTAAGATAAAAATTAACTCTATTTCAGCTGAAATCAGGATCATACAAACATCACAGCCTCTCATGATCTCTTTCTGTTCTGCATTTCTATGACTCCCAAGTGAATCAAAAATAGGATAAAAATTCACTGTGTATATCTATACGGAGATACATATTTACATATATGTGCTTGGATATGCAGATCCTCAGATTTTTCTAAAGAATACAGCAAATTTTTCTCACTAACCTAACAATTAAGATTTTTTGTCTGCAACACAAAGTGTGCTAGTAAAGAATATAGGAATGTTACATTTTTCAGAGCATTAGACAACTAAGGGAAGGTACCTAATAAGCCTTAAAAATGTGTGTAACAACTAATGACCCTTTCTCTCATTAAAGTAATTGAGACATATACTAACAAAGTCAATTTTTTCACCAATTTCTTCTAGACTGAAGTGAAAGTGATTATGAAATATCTCTGTTAATGGGGTGCTAAGCCGACAAATGTTGGTTTACAGCCTATGCAGTTCATTAACACATGCTTTATTCTCAGCTGGAGTCCTGATGACTTGAGTACAACTTTGTAACCCTCAGAAATATCAAACTCCCTTCAAGCCATCAAATATGTGGAAAAATCACGCAAGGTTTTCATTAGGTCTCCTTACCCTTCAGAGAGTATTTCTTCCTTCATGGCATTTGTTTAAGCACAATGTTTTTCCATGTTCATGTAAAACACATGAGAATATATATTCTTGGTTGAAGGCTACTGCTGTAATGTGTGGACTGACTCATCCCAGCATGAAAATTCTTATCTTCTCTCATACATTATTCCCTGGGAAAAAAATAATTATATTGTTAAGAGTCTTGATATATTTTTAGAGTCCCTAGCTCAGTTTTGTTAACAAAGGAAATTAGCTGGAGACACTAGGTAATTTCCTAAAATCTGACAACTTAGACTTTGACCATGGTGGAGATGCAGATAAAATGCAGCTTGTTTATATCTGTATTTCAAATTATAGTGAACTAAAAAAAAAAGTAGTGTGATTGTCTCAATTTCAGGGCTGCACAGAGAAATTATTTTTCTAGTGATAAATGACTTTCAAGCAAGAGTACAACTGGCTATATTTATTGTAAGACAGAAAAGATAAAAGAGATTTTAGAAACAAAACAACACAGTCAGTTGCTTTGTGACATTTCTCAGTGGGAGAATCCATTGGCAGCTGTTCAACACCATTTGTAAGCTAACATTAAATTAAGTCTGAATGTAGACAGTCCTTAACCATACTCTTCCACCTAAATATTGACAACTTTTGGGTGATTTAATACCAAAAAATTTTATTTTACAACTGAATTCCTTACCTCATAAACTTTAAATTACTTAGGCAATCTTCCAGCCTTCTTTACTTTCATGTAAATACAGCTTAGAATTATATTTAAATCAAAGAACATGCATATCACAGGACTGCCATGGGATGGTTTCATCCTTCCCAGCCTGCAGATTTGTTGGTATCATGAAGAACAGACAGACAAATAACAAGATGTTATTTACCACATGTTTTATCACTTTTGGAGTGAATGAATAAGACCAGGCTGGTAGAAACTGTAGATGGAGAATTTGAGGTGTGTACTTAAAGGCATCCAGGAGTTTCCCACTGAAATATCCCTCACCAAGTCTGCCAGAACCTAGGACTGGTTTTTGGACCATTTGGGACCAGTTTTTTCTAATATCTTTTACTTTAATATCCAATAATTTTTTATTTAACTAAAATTTAAGTAGTTTTAGTCTTTAAATTTTTGTTTCATCAGGTTCAGAAAATTATTTCAAATAGGCATCCTAATATTAACTGCAATTTTATTAATGCTTAAATGATAAGATCTTTATTATATTAAGATTTATATAGGAACAGTTTGTAAGTATGCCTGAATTCGGGCAATCTATTATCCAGAAGAAACACTTTTAGATCATTGTGCTTTATGGTTTTCACCCAATCCTAGTGTTTCTTCAATATAAAAATGCACATAGTAGTAGAGCAAGTACACTGCTTGCCTGGAGCTTCACAATTTGTTCTTCTCCTGTAGAGAAACCCAAGCATACTGGTAAAACTGAGAATTTCCAGATCAGATATCTCAATTTTTTAGTCTCCTCTCTCATGCTTTTACAAGAAATCAGACACAAGAAGGGTAGTTTGCTTTACTTTACTCCAAAAATTAGGTATATATAAAATCATTTCTTGTAGAACATCCTCCTCTCAATATGCTATTCCTTCTGGAAATCCATAAAACTGTCTTGAAGTGATAATAATGTCTTTTAAAGTTAATGGATAAATAGGATATTGCACTTTTCCTTAGAATAATCTTATAACTTTACCTTGATACTTTTATTTAATAAATAAGAAAAATTAATTTATTCCTTCCTTTCTTAATGATTGTGCTATGGCATACTGTCATAGCTCAATATCCAACACAATAATGTGGTACTTAAAATGATATTTATCTCCTTAGGTCTGTGCTAATTCTTATCAGCTTTAAATGTTTTTTAATTTCTGAATTAGATACAGGTACATGCCAAAAAATTATTTACTACAGTAAGAGAAATAGAGTTCAGATCCATTTAATGCAGATTTAGTAAATACATTGATTTATAAATAATAAAAGCACTAAACCATGTCAGCTACAAAACAAAACAAAGCAAAAAAAAATTATTATGGTAAAATATGTATCAGAGAAGAAAGAATTTAAAGAGAGATAAGCTGTTAGAAAGAGCCATTGGCTTTGGGTTTTTTGTTTGTTTTAAGAGAAAGCAATTTATTCTGAGCATACAGGAAGTGGTGTTTGAAAGGAAAAAAGAATGTTCTGTATTATAAACTGGGTAGCTTATTTAGTCAGGTTTAGGGTAGCAGAAAAAGGTATATACTCCTTAAACCACTTTATTAAATGTACAAGCCAATTTATTGGTTTGATAAGTATTAGGGAAAGTAACAACAGGAAAAAAGAATTTAAGGAGCCTGGAATTAAGATTGTAGGAGAAAGGCCTACAACCACTTACACCCTGGATTTTGTTTCTCTTAGGACTTCTCATCTGACGAGTGACAGGCTCTTTGCTGTAGGGTTGATTACTTTGGTAACCTATCTGTGTTAAGAATGGGCACATAACCATAGAGAACAAAAGAAAGAAAACCAATGGCTGACCCAAAAAGTAGTGGAAATTTTTCCAAAGTTTTCAGACACTTTCATCAGTGCCTGGTCTAGCACATTTTGTCATGCTGGTATTCTCTTATCTTCACTTCATAGCAGGAGGCTCTGAGATTTCTATTGCCTCTATTGCTGTTGGCTACTACTTTCTGTATGTAGGGCTTTATAAGCTGTCAAGGGCTAAGCTGGTTCATACAGCAATCCTTTGTTACAAAATAGCTTATTTGTTCATAGAGAGACAGCCTTTGAATTAAATTTAAAAATACTTACTGCCTTCTTACGTTTTATATCCAAGGGTGAAAGGAATATTTTTTTTTATGTGCAATGCTAGTATACTGTCCTTGACCCTATGTATACTGCAACCATGCTATGCCACGACCTACAAGATCAATGAAAACAAAGGGTTTTAGAGTTTGATCTGAGGAATATAGCACTGTAATTTAAAACAAAGTGAAGTATGATTTGAGGACAATCTTTTCTTTGCTGGTTACAGAAGTTCACCTACAGAAAGTTTTTCAAAGTAGGAAAGCCAAATGTGACCAGGTATTTGTGACAGTGGAACTAATGAAGACTTCTTCCAGATGCATTCCTTTTCCCTGAAGCTTTACCTGATGTATTCCAGTAGAAGAGTATATGAGCCTTCATAGGAAGGTTCTTCTTATGAAAAACTGCTGGGAAGAAACCAACTGAGGCTAGTTTCTTCTGAAGAAAATATTGACTGGGTTCTGTCTGCTGTTTTCTCACTGGCAGCAGCAATTTGCATCTAATGGCTCATTTTCAAGAAGTATGAGACCTCTTTTTAGTTCCTGTGAAAATGGCCAATACACTTAATGTTTTAGAGTGTTATGAGGAGCAGACTGTGGGAAACACAAATGGATATCACAAACATCCCAATAATACAGTATGTCAAATGTGTGTGTAGTAGTAGTATGAGGTGCTTTTCTCTTCTCAGCCCTAGAACACTCATATCACCTCCAAAGGAATTGATAGGATCTCTCACATTTGTATATGTGGATGTGCCTGTATAAATACATACACATGTACACACACAGGAGGGACAACACACAAATATCTCTCTGTTCAAGCTTCATGATGAGAAAATACAGTTTTTAGAAAAACACTCTATCACCTTTCCTATTCCCCATGAAGAAAGAGTACTTCTAAAAGAAAATGACAAGAAGTGTCAACAGTATGATTCACATTTCTGTCATTACAGATTTGCACATTTTTTATGCCTTTGTCTTACCTAATAAATACTTTTTAACCTCAGCTATAAGCTAATTATTTTTGATGGAACAAAATCAAACACAAGGCAATGCTACAATAAAATTCACTAACTGTGTGTGTTTTCTGTACTAATTAAGAAAATAATTTTTGGCTGTTTCTTCTCCTGTTTGTGAAATATAAGTTCAGATAACCTTGCACAGATAAGTGACTGATGTATGTAACTTAAAGAGGAATGAATGTTCTTCATCGCTGTAGTATAAAGAGTAATTCTTGCACAGGATCCAATGCCAATTAAATTTGCTAACTGGAAGAATCTGAGGATCTGATGCACCTGTTCTTAAATTTACCACACAGGAGTCTCTAATTTTAGTTCTCTGAAAGATACAACCAAGCATCTGGTTACAGAAACATTAAAAAAACCTAACAAAACAAATAGCTACATAATAATAGTATATAATACAAAAATACAGACTAGTTTAGAAGGCAACACATAATTTTTTTAAGAATTCAGAAATTTTTAAGAAATTATTGCAATATGAACACTTTCTATAATCTGAACACTTTTAGTAATGGTGGTGTACATCACAAGAATATCTTCCTTTTCATATTTTACAACATACAACACATTACTCCTTTTATTATTTATTGACTTTTTTCTAAGAAGCCTGCACCTGATGAGGAAATAGGCTTAGAGTTTTAAATGCAAAGAGTTTAATTGATAATATAGGTTAAATCATTGTGTTTATGTTTCATATTCTTTCGTAATGTAGTTGATCCATCTGTTTCTCTGAAGGCAAAAATCAATCATTATGTGCTGGTGGATTTATTTCTCCACCATCTGACAAAATAGCAGTTCACTTTGACTTTAAGTGCCTTGTTACCTAGCTTGGATTGTTGCCCAGCATGTAGAGTCTCTCTCTGATGCACCAAAAATGGGAATCATATTGAAGGAGGTAGCTTGTTTTACTGACCTGACCAAAAGCTCCAGAATACAGAGTTATTGTTTACCATATTTTGAATTCAGATGAAAGTAGCCAATTAAAAGAAATCTCAATTTACCCCATCTAAGTAAATAAATAATTAATTACACTCTTGAACACTGTTGGCTCTGTATAGAGGAATGGTAGCTATAGATATCAATGTGGAGAGTTCAAATCCACATTTATCAATTCACTATAATAGAATCCAAGCTATTAAAGTTATTTCTTCATGCTGGACAAGAAAATACTGTGGAACTTTGGATCATGCAAGGCTACAGTGGGTGCTGTTTGACTTTCTTATTATTAATGTTAGTTACAGCAAACAGTGCTTCTCAATAAGGCTGTGCATAATGAGCAAACAAGATTTTTCAGGATAATATGCTAAATATAAAAAAACACAGTTTGATTCTGAAAAACAAATGTGACGCATTTATGTCATGCTTTAACCCCAGTCAGCAGCCAAGCCCCATGCAGCTGCTTACTCACTCTCCCCCAGGTGGTATCGGGGAGAGAATTGGAAGGGTGAAAGGTAAACTTGTGAGATGAGATAAAGAGAGTTTAATAGGGAAGGCAAAAATCACACACACCAGCAAAACAAAACAAAGAATTGATTCATTCCTTCCCATGGATAGGTAGGTGTTCAGCCATCCCCAGGAGTGGAGGGCTGCATCACACAGAACAGTGACTTTGGAAGACAAAAGCCATCACTCCAAATGTCCCCTCCTTTCCTCCTTCTTCCCCCCACTTTACACACAGAACATATGGTCTGGAATATCCCTTTGGACAGTTTGGGTCACCTGTCCTCATATCTTCTCCCAGCCTCCCACATACCTCCAGTCTCAACATCAGCAGGACAATGTGAAAAGGAGAAAAGGTCCTGGCTCTGTGTAATCCCAGCTCAGCAACAACAAAAACATCTCTGTATTATCAACCCTATGTTCAGCACAAACCTACTTGTAAGGCTAGATGGAAGTATGAAATAATTTTTAAATGAACATTTTATAGTTTTAGTTTTACATTGGGTAATAGGTGTGAAATAATTCATCTCATTATCACATTCTGACTAAGGCTGGTCCAAAAACAAATACCCCTGAGAAGAAGGCACAAAAAATGTATCTTATAATCCCTTCTGTCCTTTACTAGTACCATCTGTAGTGGAGAGCTAAATGAACATTTTTGAAAATACCAAAAATATGCAAGAATCCCAGCCCAGCTGACTTTAATGAAAAATTTGATGAACTTAGATCCTTAAATACTTGCCTCTGGAATCTTCTGTTTTCAAGAATTATACTTTAATAAAAGAGTTTTTAAGTCATGAATAGGAAAGAGGACCAATATCTATGACCAGTCTGGAGCTGATTCTAAAGCTCAGTAGAAATATATGCTATTTCTAATTTTGTTATTAATCTAGCTCACTAGGAAAGGTCAAAGAACATTTACTTCAACTCTGTTTCCATTTACAATAAAGCTGTAATGATTCATAAGTATATCTGGATTCACTATTTCTCTCTTTTAGATGATATTTTAATAGCCTATTTTTCACTGTTCTTAAATAGAAAGCAAGCTGATAAAGCAACAGGATTGTATGCAATGCTTTGACTTAAAGTGCTCAGTGCAATCACACATCTTACACTGAATTTTTCATACTTTTCACTTTTTTTTTCATTTGCAAATGAATCTGATGAAGTACAGCTAGCTGAGAAAGCACAATCATAATGTTCAATACTGAAAAATAAAACCATTAGTATATGTCTACCCCAATCTTCTTTCCTTCCCCAAATTATAAACATTACATTAATATGGCAAACATTACGTCTGAAGGCATTATTATGTAAATATGTTGAAAATCTATTATAAAAGCATTTAATGTACAATATTATGGAGACAGGAATAACTTTTGTGGTTCTATCAACTCTCTATGTTGAACACCAGTGAGAGTTTAGCTTGTTAGGCATTATATTGACTACAAAAATTATGTGATACTAGGAAGTTGACAGCACAAATACAATTGTTTCCCAGTTTCAAATTTTAATAAAGCTACTACTCAATGAGAAAATTTCATTTTACAGTTTTCATAAATTTCTTTCTAATGCAGGGGTCTGGGCAGATAAGAGGAATAAGAAGAAATAGGCAGACACTGGGTCAGGTGTTCAAACACTGAAGAAGGAATGATTTTATTATAAAATGCTATAAGGACTATTTTAAATGTTTGTATCTTCAAGGTAAAAAGCCAAAAGAATAAGATGATGGCATACTCAAACCAGGTACAGGTGACAGCTACAGCTTTGATGTGCCAAAAATGAATATCATCTAAAAGGACGAGATTACAGTTACTTGACAACTATATACCTTTCTTTCTGTAGACATAATAATATGAAGTTGATGGGAAACTAACTGGACAATAGTTTGTTATAGATTAGTAGTTTAAACTGTATTACCTCGATAAAGCAAGACATTGGCAGATTTTTCTCTATTTTATACAAATTATACAAATTCAAATGTGAACTCCCATGACTATTAGAATATTATATGTAAGAACTGATTTTAAAGAATTCAGCAAATGATATTTTTTCAGTTCTAAGGAGTTATCAAGAAGCAGTAAATAAACTTAAACTAAATAAAAACTGTGTTTGTGTGTATGTGGGTGGATATATAGAATCAAGTACACAAACATTGGTCCAGAAAAGAACAACTAAAAATGTGAGCAAGCAAAAAAGAATACTTTTGGATTGCCTTTAACTGCAGGTTGATGGCAAGTTGAACACGAGTCAGCAGTGCCCTGGCAGCCAGGAGGAACAACCCTGTCCTGGGGGGCATCAGGCACAGCATGGCCAGCCAGGCAAGGGAGGGGATTGTCCTGCTCTGCTCTGAGCTGGGGCAGCCTCACCTCCAGTGCTGGGGGCAGTTTTGGATGCTGCAATTGTAATATAAGGAAAATATTAATCTGTTAGAGAACATCCAAAGGAGAGCCATGAGGATGGTGAGGGGGCTGGAGGGGAAACAACATCAGGAGAAGCTGAGGTCACTTGGCCTGTTCAGTCTGGAGAAGGAGAGACTGCGGGACACTTCACTGTTGTCTTCACAGTCTTCACAAGGGAAAGTGGAGGGGCAGGTACTAATTTCCCAACTCTTGTGACCAGTGACAGAACTTGAGGAAATGGTGTGAAGCTGAGTTAGGGGAAGTTTATATTTTATATCAGTTCTTCACCCAGAGAGTCCTTGGGCACTGGAACAGGTTCCCCAGGGAAGTGGTCACAGCACCAGCCTGGCAGAGTTCAAGAAGAATTTGGACAATGCTCTCAGGCACATTGTATGACTCTTGGAGGTGTTCTGTGCAGAGACAGGAGTTGGACTTCATGACGGATCCCTTCCAACCCAGCATATTCTGTGATTCTATGATTCCATAAGCTTTTGAACACCCAATGAGTAAAATAGAAGTTGTTTCATCTTATGGTAATTTTAAAATATCAACTTAAAGGTTAAGAGTAAAGTAAGAACTATTTGCATAACACAATTTTCTGAAAGATATGAATCTGTTTTTACTTTAATAAGTGCAATTTGGTTTGTGCATTGTTAGAAAACCTCGATCTCTGAAAAGTTAAATCTCAGAACAATGCCAAAGATACCTCATCTTTCACTAAATTTTATGTTTATCCAGACCTTCTTATTGCAGGCTTAAGACCCTGTTCATCACAGAATCACAGAATCATAGACTATTCTGAGTTGGAAGGGACCAACAGGGATCACTGAACTGTAGCTCTAAAAGGCAGTAGCTCTACCAGAGTTAACTCATCCTTAATATTGTATAACATTCACAGCAGCTGACCACAGTATCACTAAGTACAGATAAATCATTCATTCCCTGAAAAGCCAAGTTATAAATGCAATCATACTATTTTATTAGGAGTCAAGAGTTTCCCAGATAAACCCTGCAAACACCTTCTACAAATTTATCTTTCAGAAATTAAGTTCTTCTTGGGTGAGGCCTTAGGGTGTGAAATGAGAGGAAAACAAGAAAAACCCATCATCCCCATCTATGGCATTTTTAGATTGGTACATGTTGATGTGAATCAGAATATACAACTGAAAGAAAAATAGCAGTGCTTCTAAATCCAACATAAATTATATAAATATTATTCTGAAAACAGCTCTTAAACCAACTGGGATGCTCCAGCTATGTAATTAATAATTTAATGAATAGTTCCCCAGTACAAAAAAATCTGTGACATTCAGTAAACATTAAACTCCATCAGAAACAGCACACATCTGAGACATACCATGTAATAAATGATCAGCACATAAGTTAAGCACATAAGTTCAGACACTCTTGAAGCTCAAGTGTATTTCTGTAGTTAATTGACATAAACTCTGCAGGGAGGATATTTTAAAAAACAGGATTAGATTATACACAGTTACCCTTGAAACTGAGTAAAAATGTTGTTACACAATGAAACAAAACCTTATCAGGCAGTCATTTATTTTTTGAAGTTTATTAGGAGGTTCAGATGTCCTAGTAAATTGCCATTATACTCAGAAAATTAGTCTGCTTTTGTAAAAGGAAGGGTATGAGCGTATGAAACAGAATTCACAGAGGATGAACACTGAAATAATACTGTTCTGATTTTCTTGACCTTTAAAGACAAGAGACATGTTCATTTTTATATGCTGTAATAACTCTAAACCATATTCTGCTAAAAACTCTCCAGGACCAAAATTTTCCTACAAACATCTATGTTAGGGACAACCTAAGTTTCCAAGTAAGTTTTTAAATTTTTCTGACCTTAGTAGTTTAAAAGACAATGTGTCAGACTCACCAGCTACTCCCTGTCGGAAGGGAATCAGGGTTCTGTCCATCCTAGCTCTCCCAGCTGGCAAGTACTATCCCTTTATTCAGAAGAAAACAGACTTTTACTTATTCCCTGCAGATATGAGCATCTCAACAGTCTCCCAGCTTCTCTCTGAAGACATCTTTTTCTTGTGGCTGTTATAATATTTAAAGTAGGACTCATTGTGTTTATACATATAGATAGACAGACAGATAGATGTACATGCACATTGACCATTTTCTATTTTTCACTCTTGACTGGAAGCGAAGCATAAATTTAATGTCAAGGTGTCTTTGCTTGAAACTTTATTTATTTATTTTTTTAATGAGGTGACTACAAAAGATGTTAAATTCATTAAAGAATATTAAAAAAGGGATTATTTTCAAACATGTGGTATTTCATAGCCTGGTCACTGGCCTTCAGAGCATGTGCAAATTTTTCATCATTGCTTGATTGCAATTTAAAAGCATTTTGCTATGCAAAATTAAGAGAGGAAAAAAATATTTTAGCATATAACAGAAGTCTTCTTGTAACTCTCCCTGTGCAGCTGCTCTTTATCAGAGTATTTTTGATGACCTGTAACTCAAAAAACAGCTTGACGGGTTTAAATTCACAATTTGTGGGAAATACACACATTTGGGTGCCACTCTGCAACAAATCCATTTCCACTGCAGAGGCGATAATCTACATAAACCATACAAACCTTCATATCTAGGATTAGCTCTTGTTAATCCTCTTTTTACTTCTCTCCACCGTCTTTCCGTTCCCTGCTGCACCAAGCATAAATGATTTGCTTTCATATTTTAAGTCCTTATGACCTATCTCTGCCCAACCTTTCATCTCTCCTGTGACAGCAAGACATTGACCCCCACCTACAGCTTTGCACACAGTACTTGTATGTGTATTTGGTGATATTTAGCTGCTTTTCAATAAAGAAGTTCTCCCCATTTCCAAAACCAGCTTGAAGGAATGGACACTATATTATTTTCATTCTGATTTCTCATATCTTCAAAAGGATGACATTATCTATCTTCAAGTCTCTTAAATCTATTCTGTGATTTACAACCAATAAAGGGTAGGTAAATGAGGTGTTGTGACTCAGGTGTACCCCTTGCATAATTTTCCCCAACCTGGATATCCATAATTCTACTTCATATACTAATATTGTACTACATAGCTGTGTTTGTTTGGTTTTTTTGATACAGCTCATTCACTTGATTGATAAAGGGATAGTTTTCATCACAACCAGTCAAACACATTTTTTCCCTTTCTTCTTTTTAGAATGTTGAGATTCTAATACGTCCATCTGTGGAACATTTCAAGTATCCTGAAATGCACCATAGTGTCTAATACCAGAATGAGTGCTTAGATTCTGGTGCTGGATGCATAAATAATAATATATCATTCTAGAGGCTTTGACAGAATTTTCAAACAAAAAAATATGTCACTGACAGGGAGAAACTCTATCTTAGAGTATGACTTACATATTAAAGTTATTTATCTTCTTCCTGAAGGTCCAAAGTACCCTCTCAGCTGGCAGCTGGCAGCCTAAAGGAATTAGGGGCATTGGTTTATTATGACCACAGACTCTGAAGTGTAATAACTACCCACACTTCACTTCTTATTTATCAACAGGCCTTTTCATGTACACTGCCTCACCTCATATCCCATCTTTATTTAAATAATAATATACAACTCATTTTTCTGACATTAGTAAAAAATACATCTAATAGAAAATAAATTAATTACTCTAAGTAAACATGCACTATCTTTTACTTTGATTTATACCAGAATTTTGGAAATTAAACGTAAACTTTACACTGTTACTCTTCCCCTTTTTTTTCCTATGGTAAAACCTAGTACAAAACACAGTAGTTGACGTTTGTTTTCAGTTGGCAAAAGACATGCAGACATACATCAGTCAGACCTGACACAGACTTTGCATCAAGCTCAAATGTCATGCCAATTTAGGCCTTTATACCACTAAAAAAGCAACAGCTTATGCCTTTCCAGTAGAATGCAATCATATAATTTCTCAGTAACATTTGTCATAAAAGTACGAATTAAGTACACTCTTCCTAGCTGAAAATAATAAAATATCTTTTCAGTCTCCCTGTGATACAGGTGCTATCTATTGTGGGGTTAACTGAAAAGGCTAGAAATAAAGCCTTCCACTTTTTGAGACTCATGTCATTTGTCAACCTCAATTTCCATGTAACAAGCAATAAGATGAAAAGATAAAATGATGCTTCATAGAAAAAGTTTGAGGCAATAAAAAGATATGCTCATCTGGGAATGTTGCCATCAATTCATGCTTTTCAGTGGGGAGAAAAATAATTATGCTGAACTGGCTTTTATGTGAAGAGGAAAATTTGAATTGTAAGCATGTTTTATATTTATAATTGTTATCATTTAGCTGGATTTTAAAAGTGGAATGATAATGGTGAATAAAAGGTGCAATTAGCCTTTCTGTGGCAGTTATGCATGAGTGATAACACATATAAATCCCTTGTGATTTTGTTTTTGAAATCTGATGACCTATCTAATGGACAGCAATAAATAGCTGATAAGGGAAAAAGTGTTAATTTCTGCAGTTGCTCTGTTTCCAGGGTCTAACTATTGGTCTACAGACTCAAGACTCAAAGTAGCATGGATAGTTTTATATATATATATAAATATATATATACATATATATATATTTATATATTTATATATAAATATATAAATATATTTATATATTGATATATTGATATATTGATATATTTATATATAAATATTTGACTAGAGGAGGTTTTTTAAAATCATATAAGAGAGGAAGGAGAATAGATGTATCAGTATCTGCATGTGCATAAACAGTGTGGATTTTCCTTCACATGTGGTGGTGCTTCTGAAGAAAGTGTTCTGTGAAAATTGGACTACTTTTGAGAGAACCTATGAAAATGTGGCCGGACACAAATTATTATGGTGATGCAGCCCAAAATCATTCCAAAATAAATATTTTACTTCATCTTTCTGAAGTGCTGCCATAAAGATTACTAAATTCTTAGGCTTTTCCTCACTGGGACACCAGTAATCTTGAAATGCTTAATCCTGGATTAATTCTCAAGCTTGTCAACTTTACTGGAGAGTCTCACATTGTCCTTGATTAGCATTGTAATTATGTTACCATGTCCCAAAACCATATTTTCCACCTCATTGACATTTCACTACGAAGTGTTCAACTACCCTGCAAATCCATTGCCTATTTCCTTAAATACCAACACTGAGTCCCACAGAACATCAATTTTTTATGTTACATGTACAGAACCGTAACTTAAGCAAATTAAGTTTCAGTAAGACAAGTTCACACTCAGAAACACACTTAAATTCAGAATATCATGAGAAATGGGAAGCAATGTTTTTTACCCAGTCTCTAATTTGTGTGTGATTGCACTATGGGTCTAGAATCTCCAATCTTTAGGTCAGATCAGAAACCAAACATGGTTGAGTTCATACCAGATGTTAAGAAAGAAGTAGGAGTTCTTTCTTAACAGAATGTTAAGACTCTTTTCAGAGTCTTCAAAAACAAAAGATGGTACCAGTAAAAATGTTTAACCTAAAGAATGTGTAGATGATCTCTAGATTTTCTGTATCACAAATCCAGCAGTTCTTACAGTTCACAAAATTTTATGGAAAGATAACAACAATTTCTAGATGAAGGAGTTTTTGTTTGGTTTAGTTTTAGTGATTAATTGCCTAAGAATCTTTTAACATTTTTTTCTATTTATTTTACATTCGGTGGGACCATTCCTTCAGCTGTTTATTTCATGACAAATTAGTTGCTGTGGAGCAACTGTTCAACTGTTTTATCAAATGACCTCTAGACTTTATTTTTTGGTGTGCTGAATAAACAAAGCTGCAAGACAAAATCAGTGGGAGATGTGGATGTTCAGACCTTTATGAAAAACAGGAGAGAAGTCATGTTATTGCCAGGCCAATTGTTCACAGAAGATGAATCACATAAAATATACAATTAGTTGTCAACTGCTTTGTCATTATTAAATGTGTATTGTTCTTGCTTTAGAAAACAAAACAAAACACCCCCCAATATTTGAATTGATCATGAACTGTGTTTATTGTGTATATTTGCTGATTTTATTCCAGCAAGAACAATCCCCTCCCATCTTGGGTGAAGGAGAGTAAGAAGAATATAAATTGGAAGATATAATTAGCAATGATGTAATTTATTTATTGCTGTAATTAGCCTAGTAAGTGTATGTTAAGAGATTCAGCTGATGGAATTTGTAAGCTTTCATGGTTTGAAATTTGTTTTTAATATTTAAGGTCTTTTAACTTACACACTTTTTGAGTCATTTATTTTTATGAAAGATTGCTTTGAAATTTATCCCTATGAAAACATACATTATGGTTATTTTAACTGTGTAAAATTTAAAAATTAATCCTGCCTGCACTACACTTATTGTATCTTCTTCACAGTTGTTCTAAGCTACATGTTGCTGATATAATTTTCTTGGTTAATGGGCTTTAGTCACTGATCTGAAATGTCTGCATGCAGAAAGCATAAATATTTGTTGATGTCTTTCTTATTTAATAACATGAATATAAAGGTTATGTCCAGGCATTTTTTAATTGTAGGTTCTCTTTTAATGTGTTTTCTTTAAATGCTTGCTCCACGCAATATGTATAAAACTGTATAAAATATGACTGAAAGAACTTTAAAAATTCTATGCCATGCCGTTTGACATATAGATCCTCATTTGTCAAGACCAAAGAATTTACCAAATGTTATTCACAGCTTTGTTGTCTAGTTACAGCTCTTCAAAAAGAGTTCCTTCTATTTAATTGAAAATTATCTCAAAGTTTTCTAAAACAAAAATATTTTCATGATTGTTAATTGATTAGCATAAAAATTTGAAATTGGAGTAGTATATAGGCAATGTTGTCAAAATAATCAGGGGCAGAGTTATCCATATTGCACTTGAGTAGACAATTGCCTTTTGCTGAAAATTTATCTGAAAAATTAATTTGGCTAGGTTCAGATCTGGAAATTCCCATACTTAGTGAATCAGATATCAGTGAATCTATCTAAAAGATAGATCTAAAATGCACATCAAAACATTCTTATCACCAATGATGAAAACATATGAGAAGCCTTGAAAATTGGAGGGTGAAGAAAACTGACATAGATGACCTCTGTAGAGTAACATGAGTGTCAGCTTTGATCAATGTTGACAAATTTGTTCATTCAGCTCTTTCCTGCTATGACTCAAAAGCCTTTGGGGGATATATTTTTTGGAAGCAGGAGTAAAATGGTTGTACAAAGTGTGTCCATTTATCACATAACATTGCTTGAAAATTAACCATCGTATAGATACATTATGGGCAGAACATGTCAGCTTGCACACTGTTACAAATCTTTTACCTAGGCATTTAAGATGTCACCCAAATCTGTGCTCTGAAGTGCTTTGGGAAAAGAATAAAGTGGGGACTTGACATGACCTTAGGCCATATCGGATATAAAACATACCTGTAGTCATCACTTTACATGACCTCTCTGTTGGAAAGAAAGAAATGAAACCTTGCAGTTCTGACCTGTAAAATGAGAGCCCACAAAGAGAGTTAGAAGGTGTTTGTTTGTGTGTTTGTTTTCTTTAGAACTGGAAATAATAGCTTTCTTTGCAGAAGAAAACAATCCAGTTTCCTAAAGAAGACAATAGTTCTATCAGTAAAGTAGAGCCTTTCTATCTACATTGATACAATTCATGCAATGACACTTATTTTCCACTGAATGACTGTTAGTACAAGCTCAGAATGAAAGTCTTTCTCCTCCCTCAAAAAACAAACTAATTTAAAAAATAATCTAATACCTCTAAAAATAGCCTTGTATCTCTGACAAGCTATTGATAGAAGGGGAAGACCAAGTGATTCTGTAGATTTTTTCTGTCACATCTTGACAAAATACATGTTGCAGATTTGGTCAGATCTGGAAACTGGACCTTTGTCTTCTGATGCTTACCTCAGAATTTTTCTGATTGAGCATTTTCAGTAGCGGGAACTAAATTTTAAATATTTCTTTCTGTTCTTGCATGACTGGATTTTGAGGGATGCTGAAATAAACTCATTTTTTTCTGGCAACAGGCCTATGTTTTCATTTTTGGATCATTGACCACTCTGCCACAAAAAATGATTGAAAACTGTGCTTTCAGCTTACTGGCAAAACATTATTATAGATTTATTAAGGGAGGAAAAAAGAGGGGAAAAAAAAAAAAAAGCATGAACTCCAGCCTCTTCTGTATGAAAAAATATGAAACATTGGCATCCTATAAGCAATAATTGTGCACTTCAGTAGGTCTTCATGTAATTATAAGAAAGAATTAGCATGTTCTGAGTGGCAGAAATCCCAACATGAAGTTCAGGACAAGGTAGATGATTTTCCTGTCTGTGTTGTAGGCCAGTATGAAAAAACTTTGTCTTAACAGACTTTGCACTGTCCTTCATTTATAAGAGAATAAAAGATATACTGTGTAGAGCTGAAGTCTTACTTTATAATTTAATTCAAATGCATTGCTTGGATTAAATTTGATCTGAGGTTTAATCCTTGGTATCTGCCTAAGTTGTGTGGCAGCTGTGCCTGGCCACAGGCCTTGTGAACCCCAGTCTGCTGCCTCAACCACCCAGACACCACAACCTCACCCTGATCCTCTCTGGGACACAGGGGAACTGGGCCCCTCTAGGGACTGGATTATTTTACTCAGAATGCTATGACTGCCTATGGATCACCTTATTTATCTTAAAGCATCATTAATATGTTTGTAGTATGGCCAAATGCAGTTCTAGAACCAATGTTCCATCACGTAGATAGATAAGCTGCATAAATTCTTTTTATAAAAGTTATTTTAAGTAGTTCTCTGACTCATGTGTTGCCATGATTAATGTGAAAGTAGCAGAAAGATGTTATTCTGTGGTGGTTTACATATATTAATAGTTTTTTCTGGCTTTTTCATCCTGTCATCTTTCCACTGCACTCTGGTTCTACGGTCTGCATCTATCCCAGTGTTATATGCAAAATCAATTACTGGAGAGAACAATAAAAATGAATGAGTCAAAGTATATACAAGATCTGCAGAAAGCCATGGCTCTGGCAATGGCATCATGCAATATCAATGAATTTGATAAGAAATGAGTGTGTTCTTTCACGATAGAAAGAGATGAACCAACAAAATGAGAGTATTTTCTTACTGCACATAGTGCAGTTGCATTAAACTGGGTAATCAATTGTCCACTATTTAAAGTGACTGATATACTAAATCACTACTGCAGGATCTTTCAAGGGTGAAAATATATCTAAAAATACAAAATAATTGTTCATGCTCAAGTTTTCCTCTGGTCCCCGTTCCTCGTATTTCTGTCCAAATCTTACATTCAGCTTCAAAAAATAACCAAAGACAGGCGCACATACCTTCCATACATCCTTCTGGGAGGCCAGAAGAGGGAGTTTCATCATTGTATGTATACACTGTTCCCCTGTGCTCAGCACTGGTGAGGCTGCACCTCAAGTACTGTGCTCAGTTTTTGATCCCTCACTACAAGACATTGAGGTGGCTGGAGCATGTCCACAGGAGAGCAGACATAGTGTAGGATGTAAAGAACAATCATCAGAGCATCATTCATAGAATGACTTGGTTTGAGAGGAACCTTAAAGATCATCTAGTTCCAGACCCCCTGTCAGAGGCAGGAACACCTTCTGGTAGACCAGGTTGCTCAGAGCCTGGTGCTGGACACTTCCAGGGATTGGGCACCTACAACTTCCTTGCACAAGTTGTTCCAGTGCCTCACTACCCTGTGAGGAATGAGTTTCTTCCTTACATCTAATCTGAATCCCTCCTTCTGTTATAAATTCATCCCTCTTTTCCTATCACTCTCTGCCTGTGTAAAAAGTCATCCTCCCTCTTTTTTAACTTGTCTAAGTTGTTTAAGTACTGAAAGGCTGCAATGACGTCTCACTGGACCCTTCTTCACAGGATGAATTTCATAGGAGAGGTGCTCCAGAAATCTGATCAATTTTGTGGCTTTCCTCTGTACCCATTCCAACAGGTCCATGTCTTTCCTGCACAGAGAATTCCATATGTAGGCATAATACGCCAAATGTGATCTCAGAAGAGTGGAACTGAGGGACAGAATTAGCCCCTCAACCTGCTGGTCATGGTTCTTTTGATACAGCCCAGGACACGGTTGGCTTTCTGGATTGCAAGTGCACATTTCTAGATTACATTCAGTTTTTTATCCATGAGAACGCCTTTTCCACAGGGCTTTTCTCAATGAGTTCTCCCAATCTGTACTCATATTTTGAGTTACCCTTACCCAGTACCTTTCATTTGGACTTGTAGAACTTCATTATGATCTCGTGGGCCTAGTTCTTGTCCAGGTCCCTCTGAATGGCATCCTGTCTTGTGTAAAGCTGCACCTCTCAGCTTAGTGTCATCTGAAAGCTTGCTGAGGGCTGTTACAACCTGCCTCTAAAGACAAGGGCAACTTAGGTTCTTGTTAACAGATGCTTTGGGGTGGATTAGAGTGAAATGACACTGAATTACTATCCACAGACCTCCACAGTGTCTGTTTCTTATTTGGTCTCTTTCCTTATCTGGCTCAAACCCCAGCTTGTTGCTAAATAAAGGTTGATTTGTCATGGTCATCCTCTGGTGATCACCCCTTTTCTGCAACTGGGCTGTTCCCTTTCCCACTATCAGTACAGCACCTGGTGTTTTTGCAAATGAACTGCTAACCATTAGTTAATTAACCATTATTAACCATTAACCACTAACTTTTCAATCTCTCACAAGGGTGCACTCAATCCTATTGTCTGTGTCATTGATAGCCATAATATAGAGCCCCAGTAAGAAGATGGACACCCTCAGGGATATCACTTGTAACTGGACTCTGCCTGGGCCTAGAGTCATTGACCACAACTTTTATAAAAAGTTTCAAGAGGAGCAGCTGAGAGAGCTGGGGCTGTTTAGCCTAGAGAAAAGCAGGCTGAGGGGGGAACGTTATTGCTCCCTACAACTACCTGAAAGGAGGCTGTCGTGATCTGGGGGTCAGTCACTTCTCTCAAGTAAAAAGTAATAAGACAAGAGTAAATGGCCTTAAGGCATACCAGCAGAGGTTTAGACTGGATATTAGGAAAAAAAATCTCAACAAAAGGATTGCAAACACTTGAAATATCTGCCCAGAGCAGTGGTGGATTCATCATCCCTGAGGTATTTGGTAAAGATATGACACATAGGGTCATGGCTTAGTGGTGGAACTGTCAGTGGTGGGGTAACATTAGGACACAGTGTTCTTAAACATTTTTTCCAGTCTAAATAATACTATGATTTTGTATGTGCGTACACACAGACGTTCCACAAAGTGTTATTTGACAGCCTGATTTTCACAATTTGTCACTTACACAGCCACTCTCATTAAGTGTAGGGAAGGTGACCCACCACTAAGGTCAACTGAACTACAATCACATTTGTGTGATTTTTCTGAGGAAAAAAAGGGCTCATTTTATAGTCTTAGCCAAAGCAGCGGGCTCTGAGATGTTTACCTCTGAACTTACAAACCTGTCTGAAGTTTGCATTGTCAGCCATTGCAGCTCAAAGCCCTTTGTACATCATCGGAGAGACATGAATTCAGAGAGATGGATACAATTTATTCTTCAGTTCCTGAAAACTGTACAGATTCTGTGCAACTCACTTTGGCAAATAGTACTTGAATACCTATAATTGTGCTTCTCTCACATTATTTTCAAAGAGGCTGACTGAAACCTTTTTATTGTAAATACAGAAAAGCTATTGAGCAATCCAGGACCTTGAAACACAATAGACTGGTTATTGTCCTGGACAAGTGTCAGTGCACAGGCAGAGGTGACATTTCCTTGTCCAATCTACAAGCTGGCAAGCAGTGTGCTTGTGTGGAGAAACAGATGGCTGCTGTGTTCTACTAAAGTAGCAGAACTCTCCTAGCCTCTGTATCAAAAATAAAATAGTTCCCCAATGTAACATACACAGTTTTCATTTGATTATGAGACTTCAGCCCCATTTTGTCCTTAATTTATTATGCAATGCCCAAACCATTACATTTTCACTGTCTCAGTTTAAATAATTAATTATTTTTATTTATATTTTAGCCCTTATGGCAAGAAATTTGAAAACCTGGCTTATCATCAGTATCCTGCCTAGGAGCCAGAAATAAGATTGGTAGGAATAAAATATTGAGATAAGATTGACTTATAAGCAAGAAATGGTCCATGATCAGTACAGGAAATAAATTCTGCAATATAGTAGAGTGCCAAGTGTGTACCAAAAGTGAGGAGAAAATTAATTACAAAATAAAATAAAATAAAATAAACCCCAAGCACAAAACCTGATGAAACCAATCACTTTGATCACCAAATAAAAGTCTACAACACAACATGAAGGGAAACTACTTTATCACAGGCTTGATCCCTGTTCTCGTTATAAGCAAAGGGGATTTTGTCACCTCGTTCAATCACAGCTACAATTTTATGTTACTGCAGTCTCAGTGCCTTTTTTTGCCAGACTCTCAGCTAAAGAATTAGGTATGTTCTCACACTGCTGTCCAAATCATTGATCATACTCTAGAGGTTTCTTATGACCCTTTTTGGTCACCTCAAAACCTTACATTGTATCTTTGAAATCTGGCATCAAAGGATACAGAAATTCATACAAAGCCTCAATTAAAAGCAGACCTCATGTGGCCAGAATTACTGTATCAACAATCAAAGATAAAAGAGAAAAAATCAAACACCAGTTCTCCCAAAGTCTTGTACTCCAGAAGGATTTATATATAAAATCCAGAGCTTGATTTTTACATACCATGAGCTTGCATTTGATTGCTGTAGTTTGAATGCCAAAGATATTCATAAAGGAGGGAATATGGCCTTTGGTTTAATGTGTTTCATGCTGAACACTGAAGAGATGGGGTCTGTGTATGTGTAAAAAAATGTAGGCTCTCCTATCCTCCAGTCCAAAGCAAAAGGAGAAGATAAAACACACAGAAGCCAAAGGAAAAAAACAAATCAAACAAAAAACAAACAAACAAAAAACCCAAACCAAACCCACCCCAAACACCAACAAACCAAAAATCTGTGGAATGTTAGTAACAATTCCACATGAATTATAAGATGTGAACAATTGAACAATTTACTTAGGATATAAAAAACTTCCTGAGTCTACTAGTTTCAGACATTTAACTTTCCTCATCTGCTAATGTAGCAAAATGAAGTTTTCACATACTCATCTATTATTCTCGTGGCCAATAATCTGAGGGAAAGCAAAAATGTTAAAAGAAACAACATTAAGAAAACTTCCATCCTCAGATTTCAGGTTTTATATATTTAGTAAATTTCAATGTAGAATGTATCAAATCAAATAGTTTCACTCTCTTCTTTTTGTGCTTTTTTCTACAATATTTTTATATTATTAAAGAGGAATTTTAATACTTTGCTTTTTATAAATTAACACATCAATCTAAAAATTGTTTCTTGTTAAAATTTTCCAAAAGAAAAACATTGCATATATATATGTGTGTGTGTATATATATATAAACACCAGTTATATATATGGTGTGATGCTAGAGGTATTTGTATTCAGTATCTCCTTTTTAAGTGAATACTTTCACTTCATGATACTTACAGTGTTGTAGTATCACAATTACAATTAGATTTTCATTTAAGACCATGAAATAGCTTTCTAAATGAAACTAAATGGGGGGTTTCAGGGATCTATAAGCAAGCAATATTTGGTTGGAAATCTACTTTTTTTGAATGAAACTGAATTTTATTGATCACAGACCATACTTTATTAAGATTTTCTGGCTTAAAAAATAGGTAAAAGAATAAAGGAACAAGGGCTATGTTTACATCCCAGAACTAAGACATATTCATAGAACCTCTTTAGGTTTACCAGTGTTGATTTTGGCCTCATATTATTCTGATGTTGCACTGGATAGTTACAAGCTCTTCAGAAGAGATAGGAAAGGGAGAGGAGGTGGAGGGGTGGCCCTTTATATTAGGGAAGCCTTTGATGCCATAGGTATTGAAACTAGTGATGATGAAGCTGAATGTCTATGGCTAAGAATTAAGGGGAAAGCCAGCAAGGCTGACATCCTCCTGAGTGTCTGTTATCATCCGCCCAACCAGGAAGAAGAGGTGGACAACTTATTCTATAAGCAGCTGAAGAATGTCTCAGGATCATCAGCCCTTGTTCTTGTAGGTGACTTCAACCTGCCAGACATCTGCTGGGAACTTAATACAACAGAAAAGAGGCTGTCCAGGAAGTTCTTAGAGTGTGTGGAGGACAACTTTTTGTCGCAGCTGGTGAGTGAACCCATCAGGGAAGGGACTATATTAGATCTGTTGTTTGAAAATCTCTGGTGGGAGATGTGGTGGTTGGAGGCCGCTTGGGGCACAGTGATCATGAAATTATAGAGTTCTTGATATCTGGTGAAAGCAGGAGGAACATCAATAAGACATTTACACAGGACTTCTAGAGGGTAGACTTTGGCCTATTTAGGAAACTTATTCAGAGTTCCTTGGGAAGTAGCCCTTAAAAACAAAGGAGTTCAGGAAAGGTGGACATGTCTCAAAATAGGGATCTTGAGGGCACAGGAAAAGACTGTTCCTGTGTGCTAAAACACAAGTTGGCAAGGCAAATGTCCAACCTGGATGGCAGCTAAGTTTTGAAGGAACTTAGGAATGAAAGGAGGATGTATCATCTTTGGAAGGAGGGTCAGGTCTCTCAGGAAGTATTTAAAGGGGGCTGCTAGAGTATGTAGGGAAAAAGTTAGGGAGGCCAAAGCTCAGTTTGAACTTAAATTGGAAACTTTTGTAAAGCATAATAAAAAATGTTTTTACAAATATATTAATGGCAAAAGGAAGGGTATGACCAACCTTTGTTATTTATTGGATGAGGGAGGGAACTTAATAGTTGGAGATAAGGAGAAGGCAGTGGTGCTTAACACCTTTGCCTCAGTCTTTAATGGGAAGACAGCTTGTCCTCAGGACAACTATCCTCCTGGGTTGGTAGATGGTTTCAGGGAGCAGAATGGTCCCCCTGTTATCCAGGAGGAGGAAGTCAGAGAACTGCTGAGCCACTTGGATGTTCATAAATCTATGGGACCAGATGGGATCCATCCCAGGGTGATGAGGGAGCTGGCAGATGAGCTTGCAAAGCTGCTCTCCATCATTTACCAAGAATCCAGGCTCACTGGTGAGGTTCCAGATGACTGGGAGACAATGTGACACCCATTCACAAAAAGGGTGGGAAGGGAATCTTGGTAATTATAGACCAGTCAGCCTGACCTCAGTACCTGGTAAGGTAATGGAGCAGTTTATACTGAGTGTCATCATGCAGCACTTACAGAATGGCCAGGGTATCAGACCCAGCCAGCATGGGTTTAGGAGGGGCAGGTCATGTCTGACCAACCTGATCTCCTTTTATGACCAGGTGACCCACCTGGTGGATGTGGGAAAGGCTGTGGATGTTGTCTATTTGGACTTCAGCCTTTGACACTGTATCCCACAGCACACTCCTGGAAAAGCTGGCAGCCTTTGGCTTGGACAGGAGCACTCTGTGCTGGGTTAAGAACTGGCTGGGTGGCCAGGCCCAGAGAGTGGTGGTGAATGGTGCTGCATCCAGCTGGCAGCCAGTCACCAGTGGTGCTCCTCAGGGGTCTGTGCTGGGGCCTGCTCTGTTCAATATTTGTATTGATGACATGGATGAGGGAATTGAATCCTTCATTAGTAAATTTGCAGACAACAGTAAGCTGGGAGTGTTGATTTGTTGGAAGGTAGGAGGGCTCTGCAGAGAGACCTGGAACAGTTGGATGGATGGGCAGAGTCTAATGGGATGAAGTTTAATAGGTCCAAGTTCCAAGTCCTGCATTTTGGCCACAATAACTCCCTGCAACATCCTAGGCTGGGGATGGTATGGCTGGACAGGGCAGAAAGGGACCTGGGGGTGCTGGTGACAGCAGCTGAACATGAGCCAGCCCTGTGCCCTGGTGGCTAAGAAGGCCAATGGCTCCTGGCCTGGATCAGGAATGGTGTGGCCAGCAGGAGCAGGGAGGTCATTGTACTGTACTGGGCACTGGTGAGGCCACACCTGGAGTGCTGTGTCCAGTTCTGGGCCCTCAGTTTGGGAAGGACTTTGAGACTCTTGAGCACATCCAGAGGAGGCAACAAGGCTGGTGAGGGGCATGGAACACAAACTCTGTGAGGAACAGCTGAGGGAGCTGGGGTTGTTTAGCCTGGAGAAAAGGAGACTCAGAGGTGACCTTATCATTTCCTACAACCTCACCTGATTCACTGGTGAAGTTCCAGATGACTGGGAGCCAATGTGACACCCACACCTGTAAGGTGGCTGTGGTCAGGTGGGGTTGGTCTCTTTCTCCAGGCAGGAACTGAAAGAACGAGAGGACACAGTCTCAAGCTGTGCCAAGAGAAATATTGGTTGTATATTAGGAAAAAGTTTTTTACGGAAAGGTGATAAGGTATTGGAATGGTCTGCCCAGGGATGTGCTGGAGTCACCATCCCTGGATGTGTTTAAAAAAAGTCTGGATGATGACTCGGTGCCATGGTTTAGTTGAGGTATTAGGGCATGGGTTGGACCTGATGAACTTGGAGGTCTCTTCTAACCTAGTCATTCTTTTGAATTCTGTTGAATTCTGTTGAAATGTTCAGGTTTTGATGTATTTCCTGTCTGACAATCCAAGAACTGTAACTTATAGGCATTGTTTTTCTCTTCTTCTTTTTCTTTAAAGGCATTAAAGCTTTTATTTTGTGATTTGGCTAGTGTCATGGTTTAGAAATGGTAGTCCTCAATTCAGTCCACTTACAGACTATGAGTCACTCCCTCACTCTCATTTTCCCTGTCCATTCCCTGTGCTGGGGGCTGAAGAGGAGAATTGGAGGCACAAAAGGCAAAGATCCCAAGTTGAGATAAGAAAAATTTGCTGGAAACAGCTATGAAATAATGAAATGAACAGTAATAGCAACAATATTATTAACAGAAGGTACAAGGAACCCCTCAACTATAGGCAATACTGGGCAGATCCCTCCACCAGGTTTCATCAACCCAAAGGAGCCCCATCTCCATGGGAAATAATCCCTTTACTTCCACATCCTGGAAATTATGTGAAGTGGTATAGAATAACCTCAGCATCCTAGCCATGCCCCTTCCTTAGGGGCATTAGATACTGCAAAAATTAACCCTGTCTAGCCTGAAACAGGACAGCAAGGAAGAACAAAATGACTGGTATGATGTAAATTTCATCAGAGAGAATTCATCAGATTTCATCAGAGAGGCTATAGATAAAAGAACTTGAGATCAATGAAAGCATGACTGAAAAAGATAACAGCAATGGCTGAGGGAAAGGAAGCATGAGAGGAACACAGAGAAAGCATGGAGCATGGGAGGACAGACCAGAATAGACAATCAATATCAGTGTATTCTTGGATGCTCTCAAGTGTCCAGATGCAGCTTGGTTACATTTGGCTTGTTCCTGTAACTGGGTATTGTAAAAAAATATAAAGAAGTTCAATAATATGATGCTATGTATGTGACTTTTTAGTGGTAATTGATTTTTGATGTTCTGCTCCAGAAACCCAGTAATAGAAGCTACTGACATACAACTACTTTTGAAAAGACCTAGGGTTTGACATTTACACCCTGAGTTAGCCCAGTCACAATTAATGTTATATCTTCATCTTTGTTTAAGTTTGCTATGCCCAGATACTGCAGAAACTATGAAGAGTTTGAAACATACTATGATAATAGTATGTTTCTGCCATACTGCAACATTTGGAAACGTGTGGAATTTAAGGACAGACTCAAAGGTTTAAGTGAGTTTCTTGCTGACAACTGATTTTATGTAGATGGAACTTTAACAGAAACCTTGGAAATTAAAAAGACAAGCAATATTTAAACAGGAAGGAAAGAAACACTCAAGACTTTTAATCTTCTTAAAGCATCTAAAGAATGTGCAGGAATACCTCTCACTCTATGTCTCAATATGTTAAGTAAACAAATAATTTCTTTCTACTTACTGCCTTGCCTTCTTCTTCATCAGGACTCGACTGAGAAAAAAACTTCCTGGATTACTTTGTTTTACTCTTACTAGTTCTAGGGGGAGTAATTCTCAGAAGTTAATTCCTTCTAAGTGAAATGTCTAAGATGGTAGCTACAAGAAACAATAAGATTTCGAAAACAAACAGTTCTATACCTAAATAGTTATTAGAAAATATGTGTTTGTACTTATCAAAAAGAAAATGTCAGCTTGTCATTTACTAGGTAGAAGATGTTATAATAGTTCATTCATCTGTAGAAGAAAATAATATAGTCAAATGTCAAGACAATCTATATTCCTCCCAAGGTAAAACATTCAGTACTTCAGTCAGAGATTTGGGCTTCTTAGAAAAAAAAAAAAAGCAATGTATTTCAGCATTATATTCCAAAAAGAATGTATTTCAAAGGAAACCTTGAAGAGAATCTTCACTGATACTAAGAGGAGGCAGAAACTATTGTTATTTTCTTCCTCACATGCTAAGTGCACACAGAAAAAATATGAATTTTACCAAAATGAAGAAGTAGATTTAACCCTAAATATAATAATCTGTAAATTAAAAGCACATGTGAGACTATATTTTCTTGTTAGCCAGAAATTCATTTGTGCCTAGTGAAAAAAAGGAAGAAATGAAAAATTTCTTTTTTCCCTTGACATTTTTATTTTGCTCATTCTATTATTGTCATGTTTGTTTTGTTAATTAATGAATTTTCTGCTGTAAAAAAGCTTTTTATTTATCTTCAAGTTTACATATATAATTTCCTGCATTTTTTAAGTTTTGCTTCCTAATGTCCATCTACTTAAGTGCATTGTTCTTTATTGTTCATTATTCTTTATTTATCAAAGAAGCCATCACAGACCAGTGTGAATGTTTCTTGTTTCAAAAAACATGAAAGTTGATGTTTAAATGAATAGGTAATGTGCTCAGCACAAAGGATAATTTCTCACTGCGTAAAGTTTGTTCCTTGGTATTTTTTTTCTTTTCCTCCTTCTATAGTCAGTTGTTATAATCCTGCATCTGAATTATGAAATTTTAGCAATAACTGCATTGGAGCAATAGAGTCAGAAATCTTAAGGAGATTTTGCCAAACTGCTGTTCTAAGGCATTTATGCTCTCTAATATAGTTCCAGACTGACAAAGAATTAATAAGCATTGTTTAAACAGTCAAGAGGAATTGGGTGAAATCTGTTAAAAATTTCCCCACTCCTCCAATTCTACCTTTCCAACTAATGATAACATCATTTGTTCAGAAGAGAAGGAATGGCATGTGATCTGAATTTAAATGAAGTTAAACTTCAGTCACCTCTTACTTAAACTGAAAAAAGTGATACCCTTAACAAGACTAACATTTCATCTTCTACTGACCTGAGTAATATAGTTTATTTGATACTGCATGGTAAAAGAGACGCTGAAGGTATGTCACATGGTGCCTTTTGCTGATGGAACAAAGGGTGACAATAGTGTCCGCCACTGAAGGAGTTGTGGCTAAGTCCCCTGCCAATGTTAGTGATCCCAGCCCACCAGATTCAAACTCAGGAAGAAGTTTTGCAGTTGATATCATTGCAAATTGCATTGACCGCACATGAGGAAATAATGTAACAGGGCAGAAAATTATATATAGATATACTTTGAGATGATTATAATGGAGCAAAGATTCTATTCATGCTTACAGTTTGAATTAATAAATTTTATAATTGGTAAAAAATATCATCTCTTATCCTAAAAACTCACCAAATAATTTTCAAATAAAAGTTTGCTTTCTGTTACTTTCTATCCCACAAAACTAAATTTGCAAAGTAATCCAATGACATATTACTTTAGTTACCTTCTTGAAAGACAGCAGAGATCTGCATAAACACTTACAGAATCTAGTTCCTGCCTACACTACATGTAAGAATCTTTTCGACATCCTTGGAGACCTGAACTTTACAAGACTGAAAACTGTGATAAAAACTTCAAAGCATAAGACCATATTTGATGATAGCAATTTCAAATAAACTTCCTCAAGGGTATTTTCTTAATAAAAATGACAATTGCCCTAAAGCTCACTCTGGAAGACAAGCTATAACAAAAACAAACAAACACAAAATAATGAATAGTTGTGCCCATGCTATCACTATGCTAACTCAACATTTGACTTTTATAAAACTTTTTTCTTCCAGTCTTTCCCCTGATCAGTGATTCTTATATAAAGATGAAAAAAATATTCATAATTCTCTAGGCCAGGAATCTCAACTTTTTTCTTTCTGTAAAGCACTTCAAAATGTTGCGGCTTCTAGAAAATAGAAAGAACTTAACAGTGATTTTTGCATTCTTGTTTATTGAGCTATCTTTTCCTCAACACGTTATTGTTTCACATTCGCATAACAAAAACACTGAAAGTAAACTCCAAAATGTATCCCTGTTTGCTTTCAGTTGGTTTCTTAAAAAGAATAATATTAAATTTTTACTGTTGTACATGAAATACTTCTTTGTATAACTTTATTTTGATAAATGAAAACTTTTTACAGTTCAATACTTTTAATTGCCAGAAAAACAAAATCCAGGTGTTCCTTATCTGACTGGTTTGAAAGCTCTCTGATTAAATTTTTTTGCTATGTTATATGCCTCTGAAAAGGGGCATGCTGACAAAACATAAACTGAAGCAATTTTACTGACGTTGCTCTCTAATATATTCATCTATTTATTTGTGACATGTCTATATTTTTCTATTTAATTTTCAGTTAAAATTTACATTTACTTGGAGATATAAATTGCTAATTTTGGTGGTTAAAATACTAGCGGAACTCAGAATTTGATTAAATAATACAAATATTCTGAGTTTTTATTAAGATGCCAAATACTACAAATATCTATCCAGCTTTCTTTGATCTGTGTATGCAGAGGAAACAGTAAAAAAAAAAAAACTTCTGTCACTTATAATTTCAATTTTCTTATATGGATCTCTAAGAAATCAAATTATACAGCAAAAATTTGAAACTTCATCTAGTAGCGTAATATGCTCCTTTCACCTCTTATTAATAAGACAGAATTGAAACATTAATTAATGTATACTCTTTTACCTCTTTATTCATAGCATCTTGTTGTGCTTAAGATTTCTTGCTGAGAAACTTGTGTAAAATATCTTCTTTTCCAGGTGTTTTTCAGTATATCTTCTCCTAAAAATATTTTAAAAATTCTCCAACTAAACAAAGAAAGAATATTGGATAAGAATGTAGCCTACTATCAAGGACAGTACCTTCTTTTTGTATTAATATGTTACCTGTAGCATTCTCACATGAGTAAATATTGTAGTATTCGGTGAAGACTTTGTATTTCATTGTAAAATTCCAAATACATAAATAAAGGCATGAAATAATGAAAAAAATATATATTGTTACAATTATATAGAAAACATTGTGGAAAATTTAATATTGAGTTGACTTAACTTTATATTTTACATGAAATATTAAATTATTTTTTTATAACATACAAATGAGAAGTTCATGTCAAGGGCTTTCTTTTTTCTTAGAATAGAGTTGAATTGCTGTCATAAATTACTTATAAGTCCTTGAACGGGATTCTTTTACCTTTGATAACAGAGATGGCTGCCAGAAGTTGTTATGAAAAGTCCTCAGCATTGACATTGTTATTATCCCTTCTGTCATATATACATGACTTTTTAAAATCTTAGTACACTGCTATAAACTGTCTTACCTAAATGCTTTTTTCTTAAATTCAGTATAACAGAACACATTTTTATCTGTGGATTTAAATGAATATTACATTAGGGATGGGGAAAAATATTGAAACACCCCACAAAAGTTATACTGTGAGTCATACCCTGTACTGTAGTTAATTTATTTTCCAACAACATTACTCACAACCACAAAACGTTAAGGACATGGAGTATCATGTTTTCAAAATATAGCATCTTGTTGCAGTAGGGAAATGGAAGACAAAGGACATTTTCAGACCTTGAAAGAACTTTTAGTATCATTAAAATTTGCCTCAAGTGACAAGCCTCAAGTAAGCAGCATCAGTGAAGAGCAAAATAGAAGATACAAGTCGGACTAAAGGATCATACGTTATTTCGCCAGTCTATGCCATTGTCCCTAACCTGTCCTCTCACTGAAGGACATCTCCATCTTCCTCTGTGACATCTCCAGAGCATCTACCCAAGAGATCATACTCAATATGAATGAAAACTTCTGTTACTTTTCCATGGTTTACATGTTACCTACTTTTTTCCCAGCCACCTTTCTAACAGGTCAGTACAGTTTATTAGGAAAGCCTGAAAACCAAGCTTGTTCTCTGTGTGAGACATTAGTTTTGACCAAAGGCTCAGAGGTGTTTTTTCAGAAGGTAACAAAGACAAAGCCCTTCCTAACCCTTCACATGTTTCTCAAAAATGTTGTCTCCCATTCTAACATCTTTTACTTTGACCATGCCAAATGCAGTTTTTCCTATTTGGGTCCTGCAGCAATCCAATCCAATCCTATCTCTTTCACCAAGTGACTTCTATTCATTTGCTACAATAGCTCTGCATTCCTTGTACCTCAAACTGTCTTTACTTTTAAAATCTATCAGATTGATGTCTGCTGATTACAATTTATGTATTTGTTGTTCATTTTCAATCTTGATCTGCATTTAGCTTGAAAGGCCTTGAATGTAATTATAAACCTGAATTTTGTTCTATTACCAAGCTTACAGCAAGATATATCTTAATGTATGGGCTGGGACTGCTGATGCTTTCAAAACCTCATAAAGACTTTACACCTTGACTCCGGACATAAAAAAAATGAGATAAAATACCAGAAAGACCTAAGACTACCAGAAAATGTTTCCATTTACTATTTTTTTGGTGGCATGTCTATGATACAACAGTAAACAATTTTATTTTAAGGTAGAAGGAACGCATGGTTAAACCACTCTGATAAGATATGGATGATCCACACATTTGGAAGTGAAAAACTTTTGTTCCTGTTTGTGTTCTTTTCCCGTATTTAGAATAAAAAATAATTTAGGAAAGAGAACCTACAAACTAGTTGTTTATTCAGCAAGTTAATTCCGTATGGTTATTTCTCTGAAATACAGAGAGCAGCAGGGTTTTTTCAAGAAAGTAAACATTCACGTGGTGAAGCCCAGCTACCCTTACAAAAAATCATTATTTTCTACATTAAGACTAGTCTCTCTGGGTCATCTTAGCTTCAGAGAAAAGTCCTAATCTTTCTTCAATATTCCTCATTTAACACAAAAGGTTTCTAACAGTACTGACTGCGAATCAGTTTAAGAAAAGTATTCACTTTTTTTCAAAAGAGGATAACTATAGCTGGCAAAAGAACTCATAAAATGCTGATGACTTTTATGTTAATGTAAAAGAGATGGTGTACAAAGAGAAAAAAATATTAACATATTGACATTTTTGTGCATTACATCTGTTAGTTTGGAAACTATAAAATGAATAGTTTATCTGTGTCCATAGGATTCATCTTTGGGGGGGAACTGAGCTCCAGTTGTGTGAACAGAACTCTTGTCATTGAATTATACAGGACGATTCACAACTTTAAAATTTAGTGCACTCTTTATCTCCTGGGTACAAATATTATTACTTTGTTAATACTAGTTACTGTTCTTGGCTTAACGTGACTGTGTTCCTTAACTGTGGACAAGCTGTAAAATCATTCCTTTATGTCTAACTGTACTTTTCTTATAATTCTGTAGTAATTCCCTACTGAATTCTTGGATCCCATTTATGCCTCTAGTATTTGGAGGATCAGCTTGATATCAATAACAGGAAGAATGACCATCATACCTTCTGAGGAATTTGATATTGATCAGTTAATGATGTTTGATGGTTACTTGCTTAAGGTCATATTACACAGGTTTTCACAAGAAGGGATGTTAACTTTAAGTGAGATTTTTGTATACAACATATATAAAAAATTAGCCCCTTAAATTTTCTTTCTCGTGAGAAGATTGACTCTTCTTCCAACACCTGCCGACAGAAATGTGCCCTTGCAAAATAAGTGACCAGTCACATCCTGAGATTTTTATCAAGGATTTATGTGCAGAAAGTCCAGAGAAATTATGCTTCTCCTCTATTTGGTATTCATACTGTTAAATATGAGGCTTTGTGGCTTCCCAGCACAAAAATAAAAATAAAAAAAATATAAAAGATAGATATAATGGAGTGAGTACAGCAGAAGCCCACTGGAATGTCTGGGGGTCTGAGCACAGGATGGAAGTGGAATGGCTGAGGCAAATTTTCTCCTCAACAGAGGAAGAGAAGGTGAAGAGGAAATCTTACTGTTGTCTGTAAATACCTGGATCAGAGGATACACAGAGTCAACTTGAAAGAGCAGAGTGAATGGACAGAACACAACCAGTGCAAGAAACTTGAACACAGGAAATCCAGATAGGATAAAAGTATTGTTTCCCTCTGTCATGATGCCGGATAAACACTGAAACAGGTACTGAGAGAAACAATGTGGTTTTTGTCCTTGTAAGTGCTCAAGAAATCTGGATCTGAGACCTCTGATCAGATTATTTTGTTATGACTTTGCAAGGGAGTAATTGGACTGTTTGGCCTCTGAAGGGCTTTTCCAGCATGAGTTATTCTGTGTTCCTGACATTCTGTGTACTATCTGACAACACATTTTTGCTATGCAAGAACAGCCTTGCTTCTACAGTTCTGTAGTTAGAATTAATATTGTCTATGATTTGCTGTCACAGTACTGTTAACATATCTATTTATTTAATTATTTTTACATATTTTTAGTGGGTGGGACTCTGAGTTAAATGAATTAAGAGATTACAGACACCATTCTACATTACTGTCTTGATGAATTTATAATTAAATGAGATTATAAAAACTTCTGTCTTCTTCCTTAGGCTGTTCAGGACAATAATAGTACTTATCTTCAAAGACTTCCAAAGGCAGTTTCCAAGTCTTTCTTCATATTTTATTTACTTCTTTTTGAAAACTCTTCAACTGAATAATATTCTTTTCAAATTTTGCTTTGTAGGATTTTATCAAAAAAAAACAGAGTGTTCTTCCCTGTTGTTCATCATCAAGCAAGATAAATGCCAAACATGCTGCCTTAATACTAATGTGTTCAGTAAGACTTGGAGAGTTCTTACAGAGAGCAGACAAAAAGCCATTAAATTAGAAATGCCATTATTGTATGTGTTGGTATGTCAAACAATTAAAGTACTGCCAACTGTTGATAACTAGCAGCTGAAATGAACTCTTGTTAATAGTTTCTGCTGGAAGCAAACACAGACCAAGAAGAGCTCCATCACAGGTGTGTAAGATGTCAGTATGGGCTGAAAACTGTACCCAGATTGTGTTTGACTGTGAAAGTCAGGAATCTAGCTGAGCAGCAAAGCACTATGATTAATTTTCAAATGTCCATGCTGTTTTAAACTGTCCCTTTGGCTGGAGTTGTGATTATATGTGCTATATATTCTGAACTACAGTCTAACTTCACAGAATCAGAGCGTCATACAGAACCATAGAATGACCTGGGTTGGAAGGTACCATAAAGATCATCTAATTCTAATCCCCTTGCCTTGGCCAGGGACACTTTTCACTAGACCAAGTTACTCAGAGCTCCATCCTGCCTTGAACACCTTCAGGGATAGGGTGTTCACAGCTTCTCTGGGCAACCTGTTCCAGTGCATCACCAACCTCACTGTAAAGAATTTCTTCCTAACATCTAATCAAGACCTACTCTCTTTGACTTTTGAAGCCATTTCCCCTTGTCCTGTTATTACCTGCTCTCTTAAAAAGTTCCTCTCCATCTTTCTTGTAAGCTCCCTTCAGGCACTGGAAGGCAGTAATTTGGTCACCCCCAAAAGGTGGTAATTTGGACTTCTTCCAAAAGGTCCATGTCCTTCCTGTGCTGGATGCAGCACTGCAGGTGTGTCTCACCAGAGCGGAGCAGAGCAGAGCAGAGCAGAGCAGAGCAGAGCAGAGCAGAGGGGCAGAACCACTTTCCTAATTCCAGCACAGAACCTGTGCTGGCCACACTGCTTTTGGTGCAGCCCAGGACTTAGTTGGTTTTCTGGGTTTATTGGGGTTTTCCAAGTTCTTCTGGGTGATATCTCATCTTTCAGGTGTGGCAACGTTCTTCCAAATAGTCTATCACATGCTAGGCTATTTCCCACAAGACAAAATCTCTCCTTCATATTAGAGAACTCCGAAACATAGAGAAATACACAGCACTTATCTATCCTTGTATTAATTACTATAATTTTAACAACATCTAACACAATTGTTGTTTTTTCCCCAGAAATACAGATATTGATTGAAATTTTCCAGAACTTTTGATGTGTTTGAAATTGTCTTCACAAGTCATTTTCTATTAAAAAATTAGGGGGGTTTGGGGGGACATTTTTTGTTTGTTTGTTGTGGTTTTGGGGGTTTTGTTTGGTTTTATTTTGGTTTGTTTGGGGTTTTAGTTTGTTTTTTGGTTTGTTTTTTATTTTTTGTTGTTTTTTTTTTTTTTTTACCAAATAATTCACATAATTTAGTATAGGGCTTTTTTGTTGGCTTTATTTTTTTTATTTTTTTTGTGGTTTTGGTCTATTTGTTGTTTTTTGGCTTTTTTGGGTATTTTTCATAATGTCTCCTGTAAAAACAATTTATGCTTATACCAGAAAGGAAGTCCATAATTTTTTTTTATCACTTTGAAACCCATTCACTCCATCCAGTTGCATAAATACTTTGGGGCAAAAACTGAAACAGTTTGCAACTCCCAAAAGATGATAACTTACTAGGAAATTTTTTTTTTTTTTTTCCTAAATCTTTAATTCCTAGCACTCTTCTTCTAAGCATATCATCAAGCTAAATTGTAAATCACAAACTGTGAATATCTTCTCAGTTGCTCAAAGGCTACCCATTAGCAACAGAGTCAGCATAAAAGGGTATACTTCTTGCTACATAAAAGAAGTAAACTATCAAGCTACTTTTTAACTAGCAGTGATATTCAGAGAGGCAATCCTGTAAGGCATATGCTTAGAGAATGTGAAATTCAGGTCTTTAGACTGTTTTTTGCAGTTTCTTTCACTGTTATCATTAATTTTCCTTGCCTTTGATACTGAGGAATCACTGAAGCTGACATCAAAGCCATCTTTCTTGTCCCCTCAGGAGACTATACCAAAAACTGTGTATCATACTGGAAGGCAATAAGCATAGGTTCAGTGATATATTCACTGGGACAGTGGAAATATTTTAAATAAATATATGTCTAAACGGAAATATAGGCAATTAAATGAGTGAATTATGCATTTGAACACATATTTTTCTTCACTAAAATAAATATGTTGTTCATGACTTTCAGGTGCAATTAAAATTTTATATCTATGCTATTTAAAACCATCTATTCAGAGACATCCTGATGAAAGCATTCTTTGATTGTACTGAACACTACACTTCTATTAGTAGATGCTCTGTCTTTGCTAGTTTTGTTCCTTTTAATTTATCATATAAAGTTAGAGTGAAAAAGCCATTTAGCAAGTTTGACATTTGATATTTTCATTTAATTTGTTTTGGAATACGCCTTAAAAATTTCAGAATTTTCAGAAAATGAAATTGAACTGAAAAGTAGTTATTTTTTTCTTTTTAATAAGTCATTTATCATATAAAATAATAAATATTAATTAAAAGTCAAAATGCAGGGTCATTACAAGACAGTATCAGCTTATTTCATTTCAAAAAAGAAAATAAAAAAAATTCAGTGACATATCTGAGTAAAATCACAACAACTTTTTTATTTAGGTATTTATTTTATGCCTGTATTTACCATTTTTCTCTCTAACAGGTTCACAGAAATAAGTATACTGGGGCTTAGACTCTATGAAATAAGTTATTAGTGATATTTGAAATAACATACTTAGAAATCTCTTCCTATAAAGAGCTATCTTCAGTGTAAATAAAAAGACATTTGATTAAAAGAAAAAGATAAAAAGATCATCTACCAGCACCCCTGGTTAACTGGAGAAGTTCCAGCTGACTGGAAATTGGCACAAGTAATGTCCATCTACAAGAATCATCCAAGGAACTTCAGCCTGTCAGCCTAGCCTTGGTCCCAGGCAAGGTTATAGAAGAGACCATCCAGAGTGCCACGTGTGACATGGCACACGCAGGACCACCAGGGGATCGAGCCCAGCCAACATGGATTTAGGAAAGTCAGGTCCTGCTTGACCAGCCTGATCTCCTTCCATGACAAGGTGACCTGCTTGGTAGATGAAGGGAAGGTTGTGGATGTAGTCTACCTGGACTTCAGTAAAGCATTTGACACTATTTCCCTGCTAGAAAATCTGCATGAGTGGACTTTTATGGTTTCAGAACTGGCTGGAGGGCTGGGCACAGAGAGTTGTGGACAATGGAGCTAAATCTAGTTGACCACTGGCCACTAGCAGTGCTTCCCAGGGCTGTTTTGGGGCTGGTTATGCTTTTTGTCATTATTGATGATATGGACATGGGGATCAAGTGCACACTCAGTTGATTTGCAGACACTAAGATGGGTTGGAGTGTTGGTCTGCTGGAGGGTAGGACGGCTCTGCAGAGAGACCTGGTCAAACTCAATAAAAGGGGTAAGGACAACTGACAAATGCAGGAGGTTTGATAAGGCAAAGTGCTGGGTCCTGCACTGGGGTCACAGCAACTCCATGAAATGCTACAGGCTAGGGGAGGAGTGAGATTTGCTCAGTAGAAAGGGACTTGGGGGTGCTGGCTGACAGCTCAATGTAAGCCAGCACCATGGCCAGGTGGCCAAAAAGGTCAGTGACATCTTGGCCTGTATCAAGAATAATGTAGTCAGCAGGACTAGGGAAGTGATCATCCCCCTGTACCTGGCATTGGTGAGGCTGTATCTCATGTACTGCGTTTGATTCTGGCTCCTTCACTTTACAAAGGACATTGAGATGTTGGAGTGTGTTCAACAAAGGGCAGCAAGGTTTAGAAAGGTCTGGAAAACTTGTCTTAGAGGAGCAGCTGAGAGATGGGTTTTTTTAGTCTCAAGAGGAGGCTCAGGGGGAATCTCATCATTCTCTACAAGTACCTGGAAGAAGGTTGTAATGAGGACAGTGTTGGTATCTTCTATCATGTCTGCATGGAGAAGACTAGAGGAGATGGCCTTAAGCTGAGACAGGGGAGATTCAGATGAAAGATTAGTAAAAAAAAATAAAAAGCAATTAAAGTGAACAGGCATTGGAATAGGGTGCCCAGCGAAGTGGTGGAGTCACCGTCTCACTATCCCTGGAGGTGTTTAAGAGGTGTCTTGATCTGGTGCTGGGTGATATGCTATAGTGGTTTAGGGGTTACAGTGTCAGTGCCAGGTTGACAGTTGAACTTGATGATCTCGAAGGTCTCCTCCAACCTTGACTACTCTATGAGTCTGTGAGATATGCTAGATGTTGTACTTTTTAAACGGGTAAAGTGGGTTTACTGTCTGGGTTTGTTTTTTACTTCATCTTACTTCATAACAAAAATCAATCTTATGAAGAGATATTTACATGTAAATCCAGGTTTGCTCATCATGTTTGTTTATTATTGTTCCATTTGGGAAAGATTGTAGGTTAGCTGAATGTTGATATGCACTAATCCTGTTGAAGCTGGGCTTGTTCAGCCTCTAGAAGAGATGACAGGGGACTTCATTAATGTGTAAAAATATCTGAAGGAACAGTGCCAAAAGCATGGAGCCAGGCTCTTCTCAGTGATGACAAGCAATAGGACACTAGGCAATGGACAGAAACTGATCCACAGGAAGTTCCACCGGAATATGAGGACAAATTTCCTTACTGTGGAGGTGACCGAGCACTGGAGCAGATTACCCAGAGAGGTTGTGCAGCGTCCCTCACTGGAGATACTCAAGAACCATCTGGATGCAATCTTGTTCCATGCAGTCTGGGATGGCCCTTTGTGAGCAGAAAGCTTGTACCAGATTGATGCCTTGAGAAAGCTGACCTAGAACAGAGGCTAGATAGAGTTAAGAATAAAATGAGTATTTATTGAAAGGCCTTAAAGCTTGGGCAGTACAAGAGCCTGGCCAGGGCTAAACCCAAGATGGACCTAAAAACGGTCACAAAATGGATGACTGGTCAAGAGATCTCACATTTTTATAAGTTTTGGTCCATCTGCATGACAGAGTTAATTGTCCAATTACTGCTTCAAGTTATGAAGTCACATTGTTTTTGTTTTCTCTCTGCAGTCCACTGTTGTTTATGCTTTTGGGGCTGAAACATGTAACACTTGTCCTTGGTGTCAAGCTAGAAAAGGAATTGTTTTGTCTACCTACTCTGTGAAGAGAGCTCACTAACATTTAATATGAAGCTCAAAACTACACACCTAGGAAGCACAGAATGTGAAAAATATGAAAGCCAAAACTTAAGGCATCAAGATGACCCCTGGGGTTCTTTCCCACCTGTTTATTTCTATGATTCTGTGATTGCATATATAAAAGGAAAAGGGTGGCTCTTTTCTTATGCTCTTAAATATGTACTATTAACCCTAGAGAAAGAAGGGACATTGAGGTAGTTTTATTGAACACTTGTATTTTTCAGCTCTGTTCCAGTTCCATTAAACTTGCAAAATGTCTTCAAACGGCACTGCAGGGCTATTGAATTCCATACGGTGAAAATTTATTTGGCAGTCAGTAATGTCAAGGTAGAATGATATTAAGATCATGTAAGGTGCAGCTTTCCCTGTTGTGAAATGACAGGGGACCACTGCCAACATGATGAAGATCAGGAGAAAGACAATAAATTAAGGTATTTTTGCATGTTAAAGCTGATAAATAAGGACCAGGGATAGAATTACACAACAACAAAAGTGCTTGTTTTCAGAAATCATTATTTTTTAAGACATGAAAAGGGCCATTCTCCCTTCTATTTTATTTTATCAATGGTTTCTATGGTTTTAAAAAAATATAATTCAATAGGAACTTTTTCTTGGATAATACAATAGTATGTTTTCTAAAGAATGAAATTATTATCACTAGAGACACTAGCAGAAGTTACTTCCCTCTCCTCCTTCAGGTGAGTTCTAGGAGTTCATATAATTTGGTGTGTCCTATGGGAGTGATCTGAATGACCTCTATGAATTACATGAAAATAAATATAAGTAACATTTGATTCCTCTTCCTCCTGTGTATTTAGTCTTTATTCAATTAGGCAATTCCTGGGTATCTTCTTAATATGATTTTGTATATGTTGGACAAAAAAGTAATTTTTCAACATTTTTCCTGTGTTGATGGATTTCGGAATGCATTTCTGAATTGAAAATTTTTAATTTAAAATACTTGATGATTCCTCAATGTCCTTGACATACCTACATAGTACCAGAATAGCAGAAACATATTTATTCAGTTCAAATAAAATAACACTGTCCTATAAGATCTCTCTAAATTATATAAATGCTTTCATCACTTGCTAGCATGTTTAAAGTTCATCAACATCATATTATCCCTTTAGGAATGCAATAGTATTGCCCTTAGCTTGTTTTTGAACCAGACTATGTTTTCTCTTTCTCATGTCTCTTTATAGTTTCAAGGATTAGGGCTATGTTGAATTATTTACATGCAGTACTCATCAAAGAGGTAGTTGAGATTTTTACATAGTTATTCAGACAGCTACTTGACAAAGACAGTTTGTTGACAGCATTCAGTTTTAATTTAGTGTCAGTTAAGTGTTACCTTTTAAAGTCAAATGTTAGCATAAGAAGTCATGGGACAAAAATAAATGTTCAAAATAAATTAAATATTGAAGGAAAAAATGCAAAAGAAAGATTAGACATGTATTGGCATCAATTTCTGTTCTTCATATTTAACTTAATTATTCATTCAATCTTTTTTGGGAATCATAAATTGTATGAAAATTACCACCTCCTTACCTGTCTTCTTATTTTTACTAATAATTAGGACTCACCGAGTATGAAAACACATATGCTAATAAAATTTGTTACAACTATTAGTTATAATATTGGGAAGCTTTAAGAAACATAGAGATCTATATGTCATCATTTATGTCATCATTTATTATCATTACAACTCCTCTTGATTAAAGGATGCACTTTTCTCTGAAAACATGACAATATTGCCAGCACAAATGAAAGTACAGACATTTGTGTGGTTTTAAATTCTGTATGTGAAAGTGTTGCAAGTGGATTGTACTCATTTGCAAGTCACTTTCTCCTCTAGAAAATGTCTCTAGAGTTCTTATAACATATTGTGCCAACAAAGTAATCATCATATTGTAATTAAATTTATACAGAGACATTTAGATTAATTAAATACAGTGCATTGTAAATAGATGCCAAGCTTATGAGTTGTTTGTTTTTCACAGAAGCTTGGTTATGGGTTCACAATTGTCCACTATTTTCTTTTCTGGACATCCTAGTTATGAATAGATTTCCTAGCAAGCTTAAGATTTAGTATCTCTAAAATTTTGAGCCCACTTTTACAAACTTGAAGTTAGACAGTAAAGAAAAATCATTCCTTCAGAAACGCTTTCATTGGAAAATACTATATTATCACCTGGAGAGACCTGGAGGCAGAGTGTGAAAACATTTTATTTCCAGCAGGCATCATGATGGAGAGACTGCTCTTTTCTGCCACTCAACAAAATTAAATGTAAAGGGAAAGTTTTCTATTCATTCCTTCTATTTTCAGTCCATTACTTCCTTACAGAATTCTGAATAATGCCAAGGGAATGGAAATCAGAAACCAAGGTGTCTTAGTTTTGCAGTGAGTTCTCTGCCCTTCATGATTCACAAAGAAATATTCCTTCTGCTTATTTTTATTTTGGTATCATTAAATTTAAAATCTTGCCTGTATTCCTGCCAAGGACACCCAGTGTAGGTTCACTTCGCTCAGTACTGTTGTTTTAAGAATTCCTTCCATCACACTTTGAATGGAAACAACTACTTCCTCACCTTGAAACACTCCACTTGCTAGATCCTTATAAAAAAGGTGGAGTCATGTACTCCCAAAGTATTTATCATATAAAAATCAAGATGGGATATGCCTTCCCCATAGCAACTAATGTAAAGTGGTTAGTGTAGGTAGACAACGCAAATATTTAAGCCCAGATTACAAGACGAAGTAAAGGCAGAATTGGTGCATGAAAAATCAGGCAGCCACAGACAATGGGTGTGCATTATCCCTGGGGTTGGTTCAGGGGTTTTCTGAGCAATGACATTTAACTTGTGACTACTAAATGGTCTCATGTAAGACCAATGTTCAGCTCAAAAGCTGGCTATTTTGAGTATGAGATAGGCAAAATCTTAAGCGACAAATGAATTTTAAGGCAAAAAGCCTGACATAAGAAACAAAATAAAAGTTGCATCACTCAGCTTGTTTTTTGCATCCCACTGAAGTATAAAATTTGTACTGTATTAGTACATTAATATAATACTAGTCTCCTATGGAGAAAGGAGAAGCAGAAAGAAATATAAACATGGACATAAAAGGGCACTGATAACAGTGAAGAAAGGTGGTCTTTGGGGTTCATTAAGAAGAAAGAAGATGAAATTTTGGGGTTTTTTTATTTGGTATTTTTTTAGTAGATACTTGTTTTTTTATTTCATTCCCTTTCTTCAGGAGAGCTATTAGTTTCTCTGATACAACTGTGCAAGAGTAAAAAATGTTGATGGTCTTTTAAGGAGAAAGAAAAAATAAAATAAATTCTAGAAGAGCTAGAAATATAAGCATTATAATGGACTGTATCAATGAATTTCATAGGTAAACATTAAAAATGTACAAAGTGTCAAATATAAACATTCTATTAATTTTCATTTACATTGTAATTTAAATTTTGCTTTAATCATGCTGGAGTAGCAAGGAAGAACTGCACTGTATTATAAAAAATCCTGCCATCTGGACATCATCTAGACTCATGATTTTAATTGTCAAGAAACTGCAGTTAAAATGCAAATGAAGAAAAATCAGATTTCAGAACATGTTCTAGATTCTACAAAACATGAATAGACGGATGAAATAAATTCATACCAGAATAGTTTTCTGTTTGCTTGATCTTGCTTCTGGACTGTCAGATGGTTTAAAATCATTTGAGAACATAAGCTTTTGCAATACAGTTTTTTATCTACCTTGATAATAAGAGGTTTTTCTACAAGGCCTTTAAAGTTTTGTTTTGGGAGAACAAACACTTTTAACTCTAAGGAAGACAAGTTCTACTAGCAGTTATTTTGTCTGTCCCTAGTGTTATGCTGGACAGAGATCTTTAATTTTGCTTTTGTCTAGAGACTTTAAACTGGGAAACCCCCTTTATATCACCAAAATAAAAGATGGCATCTATTTTTAGATACATTTTTAATTAAAAAATCAGGAATTAAAAAATGAAAAAAAGACATGTGAATTATGTGGTTGCAATAGTTTAGTAGTAGGCTGTTTTATGACAACAACAAACAGTAAATTACCTTTTAGGAATTATTTATTAATTTTCATTGTTCTTTGGACTGGAATGTGAGCCTGTTAAAACCCTTTAACCTGGATTTAATCAGAAGGAGAAAGACTTTGTAGGAACTGTGATCATTCACCTAAAGAAAACAGGTTACAGACAATACAAAAATTAACCTTTGGCTTTGACCTTTATTTACAGAAAGAAGATTATTCATCTGTGCACATTTAGAACAATAGTTCTTCATTTGTCTTCACTATGCCGTGACCCATATATTATTTAAAGAAAGATAATGTAATTAATCTAATTTTATAAATTTTTGGAAATTAGCAATTTATTTCTTCATAGCCACTTGCTTCTCTGATGAGGGAATCCAAGTAAATTTTATGATATGATGAAATGTTTTTACATTTTCAAATCTGAGCATACTTGTCATAGGTTAGGGTCTTATTTTGATTATACTCCTACAATCACAGAAGTGGTTTCACAGAAGATTGTAATTTACATTGCCATAACTGAGACGCATTGTCCTTCTTTGTCCTTTGCCACACGTGTTTATCAACATACTTGTTTACTGTCAATTGTGTTTTTATTGTTCCCTGTCTCATTCTCTTTTTTCTGATCATCTGATATTGACTCCTGATTCCTTGGCTCACATTCCATTTTTATTAAACCTTGTCCAGTTGAGTGCAGCATACTTAGTCCTCTTTCTGGCAGATACACAAAAGCCTCATTAGTTTTCTCATTATGTATTCTGCTCCTACTAAAAGAATTTTATTCCTTATAGTCATGGAATTTAGTTATCTGGATATGCCTTCCTTCTGTTCTCTAATTCTTAGTTTAGTTCTCTGATTAATATTTGCATCCAAAAATGTTATTTTACCTTATTATGTTATGATGATATTTACCTTTTTATTAAGGCATTATTATTCTGTGGAACTGTATTTTTATAATATGGGGTTCCTTTTTTGGTCTACTTTTAATTGGTGTAAAAAAGAATAGATATTTTAGCACTTGTACCACCTGAAAACCACTGAAAACAAATACAGAGGGAGGCAGTGATGCTGCTGATTTGCAGAAGTCGCCAATTTTTTTTGCTTCTGCTTTTAGACACTACAGAACAGAAAATATTTTACTACACTTTCCAGCGTCTTCCTATTTCTCGCCTATGTGACTATGTAGGACCGTTATTTACTTGAGTTCTTTTCACTGCAATTGCTTTTAGAAGTATCTGTTGAATCTTCAGCTTTCTTCTCTGCTTTTCTGCTGGTGTCTCAATACAAAATGACATAATCAGTTATTACATTCTTTTAATTTGACCAATATCAGTGATAGAAAGAATTAAAAAGACAGGTCGTCTTTTTTCTAACATTATCCAGGGTCAAATCTACAAATTGATCCCAACAAGCTTACATCCAGGAAAATGTGAAAGAAACTCCATCTCCTCCACCCTACTCTACAGTTCTGCTCATGGCATGATTACTTTATGTAATGCTGTTGTTCCACTGATACTAATCTGATACTCTTCCTCTGATACTAATTTTGATTAGATGGTAAGCAGTTTGAAAGTTTTTCTGCTTTCTAAGCATCCCTGAAGTACATTGGTTTTCACTTCATTTTCATGGACACAAGGCTTTCTCTGCTTTTAGTAGAATTCCTCCCATCAGGCCTGGTTTGATAATTCCCACATGATCATCACTGGTTTTATGCAGTGCAATCATGCTATATAGATCAATGCTAAACCTGGTCATTTTGGTTGGTTTGATGGCTGGATGGTAGGGTTATTTTTGAGCCGTGTGGTTTTTTTGGTACATATAATTCCCAACAAATGAATGGAAGTAAATAATCTTCCAGTAGAGTATAATTGAGTGTGATTCTTTTTCTCAGTTTCAGTACTAAAAATACTTGCAATTTACTGTGAAAATTATATTTATCAATATATCAGAAAAAAATTCCATGCTCAGTTGCTGTACTGGGGGGAATGGGAGTAACTTTCTTCATAACAGTCCATGTGGTGCTTGATTTGCACTTGTGGCTAAAACAGTGTTTTTCACACACCATTTTAAATTTTGGCTATTGCTATACAGTATATGACCTCCTCCCTGTTCCCCCTGCCACTGGATGATAGGAGGGGGATAAGCAAGTGTTTGTGAGGGGACAGGACAGATGTGAGGAGACAGGACAGCTGGCCCAAACTGACCAGAGGCCTATTCCATACCGTATGATATACTGCTGAACAATAAAAAATCAAGGAAAGGAGGAGTAAGGAGGGACATTTGTGGTTATGGCATTTGTCTTCCCAAGCAATGGTTGATTACGTTTGTTGAGTCCCTGCTTCCCAGGAAGTGCCTGGACATCTATACTGGATGCTTTCTGCTTTGCTCCCTTGAACAGTTTTTGCTTTACCTGATCTTTTTTACAATTCACAAACCTTCTCCTCCTCCTTCTTGTTTCTCCCCATTTGACAGAAGAGGGAAGAGAGCATGACTCAGGGTAGGTTTTGTTTGCCAGCCAAGAGGAACCTACCACAATTATTCATCCTATCCTACTTGCTCTTGAAATAGGTTTAGAAATATGGAGAGGTATTTCCAAGACTTTTTATAAGAGACTAAAAAAATATTTTTCATCCCTATTTTTCATCTCTGGTGCAAGAAATAAACTAAAGAAGAACCGTATCTCAGTAAGATAGGCATGACAACAAATGACTTCATGGTGGAGGGAGATTCAAACACTTGGAAGGTGCTTTCTCACCAGTATCAGGGTTAGTGCATTGTAGGAAGTGGCAGTCTCGCACATGAGGCCTAAGCATGTACATCTCCCACAGAAATAGGCAGTCAGGGTACCTGCACTTGTGGATGGGGGGTTCAACTGGTAACGCATCTGGTCACTTAGGGACCTGTTCCCATAACTCTCTCTGTGCTTGAGGACAGGGATTAGTCTGCTAGCTGTTTCTTGAACTTTCTAAGTTGCTAACATGATGCTTTATCTCTTGCATTATTGATCCTGATGTGCAATTCACACACTGCTGTTTAATAATATCATTGATAAATCAATTAATCACCTTGTGATTTCATTTAAACGATAGTCTCTATGACAATTCACTACAGAAAGCTCACAGGTGTAAAAAGTTTTCATGAATTTCTTTTTTTGCTCTGCTTTTTGCATATTAGATTTTAGTTAGTTCTTCCTTTAGCATTTCTTCCTCTTCTGTATTGCATGCTCTAATATCTTGAACCAAAGGATCCAATCAGGCATTGAATAGTATAAAATTTATAAAATTTATATATTATGTGAGCAAATATACAATGAAAAAACCCTCGTGTATTTGTTCTCGTTTTTCAAGAAGGTATGAGATTTCCTGTCAGCCACCATCTACTAAACCTAGAGAGTTTTATTGTTTTACTGATGCTGGTGCTTAATAACAATGGAGAGTACTTCTCTTTCTTCCACTGTGCACATGATAATAACTAATGATGCCTAAAGCCTACAGTGCCCCAGATAAGACATAGTTTTCCTGTTGAGCAGTCTGTTTAATTCTGCCATAGTCAAGATGTTACAATTGCTATCTTTGTTATATAAAGCACTGTGGTGAGACAACTAAGGATGAGGGGTGGGTTAAACAGGTAGTGTAACAGTTACTGAAAAAATTCTCAGTTAATGGATATATGTGTGGTACAGCTTTGTGCACGCTTTGAGAACTATTTATCAAATTAGGTTTCAATAAGTAAGAATAAAAAAGAAACCCAAGAAGAATGCAGCAAAGCATAAGTATTACATCCAGGTATAATCCACTACTGATGCTGACAATACAAGTTGTATTCCCATCTATGGTTGGGTCTGCTCACTTCATGTTCATGTTTCAGTGTTGCCAGATGAGATGCTGATATTGCAGAAGATGGTGAGAGTGGTAGTCAGAGTGGTACAGTTTTCTTTTCCGCTTCAGTTATCCCAAATATTTTATTTTTTCTTTGCATCGGTCTTTGAAGGAACCAAAATAGATTAAGGATTTTGCCTCTTGTCATTATTTTATTCATCACTTAGGCTTCCTTCTCTATGGATTTCTTTTGGTCCATTGATTTCCAATTCTTTTCTCCTTTGCTAGTAAAAGATGATCATAATGCAGTCCTTTGTGATGCTAGTGATTTTTTTTTGTGTGTGTGTGAAAGAATGCAGATGTTTTGTCCTTCATTTCAGAAAGAAGTTTATATAAAAGGATGAAATTTGCCAAAGCCTTAAAAGTACAGACCATGATAAAAATGATTCATAAGCAACTCAGTAATATTTCAAAATGCTACACACAGAAATTAAATTAGAAGGGATCTGTCATACAAAATCGCGGAATATTCTGAGTTGTAAGGGACCTTTGTCTGACATGTCTGACACTCTTAATTGGTAAAGATTAATAGACACAATCCTGTATTAAAAAGGGGGAGAATTCACCTGGTGATGAATGGCCTAATGACTTTTTTTTTTTTTCTTTTTTGTATTTGCATTAATTTTGGTTATGTGGTTTTCTTTTCCTCCTTTGTGATTGAATCATACTGGAAAAAGAACTAGTCATTAATATGTTTCACAGCCTATCTCCTCTGTCTGACTCTTAGATGATGTATGAGTACATTTGTCGAAGAAAAGAAAATTATTGCAGTGAAGAATTTCTTTAATGTTCCAAACATCTTGTGATTTGAGCAATGCCAATTGACAGCAAGGCCCACATTTGTAAGGTTAGATCTTCTGTCTGCTAGCTTGGCATTTTGCAAAATGTGATATAATGTTTTCTACTTTTCTCTCTTAGTCATCTAGTATGATATTTGCAAATTGCTAAATGACTTAAAAGTAATTAAAATGTAAATTGAGAGAAGTACAATCTCTTATGGGGAAAACCAGATGACTACAGGGTAAGTGGGAGGTTTATTGTCTTTAGAGATGTGATTTTTAAGAACTTTTATCAGTCAGTTCTTCTGGACAGAATAACTTTTGCAATCAGCACGAATGGCACTAAACAGATCAAGGAGATAGAAGTAACTTCGGGAAATAAACTTCATGAGTTCATTCAGTCATAGTCTATATCTACAAACTTCTGCATTAAAATCATAATATGCATAATTTTCAGTTCGGTTATTTCATGGTTTATGTGGTTCACATTTGAATTAGACTACAGTCTACCAAACTGTAAAAAAATTTGTGCCAAGTTGAAAAACGATTACAGAATGACTATAGTTAATTGCTTATCTCTTTAAAAATGAAAAGGGCACATACAAATTAATAAAAAAAACCCCAAACCTATCAGGATGCCTGCTTAAAACTCTAAATACCCTAAAATAATTAGATAATTTTAGGCTATGCCTGAATGAGAGAGTCTTGTTGCACAAAAGGAATGGATGTGTAGCATGCAATGGTTGGCATTTTAGGTCTTGGGAGGACCAGATAAAGTATGATTCAATGGGACTCCTCCAGCCAGCAAGCTGAGTGCAGGAACCATGACCCTAGGGTGCCTCTTCTGACAAGGAAGTGATCAGCAGATTCAGGGCAAAACCACAATGAGGTCTGAGCTAGAGCTCTCTTGCAGCGACACTCTTGAGGACCTAATAACTCCATGAGTACAAATATTTTAGCCAGCTGCACAGGTTTCTATGGCCTAGAGAGCCTTTTCTCATTCTTTCTCTATCAGATATTTCTCAAGATGTACTAGAAAACCTACCAGTACACTCAGGGAACAAAGATGCTGGATGTCCCTGACAACCTCAGAGACCCTGTCAGATACTACTCGAATATATGAAAGATCTTATCTTGCATACAAGACTGCTGTCCTTGCATGCTTTTGCAAAATCTGCTTGATTTTATAGCTATCATTGGGAATTTGGAGAGTGAAGGCATTTAAAATTCTGCCAAGTTTTTAATTGTGTTCATTCCACTGTTCGGTCTTCAGCTATGCAAAACTCCCAGGAGTCAGACATAATTTAGAAAATGTTGGCTGGCATATGCTTGCTATTAGGTACAAGTGGATGCTAGTAAAATTACCTATATATCTGTTAGACATGTGTTTAAGGACCTTTCTAATTTGGAAATTCAGGGGGCTTAGAATAATTTTTATGGAAATAAAATATAGTGACACTTGTCTGGATTTATAAGTATTTAGAAGAGCTTTTATGAATTAGTGCTTTCAAACATACCTTAACTCTGCTAATATAAAAGTTAAACTTTCCATATGATTATTGTGATATTTTTAGCAATCAAATAACCAGTCTGTGATGAGACTATCATTTAGATATTTACAGGTGTCCTTTTTGGTCGGAGAATAACAGAATTTTGTTTGGATAGCTCATCTCCACAGTTCACCTTATTGAGTGTTAAAACTTGAGAGAGAATAACTGCAATGTTGCAAGCTTTTTTTATCTTATCAAAGCAATAGATGAATTAATTAATTTTCTGAGACTTGAGAGCTAAAAGTGACTTCATATTTGATTATTCTTAAAGTAGTTTGAAACAAATCAATGGACTTTAGCAATGAACATCGGTCTAATAGGGTATGTGTGTGTGCACGCCTATGTGTAAGTAAATACCCTGGAAATAAAAATAAATGTTCAAAATACAACTATTGATACCAGTTTTTTTCCAGTTGCCTAAAGTATGAAATTCTCAAAAAATTATGCATGTATTCAGCTTTTCATTGTTTTTCTGAAACCAGCTCATGACAGAATTTTAAATAACTAAAAGCAATTTTCTGAAATGGATGTCTGGAAGGTGAGGTGAGAGTAAGGGCAGTGCACATATAACAAGTTAGCAGATATTTCCAGGTTTTCTTTCACAACATAATAATAGTAATTTATACCAGGCAGAATGAGTTTTAATTGAACATCTTTCAAGCTGCAGTACATGGAGTATTTTAGATTAATGTTAGCAAATGTGGAGAGCTAATGCTCAGTTTCAGAGCATGCAGTAACTTTGTGTTTTATCAACATGCCAGACTGGAGCTTACAGCATATTTGGCATATTTACATATTCATAATACACTGTTACTGTGCAGATTCTACAATGTCATATTGGCACTACATGGTGAGAAAATTGCAAAAGCAAGTTAACATTATGGCTGTTTATAATCTCCAATATTTTTCCAATTGTCTTTATTTACAGATGGCTTCTTAGGCCAACAGTTTGCACAATAACTAATCAAACTAATTTGTTGCTGGCTCAGAATGTAATGGTTTGATTAGAAAGTTTACTTTCAGATCTATATTACCCATATATAAGCTAAATTGTAGTGTAATTTGTAATTACTTCTTTCTCCGTGCAGTTCAAGTTGGCAGAATTATGGATGAATACTCCAGAGAGAAAAGAAAAAATACTTAGGTTCAGTACTTGGAGTTTTGGAGTTATTGACTCCCACAGAAGTACTGAAACCACAAATATATGAATGGCAAGATGTTTATTCCACAGATGTAGCCTATAACTAAGCCAACCACATTTATTCTGGTTCACTTATAAAAGCAGCAGCCTCTCTGTACTGTCATTGGATCCCCATTTTCTGTTCAAGGAAATTGGCTGTTTCAAGATCCGTGTTGTACTTAGATGTTTTACTCACTAAGAGGGGAGTGTTGTGTTTTATTTAAATAATGTGCCAATTCCATCCTTCGATTTGTTTTCAGTCAGCACATATTGAAATGTGCTGCTGTTCTTACACTTCTTTAAAAGCATGGAGAAGAAACACACATATACATATGTGCATGTTTATTTGTGGTTGTATATACATATACATATACATATATTTCACAGAGTGTTTCAAGAAAAGAAAAGGCACAAGATCAGTATCACATCTTAACCTTCAAACAAATATGTTAATTTGAATCGCAATAGGGAAGACTCCTTGATCTTGAGAAGTGCAGTGCATGGGAAAGTAATATGTGCTCATGCTCTGTTAGTTAAAGCACAACATACTCTGTTGAGTGGAAGCAATGGCCCCGGACCATGATTTGTCTCCCTTTCACTCTGTCAGAGAGTTTTGTACTTTCTTCTTTGTGTAAAGCATGAGACAAGAATATTTCCAGTGGATATCTTCTTACTGATGAATGAATGTAAAAGAAGGCACAAATGTGATTAGTGTTGATAAATCTGCATTTGAGAGGACAAACATAATTCTTGGGCTCTCCCAGATATCACATAATTTTTATAGTATTAAAACCGACCATTATATATCCTTGCTTTACTATGTGATTTAAAGTGAACATTTCTTGGAAGAATGAATATTTAGTTACTATTTTAGAGTATTAATTGCAGAAGAACCAAATGCCTTTCTTTCAGTCAATGACTCCTGCTTTTATTTCTTTCAAGTGCAGAATATTAAGAGAAGAAAATGATGCTGTTAATACTCTTCTGATTTCAAAATTTCTGTGACAGTGAATGCAATTAATCCATTTTCCCATTACTTTTCCTGAGAAAATATGCACAGGCATGAACAAGAAACAGCCTTGACTTGATAAAATAATATTTAAAACTCAGTTTATAACACTTTAAAATTATGAATCAGAATTTTAAGAAAATCTATCAAATGTCTTAAAATTTTCGTGCCTCTGCAGCTTTTCTCTTAATATAACATTAAAGTAGCTCTGTCAGATTAAAAAAGACGAATGTATATGTCTGATTAATTCATGCTTATTTTGATCACATCATGTTACTTCAGACCAGAACAACATAACACAAAGTGACAGAAATGCAGCTTCATCTTAAACCACGCTATTCACTTACAGTCAGAAGTATGAACTTTTGGAATGAAAATCAAATTAATTGAAAGTTCATCATCCCCTTCCCTTTATAACACTCCTCTTCTTTTTTCAAAGGTAAATACAAATGTGGTGGTGTTATCTGGAAATATCTTCATGGAACAACCAAGTCACCCTGAAGAAAAGAGTCTGGACAGAAGAAGAACAAGGGAAAATATAGGACATTACATTGCCATTTATCAAAAACCACTCTGTATGCTGCAGAAGGCTTCCTAAAGATGATTATATTAGAGTGGCTAAACCTTGCCTTTGCTTTATACTTCCAGTCATTTTTAAAATGTAGAGTTTGATAGCAATGACCATCTGTGGCATTCAAAGCCCATTAATTTTATTGCAGGTATAGGTATGTACCAATGACTTACGGAAGGTGACTGTAGACCATGTTAGGAAGATTGGCTTTTCAATTATTTTCAGATGTTTAAAGATGTGCCCTGATTAAATCCACCTTGCTGAAGCAAGTAACTTTACTATAGTCAGGTAACTGAATGCATCATAATGGAAATAAATAGCAGCACCTGCAGGCTGAGCTGTCCCAAGTCATGACCTGGATATGGTTCTTTTCCCAACAAGAGATGATGGCTCCTGGAGCAGTGAGACTCATCTCTTGGAGAGTTCAGGTAAGTGTCTAGAGTCAAGTAAATGGATATAGTACTGTCTTGTGCTTAGGCAATTAAACACTACCCAACCTATCTCAGGACTAGTTTCAACTATCCAGCTGGAAAAAAGCTGGCATGAACGTGGCAAGCCCAGGATGCTCCCATTCTTCCAAAATGGTTTGTAGTCACTTGCAAATTTTTCCTTCTTGTCTGTTTCTATCTTCATGTGACACTAAGTCAGAGGTGTAAGAAGTTATGCAAGTATGTTATTCTTTACTGACCTCAATTTGCAGCAGCCAATAATGTTAACACTAAAATAGGCTGCAGAGAATTGCTTTGGCACCAAGATCAGGAATCAGTGGATACCTTCTCACCCAGGAGAAAAGCTATATGCAGTGACTGTTCTGTGGTATCTGAAGTAATGTGTACACTACACTGCTGTTCTGGAAGTTATTTCTCAATGGAAACATTCATTATTATCCAAGGCAAGCATTTCTCCCTGTGAGCCACAGCCTGGACATGTAACAGAAACAGGCAAAACACCTGCTCTCTCAATTGTGTCATGTAATAGATGAAAATATACAACATGTGTCACACATATAAAGTTATTGGTTTAGTAACAATCTCTTCTTAATTCTGTTGTATAGCACTTGCAAAAGGAACAATAGTGTCTAAGTAATTTTTTTGTGAAATACTGGGTTCCAGATCTGAAGCAATTTATTTTGACTATTGTGAGAGCTAGAAAGTTCCATTTCTGTGTACCGCCATTGGAAGTAGGGGCAGATATCATGCAGCAGAGAACCAACACTGGCCTAAGGAGATTTTTCAATGCTGTGGTGTCAGTGACATATTTAAATATCTAAAGGATATTTAGTCCTTTATTTCTGACATAAATTTGACAAATTTGACTGTCTCTCCTTTGCACATCTACACCTTTCCCTAATAAGTTTTTCACACCCAGATACTGCTTAAAAGTGGTCTTTTCCCTCCCTTATAATATTTACATCTGTGGGTAGCACAGAAATAAATGTTTTTTCACAGGCTTCTGATGGCATTTCCTGTCAGGAATCATGCAGGCAGACTCCTTCACTGTTTTTCTTTCTTAAATATGAGTTACTGTAGGCAAATGTGTATTTATTCCAAAAGCTATGATCTCTGTGGATAACCTAGATATTCCTTAGATTTCATTAACATTCTTTGTGACTTTTTAGCAATGAATACCAGGTCACTGCTTAAGCATTAATGATTAGCTGGAAGGTACCAAAGTAAAATGCATAGCTGAAAACTATTAGCTCCAGGTTCTTTTGCAAAACAAAGCAATTTCTTTTCCTCCAAAAAATATTCAAAGCCTCAGAAACACAGCAGAATATTGAGAGACAAAGCCAGTAAGCTTAAAATATTGTTTGATATACAACTCTTAAATTTGAAAAATTATAAAGAACTCATGCACTGAACACAAGTTTGATTAACATTCCATCCATCTTAAAAGGTCTCTCTAATGTTAGTTATTAGTTCCTTTGCAACAGGTGTACATTAAGTATACATTTCATAAACACCGTCTGGAAAATAGTGGGTAGAAATAAAGTAAAAAACAGCTGCTATAAAAGAAACACAATGGAAGAATGGAAGAAACATAAATTTTGCTTACAATTTGTGTTTCCCCTTTTTTTTTTTCTTTGCAGCATATTCATGGGAACATGAGAACTTAGAAAACTCTCTTTGATAATGCTTTTATAGGAAAAACCCAAATCAGTTGAAAGGTAAGCATTCTGCTACTCTTACATGACAAAGTCAAGCCAATTGATTTCCACAAGCATCTTTCAGATAAAGTACCTCAAAATTATCCATGCTGAAATATAAAATAATGAGATGGCATACACAGGAACAGATTCAGTGGAGTTTATAAAGACAACAGGCCAAAATAAATGATACTGTACCAACTTGCTCACAACATGTACATGAATTTCCCAATAACCCAGAAGGTAGGTTCAGATTTACACTGCAAATACTTTTCCTTTAGCCCTGACTGAATAAAAAGAAGAGTTTTTAATTACTTTAAATTTACCTGATGCTTTTTCTTGGGTTTTATTTTTTTGGGTTTTTTTTTCCTTTATAGGTATACCCCACCATTATCACTTATCCTTTTCATCTGTTTTGGTTATAGTAACATGGCCAGAGTCATTTGACTATATCTAAGAGGTAAAATGGAAAATAGCAAATCACAAGATGCAACTGTTAATAATATTTTATCATATCTAAAAAACAATATGAATTATTAGTAATGACATATCTACCAAATACTTACTATTCCTCTAAACAGTTTGGAGGAAACAAAAAAGTGTCTTTTTTCCTTCAAATCTTATTTTTATTAAAAGAGGGGATTGGCTACCACATGTGAAAGGACAAATATCTTTTGCCATATGTAAATCTGATCCAGCAGAGCATAGAAAGTAGTCATGTGACTTGATGACCAGATGTACATTGACTGAGCTTCTATGTGCAAATGTAATGTCTGGTATTTCTTTACCATTTATGCTCCATTTTAAAAGTTAAACAAGGCAGATAAGCAATACTGACATCCTATATATTTAGGAGGTATGACTGAGACCCAAAAAATATTGTGCATCTTTATTATGTATTTTTTCTCCTAAACTTAATTTCTAATAGTTTTTGAGTTATATAGACAAAAAATTAGGTTGCAAAATATTCATGAATCTTCCTTGAAGTTTTGAGAATTAAATATTTCTGTGAAAGCAGAAAAAGGAACATTCACTCTGCATCATGTGGTCATAAGAGGAACATCCTCTAAATTATCCTTCAGATTAATTAGATACATTTCCCCAGCTTCACTCTAATTCTTCCTTAAGACATGATTTTCAGTCCCAAATGGTTATATAACTGGCCAGTTTGTAAATATGTATAGCATAGACTACAATCATTTAAGTAATTTCTCTTGTATTTTTTTATAAGAAAGAACTATAATTTCTTGGCAAATAACACAAGCAGCCACTATTACAGGTCTTCTAATAGTAATGTTTACATCTGTCTTATGTATTAGGTTATTTAACTTTTATGTACATATAAAAAACTCTTAAAACAAACTTGACTTTAATTTTGACTTATTTAGGAATTGTGGTTTTTTGTTTTTTAATGAAAATATTAAAAGAACTGTAGAGTTTATGCTTAAAGATGACTAAAGGATATTTTGTGCATTTATAATGGCTCCAACAGCTGGTGAAATTAGGTAGGTATCACTATTTACCATATTACTATCTAGTAATTAAGCAGAACATGTGGTAATGTTTGCCAATACAATGAACCAGGTGATACCAGGTCATTTTAAGTAGGAGATAGATCTAATAGTCTCATGGGCAAAGAGTAACACTGTAAATAGGCAGTTATCAAATCAAGCTTTACTACATACTTAGATTAATCTGTCTTGGAAGATCTGTGAGGCTGATAAATTTGGACATCTATGGTTATTTTAACCATTGCTTTTTTTTTTTTTTGCTTTTGTAGTATAGACAACACTAGATTTAATTTTTAAAGTAATCAGTTCTAAAAAAAATCCATTGCAATATCTATTTGTATATATTGTACCAAAATATGATTCATAGTATCTGTTTTGAGTATCTCCTGCTGGATAAGCAGCATGGGAGACACTGAGAAAGTAAGAAACCCAAACAAGTAACAAAAATTCCTATGATCCCTCTGGTGATAAGCAAGCAGACACACAGGCAGGACTCAAGGGTGTTAGTGAGAAAGATATTTGTCATAGGCCCTTAAGTTCTAAACCAAGAACCAGGCTGGAGGAGAGACAGTCCTTTAATGACAGAAAGGTCTGGGAGGTTGCTTTTCACATACATTTTTATCACCCACCTTAGCAGGTCTGTTCAGCTGAAAAAAAGCTTCAGTTTTGATTCTGTCTTTTATTAAAGCTTATCTTTAGAGTGTGTAAGCTTTTCATGTGACTTCTGTTATATTTGCTTTAAGTAATGTTAGACTTACCTAGAAAGCTCTGGCTGACTCTAGGTCTTATTAGAGATGCATTTAACACATTTTTTTCCAATTCAGAAATAGATGAAAAAAACCCACTCGGATATGCTTTCCTGACTTATATATACTATGGTTTTATAGACGTGGACTTCTGTGACCAAGTTGTGATTACCTGCCTTAGTTTAAATAAAAAATATAGCGCTGTTGGAAGTGTTTGGAATAGTTATTTGTGAAAAAATACAACAGATCCTCTGACATTGTGTCAAGTGTTGCTGAAAAGAAAATTTGAAAATCAAAATATTTAACTCCAAATGAACTACTTCTTTATTCACTTCAAAGAAAGTGTTCAAGACTACATTTACACATATCAAAAAATGAAGCAAAACCAATCTTTTGTCAGAGCTTGATCAGCTGTTTGATGCCAAATGCTGAATCTTTTATTTTTGGCTACTGAACTTGTAAATCAGTGTCTCATTTGTAAGAAGTAAATATTCATACTTTTATATAAGGATATGGCTACTTAGAAATATCTTTTGTTTAATTTTGCTGAAAGTTGGGTTTCTCTTGAAAAATCATAAGAAACAACAGATTCTGAAATGCCTAGTTATACATCAGATTTTCTTAGTTTTCCAGATTGCCAGAATCAAAGGATTTCTGAAACGAGCATTTTTGCTCTCACTTTTTGTGCCCTAGTCACAAGGAAAACAGGCAAAGATTTTGAAAGAATTCTGATTCCATGCACACTGCTAATATTTTTTTGTTCTTAAAGATTTCAGAAGCAGACTATTTATTTTATTTCAGATGGGTTTTTGTCATTGGTCAGAATCCAAATATTTTAACATGGGAACATGTAAATATATTTACATGTGTATACATGTAAATCCATTGTTTGAAAGCATTTGACTTTCCCCAAAGCTTACTTCACTGGCAATCATTAGTTTAGTATTCTATTCCAATGAAGTCATCTTAATAATTTACCCTTAGTATAGCTCCCATTGTCCTCTTGTAAAATGTGAAGCCTTTTAAAGATCTTTTAAAGTTAAATGTTTTTTAATATTTTCTCTGTTCTCATTGGTAATGTGTCCCTCATACTTCCTTCTCTTCCAGAAAAGTCAGTTTCCTCTCTACAGCTACTACAAGAGACTCAAAATTACATAGTAATTATTTTACATCCAATAAAGCTTAAGCCATGTGTTGCAAGCTATTTTTATCCTCAGTGGTGGTAGAGAAGATTTGACCAACAGTTTGCTATCCACCTGCCCATGAAATACAGAACTCACTGCATTTCTGTGAACAAAAATATACCAGATCACCAAGAACCCTGCTCATAAACTATCTTCATGACTTTGGAGTTTTGTACAATTAAGGTGTCAGTTGATATTCACAATGGTAGTACACAGCCCTGCAACAACTTAAGAAATGAATGTCCTCTATCAATGAAACAGAAATGAATTAATTATGGGTTCTGGTTTGCTACAGAAGGTGTGAATAGCTGTATTGATGCCAAACCCACTGGTCTGTATTTACACAGTATACCTCAAGACTGCTTGCCACAGTAGAAACAAACAAAATTAAAGGTTTTGGGGACAGCCTCAATCACAGAAGAATAGCTCTAGCTACCAGATAATCATTTTAATGGGTGACTTGATGTGAAAAGCAACACTCAGATTTCCAACTTACTGTGAATCAAGTGACATACTGCATGAAATAAATATGCAGCGGAGATAAGAAGTATATTTAACTTTATGTGGGCATGTATGGCTCATTGAATGCTTTCACACTTTTCATGCAATTTCTTTGAAAAAGCTATGAAATAGAGTATACCAGGGAAAACCTTTTTATAATAAAGTATAAAATAATTGCTGATGGATAGTGACAACCAGATACTAAAATGAAACTTGAAAACTGATTTCACCATGTATTTGTCCTAGTTTAGGGCAAATCAGGAAGGAAAACTCCAAATGAGAAATGCCCCTCCCCACTAACTGCTCCGGGAAAGGGAGAAAAGAGAAAA